>NW_005357311.1:3704-24372 GCF_000412655.1 Myotis brandtii | reverse complement strand
GGGGAGTGAGGGCGGAGGGTGGGGTGGGAACTGGGAGGAGGGGAGTTATGGGGGGAGAAAAGAGGAACAAATGTAATAATCTGAACAATAAAGATTTAATTTAAAAAAGTATTAAAAAAAGGAAAAATTAAGATATGAATAAACTGAGATCAGAAAAGTTAAAAATAGATTGGGATTAACCAAATAACATATATTCATATATCATAACTCATGGACACAGACAGTTTTGCCCTGAAGGCATGGGGAGGGTGTGGGTGCAACATGGACATGATCAATGGGGGAAAAGGGGAACGTCTGTAACACTTTCAACAATATAGATATATATTTTAAAAATAGATGTTCAAAGTCACTAATCTAGGTAGTGGTAAAACTAGGTTCATACTCAGATCTGTGTTACTCCAGAGACCATGATTTTAACTTATAGTGCAGGCTTGGTAGTAATCATTTACTCAAGAAAAACCAAACCAAAACAAACACCTAGGTTTTTAAACTTCAAACTCTGCTACCACATATTTATTGTGTCAATTGCATTGACCTTTCTGACCTTTGCTTAAAGATACAATGAAATTGAATAATAAGCAAAAATACTTGGAAAGAAGTACCTGGCTGATTACATATTCTGTGTATATCTAAGAAGAATGTATAGAGCCAATTTGAAGAGCTTCCAAGAAAGGATAGCCATTAAAATGAGTAAGTGGAGCTCTGGATTTTACAAAAGGAACCGGAGATGCTATAATATTAAAATATTTCAAATATAAATTATCTTCTTGTAATCAGGCCAAAGAATAGCTAGAGTTTTGGATTCTTCTAATATGCTCCTTAGTGTTAATGGGGTGAACTTCTACTATAATTTAGCATCAGGTAATAGTTTACTTAAAACCAACTACTTTAAAATGTATGACTTCTTAGTTTTGAAAATAAGTTTCTGCAAATTATTATTCATTATTATCATCAAATCATTACATTTCATTTATATTTATTAAATAAAAAGTTATTTGTATAGTTACTAAAGCAACATTGTAAATGGTGGGGAAACATTGGTCTGAGGATTAGAAGGTTGTTTGTTTGTTTGTTTTTATACAGTGTACTCGAGGCCTGATGCATGAAATTCATGTATGCGGGGCGGGGGAAGGGGGTGTCCCTCAGCTTGGCCTGTGCCCTCTCACAATCCAGGTAGAGTCCCTAGGCCTGGATGGCAATCAAGGCCTATCGGGGCTTTCCTTCCCCCAGCTGTCAGCAGCTGGCCCTGCCTCCACTGCTGCTACTGTTTGCCATCTGTAGGATGCTTCCCCCACCACCACCACCAGTAGATACCCTATGTAGGCAGCAGGTGTGGGGTGCCATCGCTTGGCTGGCCTGGGCCTCGCTCCGTGGGGCTATCACTGGCCAGCCCTGCACACCAACCACAGCATCGCTGTCCGGTGGCCTGGGCCTCCTTCTGTGTGGCCATCGATAGCCATCACCGCACAGAGGGAGGCTCCACCCACCAGCTGCAGTGCCTCCGGCCAGGTAGCCTGGGCCTCCCTCTTCCTAGCTATCGATCTCGAGGCTTTGTGATCACTAACCCCGCAGAGGGAGGCCCCACCCACCCCACCTGTGATTGATTGCTGTACAGAGGGTGGCCTGGGCCTCCTTCTTTCGGGCGATCATGGAGCCCCCCATCGATCGTCCCGCTGGATGGTGGCCTGGGCCTCCCTCTCTGGGGCAATCATGGGGTGATGGCAGGGCCCCCCCGACCAATCACATGGTACCCGCCTTGACTGGCCTGGCACCAGTGCATGTCATAGCGTGGCCGTCCAGAAGGTCATTTGGACGGTTGTTCTGCTGTTTGGTTGTTCAGTCGATTTGCATATTACACTTTTATTATTATAGATTTTCACTTATTTCAAAGAGGAAGGGAGAGAGAGAGAGAGAGAGAGAGAGAGAGAGAGAGAAAGAGAGAAACATGAGTGATGAGAGAGAATTATCTATCTGCTGCCTCCTGCACAGCCCCTACTTGGAATCCACAACCCAGGCATGTGCCCTGACCAGAAATCAAACCAGCAACCTTTTGGTTCCTAGGTCCATGCTCAACCATTGAGCCACACCAACCAGGCTAGAAGGTTGGTTTTTATTGGCACATCTAACTAGTCCTTACTTCCTGAAACACTATGTTAATTTTGTGATTTTGGTCGAGGAGTCCTTACAGACATTAATGTTTACTGATTTCAGCTTCTGGAAAATAATGCAGAGAAAATAGTTCCCTTAAGGTACACTTTTTCACAAAGAAACAAAAATATCTAGCTCAACACACACACTCATATTGAAAGAGAGGGAGAGAGAGAGAAAGAGAAACAGAAGAATTAATACACAAACTCATGTTCCAGGGCATGGAACCAATGCATCTTATCTGTCTAACCAGGAATAATAATACATTAAAAGGTGATGGTGACATTTAAAAGTTAAATGTTCCAGTTTAGGAATGCTTTCCAAACCTGTACTTGAACATCACAAACGCAGAAGACGATACTTGCAGGGCATCCTATGGAAAATGTCTGTGCCTGTTTATATCAGCGGTATCTGGTACAGTATTTTGGCAGCCTAAGGCCTTGTTGAGCCCTGATTAAAATCTTCTGAATGGCATTAAGGTTCACAAGAAAGCCACTGTTAGCATGTCTTAGCATCAAGGAAACAAATCTGATAATTCATTGTTTTGTCTTTATTATACCTTTTAAAAAATATTCTGTTTACCTTTAATTAAGGACCTAAAGTACCCTGAGAGCCCATGGACTCTGGAGTGTGATCCCTTTAAGTCTTTATTTTTAAATTTTATTTCCAGAAATATTTGTTAAGTATTATTTGTCACATACTGTGCAAGGTGCTGGCAAGACCAATGTGGGGGTGGGGGGGAGAACAAGGACACTGTTCTCACTAAAGCTTACATTCAGGATAGAGGAGGGGTGAGGACCAGACAACAGTCCAAAAATGCAACCTAAACGAACTCTTAGGACAAGTGTTATAAAGGAGGGTCGCATAATGGTGGGAAAGTTTTTGGACTGAGGAACACTAGACACTCAGTTATTTCAAAAATAGAATGTAACTAATGATTGATTTTTACCTTTAAAAACGACATAGTCTTTTTGGCAGAAGGGTGGTTCATATGCTTTTAGAGTCTATGCTAACTCCTCATTCTCTTAGTGGTTGCATTTTGAAATGATATGACCAGACATTATCATATGCCATTTCACTGAAAATGGACTCCTCCATGACCTAGTGAGTTGTTTGAAGATTTTATGGAAATGCTTTTCAAGGCTGCCACAATTTAATTAACTCATAGCTTCTAAATGTTAATTCTAAAATGTGTGCTAATACTTCATTGCTTGGAACATTTCCTTTTATTTTGGGCTAAGAATTTCCAAGTAGACTGTTTAATGGATTCTTACAGAGAACACGACAGATTGATTCCTTTGTTCACTCACTTATTATTCTTTAAGTCTTCGGATGACTTAAATGTGGTTGATACTTCAGGAAAACTGTGTAGGGAAACACGCAAGAAGAGGAATCCTAGGACCACTGTTCACCTGCTTGCAAGGTTTTCTTGGCAATTCCCATGATAACTAACTAAAAAGTGTGGCTCATAGTTACATAAATTGTACAAACAATGTGAATTTGACTAAACACCTGTTTGCCTTCTGAGAGTCTGGGATTTTTTATGTGCTAGGATGTGAGCATTAAGTCTCTAATGAGCTTCTCTGATGAACTAAATTTCACACCTGTTGTTACAACTCATTGCTGAAGGAATTACCTCCATCTGTGGGGCTCCAGTGGGAAAGGGTTCTTGGAAGTTTGCACCTGGTTTTCTCTAAACCAGTGGTTCTGAACCTTGGCTGCACATTAGAATCACCTGGGAATCTTTTTAAAATCCTGATTTCTGGGCCTCACACTCCGGAAATTCTGTTTCTTTGTTATGGGGTGGGGCCACAACATTAGTAACAAAGAAACAGAATTTCCGGAGGATGAGGCCCAGAAATCAGGATTTTAAAGAGATTCCCAGGTGATTCTAATGTGCAGCCAAGGTTCAGAGAGAGAGAGAGAGAGAGAGAGAGAGAGAGAGACAAACATCAGTGATGAGAGAGAATTATCTATCTGCTGCCTCCTGCACAGCCCCTACTGGGAATCCACAACCCAGGCATGTGCCCTGACCAGAAATCAAACCAGCAACCTTTTGGTTCCTAGGTCCATGCTCAACCATTGAGCCACACCAACCAGGCTAGAAGGTTGGTTTTTATTGGCACATCTAACTAGTCCTTACTTCCTGAAACACTATGTTAATTTTGTGATTTTGGTCGAGGAGTCCTTACAGACATTAATGTTTACTGATTTCAGCTTCTGGAAAATAATGCAGAGAAAATAGTTCCCTTAAGGTACACTTTTTCACAAAGAAACAAAAATATCTAGCTCAACACACACACATATTGAAAGAGAGGGAGAGAGAGAGAAAGAGAAACAGAAGAATTAATACACAAACTCATGTTCCAGGGCATGGAACCAATGCATCTTATCTGTCTAACCAGGAATAATAATACATTAAAAGGTGATGGTGACATTTAAAAGTTAAATGTTCCAGTTTAGGAATGCTTTCCAAACCTGTACTTGAACATCACAAACGCAGAAGACGATACTTGCAGGGCATCCTATGGAAAATGTCTGTGCCTGTTTATATCAGCGGTATCTGGTACAGTATTTTGGCAGCCTAAGGCCTTGTTGAGCCCTGATTAAAATCTTCTGAATGGCATTAAGGTTCACAAGAAAGCCACTGTTAGCATGTCTTAGCATCAAGGAAACAAATCTGATAATTAATTGTTTTGTCTTTATTATACCTTTTAAAAAATATTCTGTTTACCTTTAATTAAGGACCTAAAGTACCCTGAGAGCCCATGGACTCTGGAGTGTGATCCCTTTAAGTCTTTATTTTTAAATTTTATTTCCAGAAATATTTGTTAAGTATTATTTGTCACATACTGTGCAAGGTGCTGGCAAGACCAATGTGGGGGTGGGGGGGAGAACAAGGACACTGTTCTCACTAAAGCTTACATTCAGGATAGAGGAGGGGTGAGGACCAGACAACAGTCCAAAAATGCAACCTAAACGAACTCTTAGGACAAGTGTTATAAAGGAGGGTCGCATAATGGTGGGAAAGTTTTTGGACTGAGGAACACTAGACACTCAGTTATTTCAAAAATAGAATGTAACTAATGATTGATTTTTACCTTTAAAAACGACATAGTCTTTTTGGCAGAAGGGTGGTTCATATGCTTTTAGAGTCTATGCTAACTCCTCATTCTCTTAGTGGTTGCATTTTGAAATGATATGACCAGACATTATCATATGCCATTTCACTGAAAATGGACTCCTCCATGACCTAGTGAGTTGTTTGAAGATTTTATGGAAATGCTTTTCAAGGCTGGCACAATTTAATTAACTCATAGCTTCTAAATCTTAATTCTAAAATGTGTGCTAATACTTCATTGCTTGGAACATTTCCTTTTATTTTGGGCTAAGAATTTCCAAGTAGACTGTTTAATGGATTCTTACAGAGAACACGACAGATTGATTCCTTTGTTCACTCACTTATTATTCTTTAAGTCTTCGGATGACTTAAATGTGGTTGATACTTCAGGAAAACTGTGTAGGGAAACACGCAAGAAGAGGAATCCTAGGACCACTGTTCACCTGCTTGCAAGGTTTTCTTGGCAATTCCCATGATAACTAACTAAAAAGTGTGGCTCATAGTTACATAAATTGTACAAACAATGTGAATTTGACTAAACACCTGTTTGCCTTCTGAGAGTCTGGGATTTTTTATGTGCTAGGATGTGAGCATTAAGTCTCTAATGAGCTTCTCTGATGAACTAAATTTCACACCTGTTGTTACAACTCATTGCTGAAGGAATTACCTCCATCTGTGGGGCTCCAGTGGGAAAGGGTTCTTGGAAGTTTGCACCTGGTTTTCTCTAAACCAGTGGTTCTGAACCTTGGCTGCACATTAGAATCACCTGGGAATCTTTTTAAAATCCTGATTTCTGGGCCTCACACTCCGGAAATTCTGTTTCTTTGTTACTAATGTTGTGGCCCCACCCCATAACAAAGAAACAGAATTTCCGGAGTGTGAGGCCCAGAAATCAGGATTTTAAAAAGATTCCCAGGTGATTCTAATGTGCAGCCAAGGTTCAGAACCACTGCTCTAAACGTTGACTATGTGCCTTGTCCCTTTGCTGACTTTGCTTTGCATCCTTTCACTGCAATCAGTCATAGCTGTGCATGTGCTGAGTTTTGTGAGTTTCAGTGAATCATTGAATCTGAGAAAGGCCTTGGGAACCTCTACCACACACAGGAAAGATACATATTTCTATATATACTAGTTGTTATCTCAAAGATGATATAGTCTTATTTGTGCATGAGACTCAGAAGCAAAACCTGGAAGATCAGTGGTTCTCAACCAAGAGTAATTTTTCCCAAAGGGGGTATTTGGCAAAAGTACCTGGAGAAATTTTCAGTCATCACAACTGGGAAAGGGGTAGTCATTCAGTGGACAGAGAGAGGCCAGGGATGCTGTTGAACATTCTACAATGTGTACGACATCCTCTACTACAAAAATTATGTGGCCAAAAATGTCCATGGTTCTTTGCTTGAGAAACCTCACATAAGAATGCAAGATAATAGTCAATTAAATATCAAAACTAAAAATGTGGAAAATAAGTACAAAGGCAGAATGCACAAAGGGAAAATAATTTAATCTGAATTGAAGTTTCTACCAAGCTTAAAAACTCTTCAGAATGCTTATGAAACTACTGGAGACCTGAATATGCATAGCCCTCTCAAATGTATAACTACATTACCCCCAGTGTTTAAAGAATGGATTGTTTGAAACGGAGAATGTCATTTTCAATAGGAATAGGACCAAAATTTCCCTCTTGCAAGATGTGTACAACTCCACTACTACTTTAAATTATAGTATGTAAATATTACACGAATGTCTTACTGTTGCTAGCAAGAAATGCATTTGGAACACGTAGTTTCAGATACCTATTATCTCTGCTGCAATTCTGGTAGTGGTTCTGAAAATTACACTCTTCATATCAACAAGAAATTGGCAATAAAGAGATTACCTTACATTACTCCTTCACATCTTAAATTCTTACATTCTGGAGAAATAATATTATAAATGACAATGGTAGGGCTCTGGGGACAAAATAAATGCAAAAGAGTCACTTAGACTTCAACTGTGCCCCAAAACAGATTATTCTCAGGATGTTAATATGATGGGTTTAGAGGGATAGAAAATAAGATAAGGCTTCCTGTGCTTCTAGATCAATAAAAAGTTGGTCTCAATTTTGTTAGACAGGAGTATGACAGACAAATCTTAAGAAAATAGGAGGGGTCCAGGTGGTATTGCTTGTGGTTGAGCATTGAACTATCAACCAGGAGGTCATGGTTTTATTCCCAGTCAGGACACATGCCTGGGTTGTGGGCTCAATCCCTAGGGGGGCCGTGCAGAAGGCAGCTAATCAATGATTCTCTCTCATCATTAATCTTTCTCTCTCTCCTCTCTCTTCCTCTTTGAAATCAATAAAAATATATTTTAAAAGTAGGAGGGAATAGGAATTTTTAGGTCTACTACATTTATTTAAAAAAACTGTTGATATATATAATATATATGGGCATTTTGAAAGAGTGTAAGTCAGAAATTCACTATAGTGTGTGTGTGTGTGTGTGTGTGTGTGTGTGTGTGTGTGTGTGTGTGTGTGTGTTTTCTCTTGGCAATAAAATTGATTGTACCACATGAACCTTGGAATCCATCCATGGCATGGGAGAGGAATATCCTGTATATGTTGTTGTTTGCTGATGGTTTGAGCAAATTAAGCATTTTGGAGTCAGATCTGGAGTCAAATTCCAGTGTTTCTACTTACCCTGTGGCTTGAGATATGTTGATTGAATCTTAATTTGAATCTTCATAATTTGTAAAATTGTTGTGTAGTTATTAGGGGAACGTATGGAAGCTTGATGTGGAATTCAAAGTAACTGCTGAATATCATATTTAGCTCCTGTTCTGGTGACATTTTTTCCACTCAAATGATGCACTGGAATGAAAAGAGAAGTATGGAATACATTCAGCACTTCCTGGCAAACTGAGTTATGTCATTTATCTTTTTGGACATGGGAAGGAGAGCACATGGAATTCAATGACTTAAGGGTAACAGAAGATGACAGATGACAGAAAGAGACTTAGTTCACCCCAATCACTCTGGGAAGTGGGCTCCTCACTTAGAATAAGTGATATTTTGAAATAGTCAAAAAATGGATGAGAGTGAACACACAGCAGAGGGTCAAGAAAGTGGCATAGGGAAACAAAGTAATTGCCTCTTCGTACAACCCCATCAAAATTACAATTAAACCATAGGACAACCATTATTTAGAACCATCTGAAATCTGGCTGAATGGAAGACCTACAACTAGAGAATTAAAGAAGAAGCCACATTGAGACTGTTAGGAGGCCATAGGCATGGAACAGGCTAATTTAAAACCCATGTGTGGCCTTTTTTTTAATTGAGAGGAATATCTTGGCTACAGAAGCCCCCATGAGGAGCAAGGGTCCCTACCAGACCCCTTAGCCCAGGATTCTAGTGCCTGGAAGAGAAGTCCCTGTAACTTTGGGCTATAAAAATCAGCTGAGATTGTGGCTGAAAAAGACGAAAGCTGCTAGAGTCTGAGTCAGCTCCTCCTAAAGGGCTGGTGCAGGGACTTACTTGGACTCACTCCCTCTGCACTTCCGTGCTGGGCAGCAATTTGAAAGGATCTAGGAGCATATGGGAAGGAACAAAATTGTCTGGAATCAGAGCAAGAACTGGGGGGCAGCTTTCTCCCCGATGAAAGTGCTGGCAGAGATCATTGTTCCTTTGCTGAGGCCTCCCCCACCACAGCGCTGAAAGGCAGTCACCATATCTGAGTCGCCATCAGCCTGGCCCACACATTTCACCCATTCCTGGTGACTCCCTGAGACCCCACCCCACCCTACCCAATTTTCAGCCCACGCAAGCTGCTTGCAGTCACTTTTCCATATGAATGGCTGTACTGACTCAGGCCTCAGACTTCCATAAAATCTCTCAAACAAGCAGCATCTGGCCTCGGCATGTCCCATTCCTCTTGATAAATTACTCCAGGCCCAATACTAGCAGCAGCCTACCTGGGTTCACAGCTTGGTCTCTCCTAGACACTTACAGGCCCAACATAAGTAGCAGCCATATGGATGGTCACTGGTGGGGCACCGGCAGAAGATGGTTTTGCACTACCCTGGCGGTCAGCTTCAGACCACACCAAATGACAACCCTACCAAATCCACGAATGTCACACTCAAGGGGCAGACTCAGTGAGCACCAAAGCCCCATTGAAGCAAGTCCTGCTCCATAGTGGTGCTCCTGCACAGCAGCTCTTCCAGTGTAGTTTCAGCTTGTCTGGGGGCCGATCTATCCCAGTGATGCCAACAGCAGTCAAGGTTCAACGACAGCAGGACAGTGCACACAGCCCTTACAAGGGGACATATAGAATCCCCAGCTCAGGTGACTGGGGAGGCTGGGCCACTGGACCCTATAGGACACCTACTAAACAATGCCACTTTGCCAATTCCAGAGACATAGCAGCTCTACCTAATAATATAAATATAGTGAAACTTTCAAATGCAGAGACAAATAAACATGTTGCAAATGAAAAAACAGAAGAAATCTTCAGAAAAAAAACTGAATGAAATGGAAGCAAGCACACTACCAGATACAGAGTTCAAAACAATGGTTATAAGGATGCTCAAGGAACTTAACAAGAACTTCAAGGAACTTAGTGAGAACATCAAAGACACAAAATAGGACCAGTTAATAATGAATGATACACTAATTGAAATGAAGAATAATTTACAGGGAATCAACAATAGGATAGAGGACACTGAGAATCAAATCAGTAATTTGGTATATGAGGAAGCAAAAAATACCCAATCAGAAGAGCATAAAGAAAAAAAGAACAAAAAATAGTGTAAGGTGCCTCTGGGACAATTTTAAGTATACCAACATTTGCATCAAAGGGGTATAGGAAAAAGAAGAGAGGGTGCAAGAAATTGAAAACCTATTGGAAAAAATGACAGGAAACTTTCCTTACCTGGTAGAAGAAATAGACATTCAAGTTCAGGAAACATAGAGTACCAAACAAGATGAAATCAAAGAGACCCACACCAAGACACATCATAATTAAAATGCCAAAGGTTAAAGACAAGGAGAGAATCTGAAAAGCAGCAAGTTACCTACAAGGGAGCGCCCATATGACTGTCAGCTGATTTCTCAACAGAAACTTTACAGGCCAGAAGGGAGTGCCAAGAAATATTCAAAGTAATGAAAAGCAAGGCCCTACAATCAAAATTATGCTACCCAGCAAAGCTATCATTTAGAATTGTAGAACATTAAAGAGCTTCACTGACAAGAAAAAGTTAAAGGAGTCCATCACCACCAAACCAGTATTACATGAAATCTTAAAGGGTCTCCTTTAAGAAGAAGAGAAGAAAAAAAATGATTTAAAAATATGAACAATAAAATGGTAATAAATACATGTCTGTTGATAATTGAATCTAAAAATCAAAATAAATGAACAAGGAATCTAATGAACAAAATAAACTGATGAATAAAATAGAGGCATGGAAACATGGAACAGACTGATGAATCTCAGCTGGAAGGGGTTATGGGGTGGGAAAAGATTAACCAAAGATCTTCTATGCATATATGCATTACCTATGGACACAAACAATAGGGTGGTGAAGGCCTTGTGTGGAGTGGGAACCAGGTTGAGGGAGGTAATAGGGGGAAAACGAGGAGTATCTGTAATACTCGTAATAATAAAGAGTTAAAAATAATGGATGAGACCCTGCTCTAAAAAAACTATTTTCAGTGAATAAAAAGCAGCACAGACTTCTCCATAGCTGGAAATTAAGGACTCCATGAAATAGTCCTAGAATTAACTATTTTTTATGTGCTATAGAGCTAAGTGGTTTATGGTTTGAGCTTAACGTATTGAAAAACCAATTTAAAGGCAAATATGTAAAAAAATCTGATACTTGCAGTTGGGGCATGTTTTGAAAATTTTAAAAAGTAGTAGTGAAGATTTTAAAAAGGAAGATTTAGTGAATTTGGAGAAATTTATCTCACTTTACAGAGAAGAAGTTTTTCTACTATTCCTATTCATAAAAATAATTTCTTGCTAAATGACCACAACTACAAGAAAATATTACATAAAAATATCTTATTTTCTATCATTTTTGTCTCACTCAACAATATTGTAACTAGTGATTAAGTATCCCAGACATTTAAAAACTATTAAAGAAATGTGCTGGCCAATATTTGAAAACACTTTGGCCTTCACTTCAGATTAGTTCTACATTCTGCTTTTATTTATTGTCAGTTTCTGAATAAGTTCTGTATTATATCAGAGCAATCTTGCATTAACTGATCAAAAGTAAGTTTCTAAACCTGTCTAAAACATGGAAATCCCATGAAGTATTAGCACTATGTGGAATCCAGGCAGAAACCACCTGTCAATCTTACTAATTGAGTTCAAGTTCAGTGCCACATTTGGTATGTTGTGATACACATTCAGCCAGCATACATCAGTAGACTAATGCCTACTACAAGAGCAAACTCATTTACCCTTTTAAGAAATATTATATATTTGTCGATTCTTTTTGTCTGTTTTGTGCAATGTTGATTAAATCATTCTCTTTCCTTTTTGTGTTTTTTTTTTTTCACCATTTATGTAAAAGGATTTAGTTGGGGTTTTTTTTCACCTTCCTTTGAATAGTGTTTCCTTAGCTAAAGGCAATTGGCAATCTAGCTTTCAACTGAGCTCCAATCACATGCAATTTATAAAATCTTAAAAGAACACAAGTAGGTACTAACTAGTAATCAATTTAGCTTTGGAGAAACAGTTTAATTTTTTAGTATCTGCCACAATCATAAGCCCCTTGAGTTGATTTAAATCATTGAGGTATGATTGCTCTCAAAAGATTTGTTTTTTATTTTTCCCCTTCTCATGATGTGCTTATAAACAAAAAGAAAAAAATATTCAAAAATTAACAAAATTTATGGCATGATAGAAACTTTCCTTATATAATTTAATTAGTGATCAAATTAAAAAATAAACTGGTAAGAATAGGGGCCTTGTGCAGCTGTGTGACTCAGTGGCTGAACATCAACCTATGAACCAGGAGTTCATGCTCCAATTTTGAGCTCAATCCCCAATAGGGCGTGTGTAGCAGGTAGCCAATCAATGATTCTCTATCATCATTGAAATTTCTATTTCTCTTTCTCTTCATCTCTCTGACGTCAATTTTTAAAAATTATTAAAAAAAAGTTTAGGGGCCTTTTTAATTTCTTGGAAATATTTAAATAAGAAACTTTTGTAACCAAATATATCAATTTTTAAATTAAATCCATTGGGCAAAAGTGATTAGTGAAATTATCTAAGTTTCTTAGTTCAACTATATAATACATCATCTGTAAATTACATCTTGTGCTCACCACCCATAGTCTAGTATTCTTTCACCACATATTTGACTCCCATTACCCTTTATACCTCCCTCTGCTCCTTTCCCCTCACAACATCTCCATGGTGATATTGATATCTATGAGTTTATTTGTTGGTTGCTTTCTGTTTTAAATCCCACCCCATACTAGAGACCTGGTGCATGAAATTCATGCACTGGGGGGTGTCCCTCAGCCCAGGCTGTACCCTCTCCAATCTGGGACCCCTTGGGGGATGTCCGAATGCCAGTTTAGGCCCAATCCCTGCAGGATCCAGCCTAAACCAGCAGTGGGCATCCCTCTCATTATCCAGGACTGCTGGCTCCCAACCACTCACTTGCCTGCCTGCCTGATTGCCCCTAACCACTTCTGCCTGCCAGCCTGGTCATCCCTAACTGCCCTCCCCTGCAGACCCGGTCGCCCCCAACTGCCCTCCTCTGACGGCCCAATTGCCCTCCCCTCCTAGCCTGTTTGCCCTTGGGGGTGGCCATCTTGTGATGACATGGGCGTGGCCATCTTGTGACCATATGGGGGCAGCCATCTTGTGTGAGGGCATGATGGTCAATTTGCATATAACCTCTTTATTATATAGGATATGCATGAAATCACATGGTTGTTTTCCTTTTCCATCTGACTTATTACACTCAGTATGATACTCTCAGGATCCATCCACATTGTCAAAAATGGCAGTATTGCATCTTTTCTGATGGCAAAGTTCTGTTCCATGGTATATAGGTATAACATCTTCTTTATCCAATCATCTATTTAAATACACTTCCTTTTTTTTCCATGTCTGGGCCACTGTGAATAATGCTGCACTGAATATAAGAGTGCATATAACTTTGTGAACAAATGTTTTCAATTTTTTTTTGTGGATGCCCACAAAAAGGGGTCACTGGGTCATATGGTAACTCTATTCTTAATTTTTTGAGTATCCTCCATAATGGATTCCTTAGTGGCTGCATTTGTTTACATTCCCACCTGCAGTGAATGAGAGTTTTTTTCCTTCACAACCTCTCTCTCTGCAACAATTGTTAATACGTGTCTTGTTATGAACAGCCATTCTAACAGGTGTGAGGTGGTATCTCATTGTCGTTTTGGTTTGCATTTCCCTAACACACAAGGATAAAAATATATTTTAGCGTCTACCATGTCACCCTTAATATTTAGGAGCAATATTTAGGGAAACAGCATAGCATATGTTATGTTAAAGATTCCACTTTTGCCTGTATATTATATTGTAAAAGATATATACATCTCTTGCTCTTTTTTTCCTCTCTCTCTCTGAAGTGGTGGCAATTTATAATAACTAGATTAAAGTATTCTTAGAAACCAAATTAAGAAGTATGCTTTGGGTTATTAGTATAAGCTTGTTAAAGTATGACTAAGTGGTCCTGTGAGAATTTTTATAATCTACAAATGTTTGTTTTCCCTATTTTGTCAAGGCTTTATATTTGCATGAACTAAATATGACTACTGAAATAGGCACTTTTGGATAAACTACAAATCAATAGTAACATGCCACTTCAAAGGACTTATGTAGTCTGCATGTGTCTCACATTTCACTAGTCTGAAAAGCCTGAGCCCAATTTTACTTGATTATATGTAATGATTTAGTTATTTACTTGGCACACAGCGATTTCCAGGGTCATGTGTCTATTCCAAAATCTTTCCTGGTTTCTACTTGCCACCTCTATTCACCATCTTTTTCTGGTTTCAAATCTATAACCAATTGTAAGCAAGTTATTCACGTCTAGCTTTCTTCATGCTTATGTAGCTCTTTTCTAAATGTTTCAACTGAGCTGTGGACACCTGTCCATTCTTTCCGCAAATATAGTAAGAGTAGAGGCAAATTTGTAAGCTTTAACAAAATTATCTTGAAGATTTTTAAATAGTGATGAAAATTTCAACAAGAGGACAGTTAAAATCCAGTATACAATATGGCTGTTCTCAAAGAACATAAACCCATTAATTTCTATAGTCATCTACTACTGGGCAATACATTACCAGTTTAGTTCTCCGTTGTTGTTTTTTCTTCTTATGGCGTTACTTACCTATGACAGTGACATTTTCACTATGGATCCCTGGAGAAAGTAATGTGGGCTTTTTATTTTTTATTGTTTAAAGTATTACATATGTCTCCCTTTTCCTCGATTGACCCCCCTCCAGCCAACCCCCAGGACAAGCCCCCACCACCCTAGTGTCCATGTCCGTTGGTTATGCTGATATGCATGCATACAAGTGCTTTGGTTGATCTATTACCCCCCAACCCCCGCCTTCTCTCAGAGGTTGGACGGTGTGTTTAGTGTTTCTTTGTCTCTGGATCTATTTTTGTTCATCAGTATGTGTTGTTGATTATATCCCACATATGAGTGAGATCATGTGATATTTATCTTTCTCCAACTGGCTTATTTTCCTTAGCATAATGCTCTCCAGGCCCATCCAGGCTGTTGCAAATAGTAAGAGTTCTTTTATACAGCAGTTTAGTGTTCCATTGTGTAGATGTACCACAGTTTTCTAATCCACTCATCTGCTATGGGCTCTTAGACTGATTCAAAATCTTAGCTATTGTAAATTGTGCTGCTATGAACATAGGGGTGCATATATCCTTTCTGATTGGTGTTTCTAGTTTCTTGGGATATATTTCTAGAAGTGGAATTACTGGGTCAAATGGGAGTTCCATTTTTAATTTTTTGAGGAAACTCCATACTGTTCTCCACAATGGCTGCATCAGTCTGCATTCACACCAGCAGTGAGGAAGGGTTCCTTTTTCTCCACATCCTCTCCAGCACTTGGCATTTGTTGATTTGTTGATGATGGCCATTCTGACAGGTGTGAGATAGTACAGCATTGTCATTTTGATTTGTATCTCTTGGATGATTAGTGACCTTGAGCATGTTTTCATATGTCTCTTGGCCTTCTGTATGTCTTCTGTCGAAAAGTGTCTATTTAGGTCCTTTGCCCATTTTTTTACTGGATTGTTTATCTTCCTTTTGTTAAATTGTATGAGTTCCCTGTAAATTTTGTAGATTAAAACCTTATGTGAGATAGCATTGGCAAATATGTTCTCCCATGCAGTGGACTTTCTTATTGTTTTGCTGGTGGTTTCTTTTGCTGTGCAGAAGATTTTTATTTTGATGTAGTCCCATTTGTTTATTTTCTCCTTAGTTTCCATTGCTCTAGGAGCTGTATCGGTAAAAATATTGCTACGACAAATGCCTGCTACTTTGCTGCTTATGGAGTCTTCTAAGATATTTAAGTTTATTTTTGTGTATAATGTAAGTTGGTGGTCTAGTTTCATTTTTTTCACATGTATCTGACCAAATTTCTCAGCACCATTTATTGGAGATACTTGACTCCATTGTATGTTCTTGCCTCCTTTGCCAAATATTAATTTTGCATAATGGCTTGGGTCTATTTCTGGACCTGTTTCAATGGTCTATATGTCTGTTCTTGTGCCAGTATCATGCAGTTTTGAAAACAGTGGCTTTGTAATATAGCTTGATATCTGGTATTGTGATCCCTCCAACTCTGTTCTTCTTTCTCAGGATTGCTGTGGCTATTCAGGGTCTTTTTTTATTCCATGTGAATTTTTGGATAATTTGTTTTAGGTATGTGAAATATGCCATTGGTATTTTAATGGGGGTTGCATTGAATATATAAATTGCTTTGGTAGTATGGACATTTTAATGATGTTGATTCTACCAATCCATGTATGGTATGTTCTTCCATTTGTTTATGTCTTCCTCTACCTCTTTTTTCAATATCCTGTAGTTTTTCGAGTACAGGTCTTTTACCTCTGTACTTAAGTTTATTTCTAGGTATCTTAATTTTTTTGTGTGTGCAATGGTAAATGGGATTGTTTTTTTTAAGTTCCTCTTTCTGTGAGTTCATTATTGGTGTATTTAAAAAATAGATTTCTGGATGTTGATTTTGTATCCTGCTACATTATCAAATTCATTTATTAAGTCTAGTAGTCTTTAGGGTTTTCTATGTACAATATCATATAATTTGCTAATAATGAAAGTTTTACTTCTTTTCCAATTTGGATGCCTTTTATATCTTCTTCCTGTCTGATCACTATGGCTAGCACTTCCAGCACTATGTCGAACAGGAGTGGTGAGAGTGAGCATCCCTGCCTTGTTCCTGTTTTTAGGGGAAATGGTTTTATTTTGTGCCCCTTGAGTATGATGTTGGCTGTAGGGTTGTCATATAAGGCTTTTATTATGTTGTGGTATGATCCCTCTATTGTGGGTTTTTTATTTTTTTAAAGGAAAGTAGTCAACTTTAGGATAAATAGAACTTTCAAGCCACTCTTCTGGTCACAACATTAAAAAAAGACTAAGTTAAAACATGTGGATTCATCATCATCATTTTAACCAGGTTATTAATTTTACAGGCATGATTGTGAGATGTATCTTTTATAAACTATTTATTTCCATCTCCCTATTTACCTCCTTGCCACATTGTCATCTCTTCTAACACAGTGACTGAAGAGATCCTTTTGAAAGTCTATGTCATACCACATCGTTTCTCTGCTCCCAATTCTCAATGCCTCTTTACCTTATTCTGAATAACTGATAAATTTTTTAAATGTCCTACAGGTGCTACATGGTCTAACCTCCCCCTTCACTCTCTGAAATCATTCACATAATAGTCTCCACTTCCATCACTTGGCTCAAGTCACAGAGTTCTTTATCAATTTTCTGGAAACTGTGAGGCCCACTCCCTTCTCTGGATACTTGCAGTGTCCTCTCTGCCTTGCATTCTCTTCACCATTATCCATTGGCTGGATTCCTCGCCTCAGCTTTTCAGTGAGGCCTGCCCTGGACACCCTATTTAATACTATAACCCACGTCTTTGGCCTCCTTTTATACCTTCCCTTCTCTTTCTCTGTAACTGATCACCTTCTAATAGACTGTACATTTATTTATTTTGCCTTGTGACTCATTACACTAAAATTTAGACTCCAAGGGGACAGGATATAAGTATCTTTTGCTCATTACTGTTTCCTGAATTGCCTATTTTAGATTTTGTCAAATTCATATAAATAGATTTTTAGTATTTTCTAATACTTTTTAATATTTGTTGATTCCATCATGATTTTCTCTCTTTCATCATAATATTGATAGTTTAGGTTTCTTTCTCTTTGTCTGTCTGGCTGGGAGTTCATGTTTTTATTGATTTACTATGTCCCGGGTCATTTACCTAGATATCAGCTGATAGAAAGAATTTGAACTTAAGTTTGTCATCCTCTCTGTAGTACACTGTGCTGCTCTGATCACTTTAAATATAAAATTTCCTACCCATACCCTCTCATCATTATTTTTCTGAAGCATTCTCATCTACTTTTCTATCACTTTCTTTCTATAGCTAATCACTCTCTCTACACACACACACCACACACACACACACACACACACACACACACACACCTAATAATATTATAACAATAATGAGATTGATTTTGAGGTATGATATGTAGATTCAAGCTCAAGATCATTAGTTAATAAACATATCAAATGCTTACCTCTTTTCTAATAAGTGCTTATCTATAATGATAGTTCTTTTCTTGGGAGATTAAACTAAGTCAAATAGTGGAATTTGCTCTCTTATTAAATATTTCTGAGCTTGTAGTCATTAAAATATGTAAAATACTTTTTTATTTTTAAGCTGTAAGTCGAGGAGCCCTGGACAAGGACACCTCTTTTTTTAAAAAAAAATATATTTTATTGACTTTTTACAGAGAAGAAGGGAGAGGGATAGAGAGTTAGAAACATCGATGAGAGAGAGAAACATCGATCAGCTGCTTCCTGCACGCCCCCCAGTGGGGATGTGCCCACAACCAAGGTACATGCCCTTGACTGGAATCGAACCCGGGACCCTTGAGTCCGCAGGCTGACGCTCTATCCACTGAGCCAAACCGGTTTGGCTGTAAAATACTTTTAATACTGCCATTTTCCTCAACCCTAAGAAAGGAAAAAAATAATTAAAATGTATTAATAGATACAATAAAAAGTTCTTACTCTTTAGCTTGATCTCAAGTAAGTCCTCATTAAAAAGGGAAATCTATGCCCTGAGGTTTCCACACTTATATTTGTTACTGTGGCCTCCATGAATTCAGATGGATTTCTATTTAAATCTCTCTAGTTCACACGCTGACCTCTGACAACCAAGTCGGTGCATATCATCAGTTTTTGTCACCAGAAGTGAAGTCTGACATGCAACTGGCCAGCATTCTTAGCCCAACCTTGTATGCTTGTCTTTACTGTCAAGTATTATTAAGCTCAGCCGTTCACATGGATGCTATTATTACCTCTTTCTCAGTTTTAACGGGAGACTGCCCTTTTGTTCTTAAAAAAAGATAAAGCTGCAAAAATAGAATTTTCTAGTTTTGAAATAACGTCTGAACTGTCTTAGAGTGAAATGCAAGCTGTAGACTACTTATTTATGAATAGCACATATTTCTTCTTATATCAGAAAAGAAGCTGCTAAATTGTAAATTTGTATCAAGCAAACTTAAATCAATTGCTTTCTCATAGTGCATTTAACTCTTCACTTTACAATTTAAACCTTTCTTCATTGTCTAAGAAGATAGACATTCTCCCAGAAATGGCGAGAGTGGTAGTATCCATTATGGTTATCATCTATTTTTTAATATGACTCATACATCACTACAGTTGAATCGTACAGTTTTTATACATAATGGTTCAGTGAAGGTATACTACTCTACAGCTAATAGTGATTTATTAATGGATAGGAAAGTCAAATCTATTCAAATAGTTTACATAGTGACCTTTGGAAAAGATAACTATTTTATATTCAAATTCATTTTAATCATTGTATTGGGAATAAAGTTGTGAATTAAAACAGACATATATCCTGTCCTCCTGAGATTCACGATATATATCCCTGATATATATTTATATTTAGTTTGGGGACAGGCAGAGGGAAAATAAATTGTAGAAATTACCAATCTCAACGTCTTTCTTAACAAACATGTGTTTAGTAATTTCTATTAGGTTAATCATGAAAACATGTTTTTTTTCTAACTTTAAAAGAAATGACTTCTCACCCCAAACTGAATATAATAGAATGCGACACTACATAAGATGTTAACATGGACTTTGGTATATTTGCATGCATCCCAAGTATGGAAATTACAAAAATATTACAGTAAGTGAACAGAAACTATGAAGACATAAAAGGCTTTGTGTGTGACCTGGAAAGGTTATGGTTTGGGAATGATAGGAGGACTTTTTTAAACTTTGAAGAGATGTCAAAGGACACTCTTGAAAGTTAACCCTCTTAGACAAGGACTGAAAGAATTTGACTTCCCATTAATATGGCCAGTTAATGGAGCAAAGTCACTATGAAATGATGTACTGGCTTTAATTAGACACCTAACTTATTTAAAAAGCCTCCAAGATTGTTTTAATTTGTGTTTGGGAAAAGTTACTCCATACAATGATTCCTAAACTGGAATTTGATCCTAATGCTATGAAATTTAGTGATGAAGGGTTTTAAGAAACAACTTTGTTGAGTCTTACTGAGGATAAAGATTGGCTGTTTTACGGGACATCTGTGTACACCGCTGATCCTGTTTATAGCACATTGGACACAGACACAGTCTGCATGTGTGCAATAGGCTCTATTATTTTATGTCGCTGTCTCTCTGCTCACCTCTACACCACTGAAAAGGGCTGCTGCTTTAGTGTTTGTGACCAACGGAGCTATTTACAGAACCATGATGTTTGCGATAGACCATGCACCTCACAGGATACCTGACACCTTTCACGAAAAGAGATCTCCTTCTCTGATTACAGTACTGTGTCCCACTTTAGTCTGTCTCGCATTGTTCTTTCTAACTGGTGTACAGCTGTGAAGTTGTGAAAGAAAATATAACTGAAAAATAAAAGGGCTGCTTAGTGGAAAAATTTGCTGATGAAGCTTAAAAACTGAAGCCCAAGAAGGTTAAATAACTTCAGTCGGAGACAGTGTCAGCTTCACAGGCCCTGTTGTTTACCACACTCTAGTGCTTCGTTGGCAAGCCTCAGACATGAGATGAAACCACCTGC
>NW_005357311.1:2208-3477 GCF_000412655.1 Myotis brandtii | reverse complement strand
TATATCCCACATATGTATGAAATCACATGGTTCTTGTTCTTTTTTCTCTCACTTATTTTGCTTAGCATGATACTCTAAAAGTCCATCCATGTTGCTGCAAATGATAGTATTTCATCCTTTCTTATGGCTGAATAGAATTTCTTGTATATATTTACCACATCTTCTTTATTCAATCATCTATTGGAGGTTACTTCCATCATTTCCATGTCTTGGCCACAAAAACTGCAACAAAAACAGAGGTGCAAATATCTTTGCAAATAAATGTTTTCAATATTTTTGGATAGAAACCCAGAAGAGGGATTGCTGGGTTTAATGGTAACTCTATTCTTAATTTTTTGAGGACTCTCCATACTATTTTCCATAGTGGCTGAACCAGCAGTGAATGATGGTACCTTTTTCTCTACAAATTCTTCAACCCTTTTTATTAGTAGTCTTGTTATTAATAGACATTCTAACAGGTGTGAGGTGGTATTTCATTGTAGTTTTGATTTGCATTTCCCTAATTGCTAAAGAAGTTGAACATCTTTTCATATATCTGTTGGCTATTTGTTTTTCTTCTTGGAAGAAGTACCTGCTCATGGTCTCTGCCCATTTTTAACTGGATTGATTGTTTGATTTTGAGTTGTATGAGTTCTTTATATATTTTGAATTTAAACCCCTTGTCAGAACTCTTGTTTACAAATATCATCTCCCATTCACTTGGTTGCCTTTTTGCTTTGTTGGTGGTTTCTTTTGCTTTGCAGAAACTTTTTAGTTTAATATAATACCATTCATTTATTTTTGCCTTTACTTCCCTTTCCTTTGGGGTCAAATTCATAAAATCTTCACTAATCAAGGTCCCCATAAGTTTGGTATCTGTGTTTCCTCTATGTAATGTATTGTTTCAGGTCTTATATTTAATTCTTTGATTAATTTTAGTTAATTTTTGTACTGTAGTCTAGTGTCCTTCCTTTGCATGTGGCTTTTCAATTTTTCCCAGCACCATTTATTGAAGAGATTTTATTTTCTCCATTTTATGATTCTGGTTCCTTTGTAAAAAATTATCTGCCTGTGTGCATGCGGGTTTATTTCTGAGTTCTCAATTCTGTTCCATACCATTCAGTTTCGATTATATCACTTTGTAATATAATTTGAAATCAGGGAATGTGATGTCTCTGGCTTCATTTTGTTATTGTTGTTATTTGTTTGTTTATTTGTTTTTCCCTCTTTCTCAGGATTGCTTTGACTAATCATGTTTCTTTGTGATTCCATACAAATGTGATTTTTTTT
>NW_005357311.1:0-1206 GCF_000412655.1 Myotis brandtii | reverse complement strand
ATTAGGCCTGGGCAGGGGCAGAGCGGGAGATCACAGGGAGCTGGGGGTCCCCTGCCCAGGCCTAATGCCTTAGCCAGAGGCATTAGGCCTGGGCAGGGGTGGAGCCTGCAATCGCCTGGAGCTGGGGGTCCCCGGCCCAGGCCTAATCCCTCGGTCAGAGGCGTTAGCCTGGGCAGGAGCAGAACCAGCCATCGCAGGGAGCAGGGGTGGAGTCAGCGATCCTGGGCAGCTGGGGGTCCCCTGCCCAGGCCTAAGGCCTCGGCCAGAGGCGTTAGGCATGGACAGGGGCAGAGTCAGCAATCGTGAGCAGCTGGACCCCTGCCCATGTGTTTTTTTCAATCTCTTTTAATAATGCTTTGTAGTTTTCAGTGTATTGGTCCTTCACATTTTTAAAGTTTAATACTAGGTATTTTATTCTTTTTGTTGTAATTGCACAAGGAAATGTTTTTCTTCATTTCTTTTTCTAAAGTTTCATTGTTAGTATATAGGAAATCAGTGGGGTTTTGTACATTGATTTTGTATCTTGCAATTTTATTTGTTTCTTGTTTCCAATAGTTTTTTGGAGGAGTTATTAGGGTTTGCTATATAAAGAATCATGTCATTTGCAAAAAGTAACACTTTTACTTTTTCATTCCCAATTTAGATGCCTTTTATTTCTTTCTCTTGCCTGATTGCTCTGGGTAGTATATCTAGGACTATGTTGAATAAGAGAAGTGAGAGAATTTATATGCATATATGCAAAACCCATGGACACAGATAATAGTGGTGAAGGCAGGGCAGGGAGTGGGGTAGTGTGTATCAATGGGGGACACAAATGAGTACATCAGTAATACTTTCCACAATAAAGAAAATTAAAAAAGAGAGAGAGAATTAAAATCAGACACCTTGTCTTTTTTCTGATCTTAGAAGAAAAACTTTCAGTTTTCACCATTAATTATGATGTTAGCTGAGGTTTGTCACATAGAGCCTTTATTATGTTGGGGTACTTTCCTGTTATACCCATTTCATTGAGTGTTTTAATCTCAGATGGATGTTGCATTGTATCAAATGTTTTCTGTGTCTATTGATAAGATCATATGATTTTTTTCTCTTAGTATGTTAATGTGGTGTATTACATTAATCGATGCACATATGTTGAACCATCCTTGTGACCCTGGAATGAACCCCACTTCGTCATGATGTATTATGTTTTTAATTTATTGTTGT
>NW_005357310.1:0-892 GCF_000412655.1 Myotis brandtii | reverse complement strand
GCCACGGGTTTTTCGGCTGTTCAGTCGATTCGAATATTAGGGTTTTATTATGTAGTACTAGGGGCCCGGTGCACTAAATTCATGCACGGGGGGTGGGGGAGAAGACAGATCCCTCAGCCCAACCTGCACCCTCTGTCATGTTCCGGGACTCTGGCCACTCTGGGCCTAGGCGCAGGCCTACAGGCTTGGAGCTGCCTGGCTCTCGAGGCCCCATTTTATCAAGAGAACAAAGGCGGTGTTAGTTACAGCCCTCACCAAACCCAGTACAGTGCTTGTGTGCGTACAACTGCCTCATTCATGTGCCTGCTTCACCCTACTGAATTACTAACTCCTTGAGGACATAGCTCTGTCTTATCCTGTTTCAACTTCAGTGCCTGGCCTGGTGCCAGGGACCTGGGAGTGTTTTCCGAGTAAGTGAGTGAGTGAGTGAATAAATGAGTGAATGAGTAAGTGAATGAGTGAATGAATGAGTGAGTAAATGAATGAGCAAGTGGCTATGGTGCGGGTCCTTCTGCCGTGTCGCCATGGCAGAATACCACCCGCCTACTGGCTGCCTGGAGCCCGCCCCGGCAAGTTCCCACCCTGCTTCTCGGCTGTCTGGCGCCTGCCCTGGGAAGTTCCACCCCCCTGCTCCCAGCAGCCCGGTGCCCAGCTCCCAGCTGTGTAGTTCCCACCCCGCTCCCGGCTACCCGGCTCCGTGCTCCCAGCTGCCTGGTGCTCTGCTCCTGGCTGCGTAGTTCCCGCCCAGCTCCCGGCAAGCCAGGCCCCCAGCCACTCCTTTAGTGAAAGCCAGGGCAGGCAGGAAGCTTGGCTTCCTTTGTTGGTCACTGGGGACAACCCAAGCCTCCAGCTCCTTAGCTGCTGCTATCTTTGTCGGGTTAATTTGCATATC
>NW_005357309.1:0-836 GCF_000412655.1 Myotis brandtii | reverse complement strand
AGCTCAAACGAAACACACCCCATTGACTGGGACATCCACGGAAGGAGAGAATTAGTGAAGTAGGTTTGCAAATTAAACGAGCTAGAAACAACAACAAAAAATGTATGCATGTGTCTGTGTGTATAATATAGCAATGAAGTAAAGAGATCATTTCCACAATTCATACATGCAAACTTCATGCTTACGGTGATATCTCATGTGTTTATGTAAAGATTCGATGCAAATATATTGGCATATTTTTACACATGCTATAAATCTCTAGGCGTTACTAGGCAGCGGAACAAAATGAAATGCTAGACTTTCCTTCTCCTTCAGGGCAAGGGAGGTCATTCTCTTTTTGGAAGCAGAAGCAAGGTCTTGGCTACAAGACCAAGCTGAGCCAGAGTGAATATAGACAGTGCTGGCCACCTCCATCTTATTTTAGGGTTACTGTCCCACTCACATAAAAAAGACACCTCCACACACAGCTTCTACTGCATGAGGGCTCGATATTCCTATCATTAACTCAGGGTTGTTCAACCTCAGCACTATTTGCATTTAGGTCCAGATAACTATTTGGTGTTGGAGACGGTCTGTGCATTGTGGAATGTTTAGCAGATTCTTACAATGGTCTCTACCCACCAGATGCCAGTAACATCCCTCAGTTGTAGCAACCAGAATGTCTCCAGACAGTGCCATATGTCTTTGGGTTTGGGGAGGGAGACGTGGGGGGAGAGGAGTGAGGGAGCATGAGAGGAAAGCCCCCCTCCACTGAGAAGCCCCCCTCCACTGCATTAGAATAATGAGTATGAAAAGAAGAAAGAGCAGAGCACTATCTCTTGTAGAAATCAAGGAAG
>NW_005357308.1:0-1431 GCF_000412655.1 Myotis brandtii | reverse complement strand
TCTTAGTGAATGACTTGAGCTGGTAAAGAGCTGACTGCAAGGGAGAGACTGAAGACAAACCAGCTGACAAATGAGGGACAGAAGAGGAGGAGGAGGAGGAAGGGGCAGGAGTGAATGAGGAAGCCACTGCTTTGGGGAGGTAAGCGGGAAAGATGCTCAAGAAAAAGATGCAGAGAAGACTGCGGGGAGGGGAGCAGGAGGCAGCGACGGTCAGGTGTGAGGGGTTTAACAGGAGGGGAGGTGGTTTCAAACAGGCCGCAGGACTGGGGAGAGAGGCGAGGGACACAGGCTGACAACACGGAACTCAAGGATAGCAACATGAGGCAAATTTAAGTTATTAACGTTAAAGATTTGTTTCAGAGAATGGGAGTCATATGCTCGAATGTATGACTTATATGCTTCCTGGGCTGACTTATGAAGGAAGTAGTTCTTTTCAATCAATTTTTCAAGCTGAGACAATGTCAGAAATTTTGGACCAGGAAAACTCAAATTCACTTAATGGAACCTTGGATTGCTTCAGGTAACGAAGGAAACCCAATTCTTCAGGACGCAAGATGAGCAAGGCATGCCCCCTTCCGTTTAGGCCCCTGGCAGTTCTTCCCACTCGATGAATGTATTCCTTTGGTAGAGAGAGAACATCTGAGTTCACACAGCCTGACAGGCACCCGTGGCAGCCTGCATTCCCGGGACTAGTGGTGGTGGGCAGGTCAGCATTCTTTATGAGGGGGTGCCCCGACCCGTCAATTCCTTCTGCATGCCCCATCCCCAAAGAGGTTATAGGATGATGACCGAGGCCAAAGGAAAGCTGGATATGAAATTCACATTAGCTCTATGGTCTAGTAAAATGACCAGTAAGTGTGCCTCATCCTCAAAATGGCTTTTTGAAACATTTTAAAATGCCAGTTGACAATTTATATAATCTACTAGAGGCCCAGTCCACGAAAATTCATGTACTGGGGTGTGTGTGTGGGGGTGTCCCTCAGCCTGGCCTGTGCCCTCTGGTAGCCTGGGAGCCCTTGGGGGATGTCCTGCCGGCTTACCCAGGGGGAGCGAGCCTAAGCTGCAGTTGGACATCCTTAACACTGCCAAGGAGGCAGGAGAGGTTCCCGCCACCGCCGCTGAACTCGCAGCCGCCAGCCCGGCTTGTGGCTGAGCAGAGCTCCCCCTGTGGGAGCACACTGACCCTTGGTGGTCAGTGCGCATCATAGCGACTAGTCGTTCTGCCATTAGGGTCAATTTGCATATTACCCTTTTATTTTATAGGATTGTTTGTTGAAAATACTTAGTAAACTTATTTTACTACATGTATTACAGTCTTATATATAAGCAAATTTCATTTCCTATTGAAACCTACCACTCTTAGCAAATCATTCCAAGCATATAATAGTCCTAACTTAAGTCTCACTGATGCCTTTCAAATCTCCTTACACA
>NW_005357307.1:5065-5900 GCF_000412655.1 Myotis brandtii | reverse complement strand
AGGCATATGCAAAATTGGGACCTAAAGGAAACACTTATTTACAAGAAATTTACAAATTCCTATAAAAATTGTATATTTGATCAATTTTATTGATAAACTACCAAATTTTGGAAATTACTAGTTTGTGACAATTTAGAAATAATGAATACAGTGTGTATAATCTCCAGTTTTCAAATGGTCTGAGAATACATATGTGGTACTTACTGGATCAACAGAAAAAGTTGCCATTAATTTTATAACTACCAAGGAGCCATTGTGAATATGTCCCTCCTTTTTCTCAGGATTCTGCTGCACAAGAACTCTATTCTCATTCTCTCTCTCTCTCTCTCTCTCTCTCTCCCCTTCTCCCCCCCCTCCTCTCTTTCACACACAGACACACACCCATCTCCATCACTGACATCTCAGCTAACCTGAAATTATCAAAGAGAAAATATTTTAAGGAGTCTCTAAGAAAATTATTTAGGAGAGCCAGCATTTTGGTTCTTAGCTCATGCCCAATGTACACAGTAAGGAGGTTCCACCTGGAATGTTTAAAGACACGTACTTTCTTTTATTTCATTATTTGATTTCACTTCTAGAGTTGCTGAAAGATTTCTCCTTTACCAATTATGCTGTCTGTGGAATAAATTCTTATTCCCCTTTTTCTCACAAACTTTGGATCCAAAGCGCTGGGCTTTAGATCCACATCTGCCTACTGGAAAACTTTCAGCAGTAAATGACTTTGTAATTTAACTACCCAGAAGCAAATAAATAGCCTCCCTTTGACAATGAAATGGAACAAGCTTGACCACCTGTATTAGCAGATTTCTCACTGAGCTATTGGATTTCATGGTGT
>NW_005357307.1:0-1339 GCF_000412655.1 Myotis brandtii | reverse complement strand
GGACCCAGGCCTTTGGTCCAGCTGCAGCTGAGAAGCCAAGCTTCTTCAGTCTTCAGTCTTCAATCTTCACTCTGTGCCTGCGTATGCAAATTAACTGCCATCTTTGTTGGGTTAATTTGCGTAGTCACTCTGATTGGCTGGTGGGCATAGCAGAGTGACACCAATTTGCATGTTTCTTTTTTATTAGTGTAGATGGCATTGAACCGAACAAAGTTTTATGATCACGTTCTACTAGTGGAAGGCAGACAGTAAACAAATTGATATGTTAGGTGGTAAGAAGTGGTTAAAAGACAAAGCAGGATGGGGATACTAAATACATAGAAGATGAGGATGGAGATAGAAGGTTGAGCCGGCATGCATTTTAGATAGAGTGGTCAGGGAGTCTCTCTGATGAAGTGACATTTGAACAGAAATCGAAAAGATATTATGAAAGTAAACTATAATATGTTTAAGAGATTATTATGAAAAATGTCTTTGGTAATTCAAAATAGAGCAGACTTTTTAGTGAGCTAACATGTTTAGGTTGCGTTATATCTATATCTGTACTTTTTTCTTGGTAATAGGAGGTATGCCACCATCACTTATCCCTTTGTTTTATGTGAGGGTTTTCTTGTTTCCAGTCATTCTAATGGTGTATTTCTCTGAGTACATTTTTCATATGAGCCAAATCTTACTTGAGTCAGTAAATACTTTCTTTCAATATTTAACTGCAAATTATGCTGTTCTATTGTATTGCTGTATGTAAAGATATGACAAGATCCATATACCGCTGTTGTGGAATGCACGTTAAATAACTAATTCCAAAGAATGGCAGTTCAATGTTGGTTTTAACAGTTCATTACTCTTGATGACTGATGCCATGTAATGAAAACCTTGCTATCTCATTTTCTAAAATGAATGTTTGTGTCACGTGCTCCTGTTGAACATATTTTGAACAGAACATCTCTAACAAACACCAAGTATTATTTTCCTCGTGACTGAGATTTTTGAAGTTGTCAATAAAAGCAATACTAGTGGTTGGTCATTTACGTACCTGTAAAATGTTTGTGAAAGTCTGCTTTGTTGAACTCTGTCAACTTGGCTCTTTTTTCTTCTGATCTGATTGGGCAATGCAAGGATTCAAACCCCAATATTGAAATTGTCAGGAAGTCTTAATCCTTTTTGTTAATTATTTGACATTTCTGAAGCAGAGCATTCTGAACTTATATTTGTATTAGCTTCTGCCAAATGATTTACTTAATCTGAGTGAGTACCACTTGATGTGAGTACCACTCTACTTCTGCAAGGACTCCCATGTATCCTCTTAAGTGAAATAGTGGGCATGTACTCTAATACAATT
>NW_005357306.1:0-782 GCF_000412655.1 Myotis brandtii | reverse complement strand
AGGCAGGGCAGGACAGTTCCATCCCGCCTGCCCTGCCGCCATCCAGGGCCTGCTATCTGTGACCCGGGGTGGCGGGCGTCCGTGTGCGCGGTGCAGCAGTGATCGGCCAGCCCGCCCTGTTGGGGTCCAGCCCCAGCAGGTCCAGGGGTTCCCAAAGGTGTGGACGGAGTCGGCGAAGAATGAAGGAAATGGAGGTAGCGTTCAGTTGATCAGCCTAGTGAGGTTCTTTTTTTATTGTCCTGTTACATCTATATTTATACCATTTGATCCTATAAGCATGCCTCTATAATCACATCATGGTATGTTTTGGGTAACGTCCTACAGTTCCTTGTTTCTTATCTGACCTTTGCCAAAAATCCTGTCTCTATCTAGTTCTGTTGATTTTAATCTTGTCTAGGTTAATCTCTGTGTTCCATTATAAGGGCTATTCCAAGGTTGCTGCTCTACTGATAAGCTACAAGGAAGTGACTGAAGGAGATTATCCTACCCAGTAAAGGTTATGTCCTCCCAGCCTCGCTGCTTGCCTTCCCTGGGACTGCCCTGTGTCAGTGGATCTCCAGGGGTATAGGCTTTGGTGCTTTCCCTGGTGGGCAGACCCCTGGGGATGTGGGCCCAATGAAGTATGGTAGCAATCATCTCAGGTAGAAACTATAGTTTAACTTTAACCCTGCTGTTTGGTTTCTGTACTTATTTGTTTGCTAAAATGATAGAAAAGTTATTATAATTTTCTGAATTATATAAATCACCCATTCGATTGAATACCCTATTGATTGTACTGTGAA
>NW_005357305.1:0-370 GCF_000412655.1 Myotis brandtii | reverse complement strand
AAACATTGATAAGAGAGAAACATCATTGATCAGCTGCTTTCTGCAAGGCCCCCCCCGCCCCCCACTGGTGATGGAGCCTGCAACCTGAGCATGTGCCCTGATGGGGAATTGAACCAGTGACTTCTTGGTTCATGGATTGGCACTCAGCCACTGAGCCATACCAGCTGGGCTATTTTATTTTTTTAATCCTCACCTGAGTGTATGTTTTACAGATTTTTAGAGATAGGGGAAGTGGGGGAAAGAGAGAAAGAGAGAGAGAGAGAGAGAGAGAGAGAGGAGAGAGAGACATTGATGTATGAGAGAAACATTAATCAGTTGCCTCCCACACAGGCCCCCACAACCTTTAGGTGCATGGGATGACACTCCAACC
>NW_005357304.1:0-1252 GCF_000412655.1 Myotis brandtii | reverse complement strand
CCTCATTGATTCTGATATCCAGGTGAAATGCACAATTCTCTAAGTATATACTTAAACTTTACATCTTTCCCCATAGTTTTAGAGTATTTTCTATACAAAATTTGCATCTGTCAAATCTATATATTCAGGTAATGTCTGAGGAATGAAGTTCACTGGTTTTCAATTGTGGATTTTATTGTAATGCCCTGGGCCTTCTTGGCGATATATAAACACTGGTGACCGTGTCTGTTGGAGG
This sequence comes from Myotis brandtii, assembly GCF_000412655.1. Classification (NCBI taxonomy): domain Eukaryota; kingdom Metazoa; phylum Chordata; class Mammalia; order Chiroptera; family Vespertilionidae; genus Myotis; species Myotis brandtii. The sequence continues at coordinate 1,017 of NW_005357304.1, read as the reverse complement.
AGTTCGTCAAGATGATGTAACTGCCAGTGGACCCAAGAGCTGGATTGTGGAATCAGAAACCCTAACCCTCTCCCCTGTGCTTGGATTGTTCATCTCACTTGCCTACCCTGAGCTAGAAGCTAGCCTTAGGAGACTATCTGGATGTATAAATGACTGAATGCAGTTGGATTGTCAAACCTCTAAGGGAAGGCAGGGGAGAGTGGATTGGGTGTTGGGTGGAGGGAAGAGATCAACCAATGAACTTATATGCATATATGCATAACCCATAGACACAGACAATAGGGTAGTGAGGGCTTGGAGGGGCGTGGGAGTGTGCAATGGGGGAAAAATGGACATATGCAATACTTTCAACAATAAAGATTTATTTTTAAATAAGGCCTTAACTGTATATAAATGTTTAAAATTTGGTGCATGTGGAACACATTCCTAGATACGTACAATCTTCCAAAACTGAATCAGGAAAAAAATCTGAATAGACAGATAACAATTAATGAAACTGAAGCAGTAACAAAAAAAAAAAACTCCCAACAAACAAAAGATGTCTCAATAAATTTAAGGAGTTTGATATCATATCAAGCATCTTCTCTGATCATAATGGTATAAAACTAGAAATTAATCACACGGAAAAAAAGAAAAACAAAGAAAGACATGGATGCTAAATAATATGTCACTAAACAATGAATGGTTTAATGGTGAGATCAGGGAGGAAATAAAAAGATACCTGAAAACAAATATCAAAAGCAGTCCCAAGACATAATTCATAGCATTACAGACCTATCTCAAGAAATAAGAAAAATCAGAAATAAACAATCTAATTTTATACTTACAGGAGCTAGAAAAAGAACTAAAAGCATCACCCAAAGTGAGTAAAAGAAAGGAAATACTATAGATTAGAGTAGAAATACATAAAATAGAGTCTAAAAAATACAAAAGATCAATGACATCAAGAGCTGGGGTTGTTTTTTTTTTTTGAAAAGATAAACAAGATTGACAAACTTTTAATCAGACTTATCAAGA
>NW_005357303.1:0-1079 GCF_000412655.1 Myotis brandtii | reverse complement strand
ACAACTGGTCGCTATGACATGCGCTGACCACCAGGGATTGCATGCGGAACATGGTGGGCATTGGCAGCAGGCAGCAGAGCATGGAACGTGGCAGGCATTGGGCATGGCAGGATGGTGGAGCAGGTGAGCCGGGGCGCCAAACCAAGGTGGGGCACTGGTCATTGGGGCGAGCCTCTGGTGGTTACTGAAAATTCTTTGCTCCCACGTGCTGTGGTCCCGCTCGGCACTTGCACCTGCTGCTGGCACCAGCCCCGCTCACACCCACTGCTGGCGCCAGAGCTATCGCTCACACTCCCTACTGGCGCCTGGCACTGGCCCTGGCCATGATCACTCTGCGCCATCAGCGGGTGCAAGTGGCAGCTGTTGGCCCTGATTGCCCCTCAGGGCTTTTCCACCTCCCCCTGCTCCTGAGGGGTGATTGAGGCTGGCAGCTGCCTCTTGCACCCACAGCTGGTGCTGGAGCTGCCACTCGCACTCTCTGCCAGCACCAGAGCCTCCGCTCCCACTAGCTGCCGGCACCTGGCACTGGTCCCAATCTCTCGGCACCATCAGTGGGTGCAAGAGGCTGCTGGCCCTGATCGCCCCTGAGGGCTTCTCCACCTGCCCCTGCTCCTAAGGGGCAATTGGGGCAGCAGCTGCCACTCACACCCGCTGCTGGCGCTGGCCCCAATCGCTTCACACCATCAGCAGGTGCGAGCAGGGCCAGTGCCGTCAGAACGTGGGAGAGGCAGTGGTGGGAGCAGGGCTGCTGGCAGACAGGGGACTGGGGATGCAGAGGTAGGGGCCAGGGAGGAGTGCAGAGGATGGATCGAGACCCACCCCTGTACCCACTGCAGCCTCACGGCCCACAGTTCCTTTCAAGGTGTACGAAGTCGTGCACTGGGCCCTTAGTGTTAAATACTAAAGATACATCCCTGCAACAGTGACTATGTCTATACCCTTTGGTTCAAACGCAAAATAAGGTACTTTTGTCTTAGAGTTAATTTTTTTTTAAATTAGGTTCATCTACACAAAGAATTATAATCAACTAAATGTAGCCAAAAATTATGTTGACTAGTAATAGCTACTAGATAATTAAG
>NW_005357302.1:0-708 GCF_000412655.1 Myotis brandtii | reverse complement strand
ATTTAATGCAATGGTGATCTATGATGGTTAAAATGAAATGAAGACTACCTTCTCTTAATAAAAGAATTTCAAGTAAAAGTCCTTCAAACCTAATTTAATGAGAAGGGATTCATTTGTAATTAGCTTCATCACTTTTAAATATGTGTTAATAACTATCTCTAAATATTCTCTGGTGCCAATTTATATAGAAGTGTCAGGTAATCCTATCTAATAATAGAGAAACATGGTAATTAGCCGTAACTTTGCTACCCTTCCCATTGGCTAATCAGGGCGATATGCAAATTAACTGCCAACCAAGATGGCGGCCGGCAGCCAGGCAACTAACGTGAACAGGAGGCTTGCTTGCTCCAGTGATGGAGGAAGCCAGGTTCCCCGCCTGCCATTGCCGGCCTCTGAGCTCCTGAAGCAACAACTCTAAAAGATACAATGTTTCAATTATAGAAGCTAAAAGATGGAGGTTAATTTGCATATACTAGCTGCGAGCGAAGACTGGCAACAACATGGAGGCCAAGCGGTACAGAAGGGAGCCAAGTAGTGGCCGCGAGGACAGAAACGGAGCCGCAGCCGCTGTGAGCTGGAGGGGCAGCGGCTTGGAGGGGAAGGGGCAGCAGCTGGGAGCGGGAGGGAAATCCCAGTGGCTGGGAGCGGGAGGGGCAGCAGCCTAGAGAGGGAGGGGCAGCAGCTGGGAGTGGGAGGGCAAGCCCAACC
>NW_005357301.1:0-751 GCF_000412655.1 Myotis brandtii | reverse complement strand
TCAAAGATAGACCACCTATTGGGTCACAGGCAAAGTCTTTCTAAATATAAGAAGATTAAAATCATATCAAGCATCTTTTCAGACCATAATGGCATAATATTAGAAATCAACTACAATAAAAACAAAAAAATTCAAACACTTGGAAGCTGAATAGCATGCTATTAAACAATGACTGGGTTACCAAAGAGATCAAAGAAGAAATTAAAAACATCCTGGAAACAAATGACAATGAAAACACAACAATCCAAAATCTATGGGACACAGTGAAAACAGTCCGGAGAGGGAAGTTTATAGCTCTACAGGCCTACCTCAAAAAAAAAAAGAAAAAATAGTAATAAATTATCTAACTCTACAACTTAAAGAATTAGAAGGAGAGCAATAAGAAAAGCACAGAGTGAGCAGAAAGAAGGAGACAATAAAGATCAGAGCACAAATACTAAATGACATAGAGACAAAAAAAACAATACAAAAGATCAATAAAATCTAGAGCTGATTCTTTGAAAGGATAAACAAGATTAATGAACCTCTAGCCAGGCTCACCAAGAAGCAAAGAGAGAGGACCCAAATAAACAAAATCAGAAATGAAAGCAGCGAAATAACAGACCCCATAGAAATACAAAGGATTATAAAAAAAATACTATGAACAACTCTATTCCAACAAACTAGACAACCTAAAATAAATGGACATATTCCTAGAAAAATACAAGGTTCCATAACTCAATCAGGAAGAATAAAAAAAAACCTGAATAGG
>NW_005357300.1:0-562 GCF_000412655.1 Myotis brandtii | reverse complement strand
TAAATTAAAATGGAAAGTAGGTGCAATCATCATGCTAATGAGAAATCATAACAGTAAATGAAGTCTTTGTAATGGTACTAGATTTATTATCACAAGATTTTGACCTAATATAATCGAAGCTGAAGTATTAACAAGATCTGTGGAAGGAGAGGTTGTTCTGATTCCAAGAATTGATTTGTCCCTGTCTGACACTGGCCTCCCATTTAAATTAATTTGAAGACAGTTTCCCGTGATGCCAGCACTTGCAATGACTATTAATAAATCACAAGGACAAACTCTAGACAGAGTAGGAATATTCCTACCTGAACCCGTTTTCGAACATGGTCAGTTACATGTTGCTTTCTCTCAAGTTTGAAGAGTGTGTGATGTTAAAGTTGCAAATACTTCATCACCAGAGAAACTAGTCAAGCACTCTGAAAGTATTTTTACTCTTAATGTGGTGTACAGGGAGATATTACAATAAGTTTAATCAATTTATCAGTCATCGTTTTTATCGATGTTGTTTTTATATCATGTTTTTTTGTTTTATATCATGTTTTTTTTGTTTTTAGGTCATGTCTTT
>NW_005357299.1:0-829 GCF_000412655.1 Myotis brandtii | reverse complement strand
AGCCATTCTGACAGGTGTGAGGTGATACCTCATGGTTATTTTAATCTGTATCTCTTTGATAATCAGAGACTGACATTTTCTTGACTCTTGGCCATCTGTATGTCCACTTCGGAGAATTGTCTATTTAGGCCCTTTGCCCATTTTTAAATTGTCTTCCTTGTTGTTGTATAAGATCCTTATATATTTTGGATGTTAATCCTTTATCAGATGTATCTTTGCCAAATATGTTCTCCCATACAGTGGGCTCCCTTTTCATTTTGTTGATGGTTTCTTTTGCTGTGCAGAAGCTTTTTATTTTGATGTAGTCCCATTTGTTTATTACTCTTTAGTTTCCTTTGTCCTAGGAGAGGTATCAGTAAACATATTGCTATGAGAGATGTCTGAGATTTTGCTGCCTATGGTTTCTTCTAGGATTTATATGGTTTCACGACTTACATTTAAGTCTTTTATCTATTTTGGGTTTAATCTTGTGTATGGAGTAAGTTGGTGGTCTAGTTTCATTTTTTTAATGTATCTGTCCAATTTTCCCAGCATCATTTATTGAAGAGATTGTCTTGACTCCATTGTATGTTCTTGCCTCCTTTGTCAAATATTAATTGAGCATAATGGTTTGGGTCACTTTCTGAGTCTCTGTTCTGTTTCATTGATCTATATGTCTGTTCTTGTGCCAGTACCAGGCTGTTTTGAGCACAGTGGCTTTGTAGTATAACTTGATATCTGGTATTGTGATCCCTCCAACTTTGTTCTTCTTCATCAAGATTACTGTGGCTATTCGGTATCTTTTTTGATTCTATATAAATGTTTGGAGTATTTGTTCTAGATCTGTGAA
>NW_005357298.1:0-464 GCF_000412655.1 Myotis brandtii | reverse complement strand
GAGTATCTAGGGTTTCCTATATGAACAATCATGTCGTTTGCATTCTTTTTCTTGCTTAAATGTTCTCACTGGGACCTATAAAACTATGTTGAATAAAATGGTGAGAGTGAGCATCTTGTCTTCCTGATCTTAGAGGGAAAGCTTTCAACATCACATATGGTGTCACTGCCAAAAATGCATAACCTCAATGAAACTGAAAAAACAACAGACAAATCCAAACTGAGAGTTCTACACAATACCTGTCTCAGAAAATGTGTCACCGTCTTGATGTGTATGGAAAGACTGATAAAGGATCACAGATTAGAAAAGATTAATATTGAAGAACATAACACAAGGAAGCACAACTCCTATATGCCAGGTGAGATTTTGAATTGAGTCATGGAACAGGAAAAAAAAAACAACAACACTAGGAAATGTTGTAAAATTGAAATAAGGGCTGTAGTATTGTTAAGAACATTGGACAA
>NW_005357297.1:0-778 GCF_000412655.1 Myotis brandtii | reverse complement strand
GACTGGCTTATTTCACTTAGCATAATGCTCTCCAGCCTAAATGCCCATCAGCAGATGAGTAATTAGAAAACTATGGTACATCTACACAATGGAATACTATGTTGCTATAAAAAGGAAGGAATTCTTACCATTTGCAACAGCATGGATGGAACTGGAGAGCATTATGATTATTTTTTAAATTTTGAACTTTAAAAGTATGTTTATTTTACATTGTTATTCAAACTCTATTTTGAAAAGACAGCTTGGATAAAAGATTGGATAAAGGAGCTATGGTACATATGTACTATGGAATATTACTCAGCACTAAGAAAAGCTGAAATACTGCCATTTGCAGCAACATGGATGTGATATGGGACACAATGGGTCTGAGGCTGCCTGTCACTACTTGAGCCAAATTAAGCAGAGAGAGGGTTGAGTCATATATGATCATTTATTCCAATATTTAGAGGCCTGGTGCATGAAATAGTGTACTGGGGAGGGGGCTGTCCTGCAGCCCAGCCTGCACCCTCTCTAATCTGGGACCCCTTGGGGGATGTCAGACATCCCTCTCACAATCCAGGACTGCTGGCTCCTAACCACTCTCCTGCCTGCCTGCCTGATTGCTCCTAATCGCTTTTGCCTGCCAGCCTGATCACCCCCTAACCACACCCCTGCTGGCCTGATCACCTCCAACTGCCCTCCCCTGCAGACCTGGTCCCCCCAGAACTGCCCTCCCCTGCAGGCCTGGTCGCACTCAACAGACCTCCCCTGCCAGCCATCTTGTGATGATGTGGGGGTG
>NW_005357296.1:0-514 GCF_000412655.1 Myotis brandtii | reverse complement strand
TATGGAGGCTTTTGTCGTTTTGTGTGTGAGCTGAGGTCGTTGTGAAATATCCTTGTGCCTTTGAAGTTTTGTTTGTCCGTCCCCCTGAGGGTGCAGCCCGGTGGCTGGGAGCAGAACTGCCTGTATTGTTGTGCTTGTGTGAATGGTTGAGCCTGAAGCGTCCTGCAGCCACCTAAAGGTATTTATTTATTTTTTTGCCGAAGATCAGAGGTTTGGTCCACTTTGCTTTGTCCCTCCTCCCCCATGTCTCAGGCCTGGATTTGAAGTCATGCATTGAGCTGTCCTCGTGCGATTTTCAATGCCTAAAACAAGTTCCTTTGTGTGTTTGGAGAGAGTAAGGGCAGCGTCGGGGTGCAAAGTCGTTGAGACGAGTTTTGAGGATTTGGAAGGAGGAAGTGGCTGTGGGTATTTGAAAGGGCTGGTCACGTCGTTGCTGGAAGGGAAGGAGGGAGGAGGGGAGGAAGGAAGGAAGGGGCAGAGGAGGATTCTTTAGGCCCAAGCACAGGTTTGAGTC
>NW_005357295.1:0-488 GCF_000412655.1 Myotis brandtii | reverse complement strand
TCCATTGCCCTAGGAGCTGTGTCAGTGAAGAAATTCCCTCGGCGTATATCTGAGGTTTTGCTACCTGTGGATTCTAATAATCTTAATATTTTTATGGTTTCCTGTCTTACATTTAAGTTCTTTATCCATTTTGAGTTTATTTTTGTGTATGATGTAAGTTGGTAGTCTAGTTTCATTTTTTTTGCATGTATCTGTTCAATTTTCCCAACACCATTTATTGAAGTGACTGTATTGACTCCATTTTATGCTCTTGCCTACTTTGTCAAATATTAATTGAGCATATTGGTTTGGGTCAATTTCTGGGTTCTCTATTCTATTCCATTGGTCTATATGTCTGTTCTTGTGCCAGTACCAGGCAGTTTTGAGAACAGTGGCTTTGTAATACAGCTTGATATCTGGTATTGCAATCCCTCCTACTTTGTTCTTTCTCAGGATAGCAGCAGCTATTTGGTTTTTTTTTTTTATTCCAGATGAATTTTTGGAGTGTT
>NW_005357294.1:830391-830788 GCF_000412655.1 Myotis brandtii | reverse complement strand
TCCATCCACATGCAAATCCATCTTGCTCAGGGAACACTTGGCCCGAGGACACCACCAACCATGACAAACTCCTTTGCAATTCAACGCTTGCCTTGGCAGGACATCCTCACGGGGGACTTCCACCTCTTCCCTTGCTGACGCCGCTGCAAAGCACTTCCCTCAGGGACTCATGCAAACCTGCAAACGCCACATTCAACACATCCACCAAACACAACAACCACAAACATCCCATCTGCTTTCTCCTATGACCACAGAGTTCAACGCACTTCCATGGCATCACGGACTCCACATCAACACTCCATCCTGGCATTCAAACCACATCCTAGCAGGGGAGGGAAATGGGACATGGCACATGCCAGCTTTGACAATCGCAGCCACCCATTCATGGCGCAAACCT
>NW_005357294.1:823577-829747 GCF_000412655.1 Myotis brandtii | reverse complement strand
CCCATCCTTTTCTCAACCACTCACACACCAAGCCTTGGCCACCTCACCCATCACACAATTGCATGGCCCAGCGACAAACCAACCCTCCACAAAACCGGCTCCTCGCAACATGGGGGACTGCTGGCCTCGCTTCAAACACGCTGGGCTGGGGGGGGGAGCAAAAAAATGCACAGCACAATGGACAGGGGGGGTCCACGGGCCTCAGGGCACAAGACAAATGGAAAGACACCTTTTTCCTTAGCACCAGCTGAGCTGCCACGTGGTCACACTCAAGCAACCATTAAGGGGGGATGCAGGCAGGCTTACGCATTTGGGGCCATTGGGCTACAACGAAAAAACACAGGGGCACACACTGGGAGGAGGGACATGGCCACAACACAACCAAGCCTGGGGCGCTCACATCTCCATAACACAAGGGAACACCCACTCTCGCATTTGCATCACACAAACGAAATGCAAATAGCCCGCAAAGGTCAACATTTACAAAAAAAAGACAACCAAGCCCTGCATTCACGTGCAAAACAACAAAGTCCACAGCGAACGAGGGGGGACAACCTCACCAGGCCCATGGCAAGGTCAACCTTGGAGCCCAGGACTTACTAGGCTCAAGGATGGCCAACCTTTGGACCTTCCCGTGTCAGCATTTGGAAAAGCCCTAACTGAACTCTGGTGCCGTAACACATATAGAAATTTTTTGAGATTTGCAACCATAGTAAAAAAACACTTACAGTTTTGATATTTATTTTATGTATTTAAATGCCATTGAACAAAGAAAAATCAACCAAAAAAGTGAGTTCCCGCGTCACCTCTCACACGCGTGTCATACGTTCGCCATCACTGGACTAGGGGAACCAACTCCGAGGGCAATATGGACCCAGCACAGGGAATAGCAGCCAACAGGATCTACACCCTTGATGAACGGGAACCAACTCCAAGGGGAATACGGAACCAGCACAGGGAATAGCACCCACCACGATCTGCACCCTTCACAGGACACACAAAAAAGGAACCGACTGGGACCCTTCGCACTCTCCCTACCTGGCAGTCTGCACTTCTTCTTCAACACACCTCCACACTGCCTACGACACTTTCTGCCCGGAAATTCATTCGAACAAAAAACACGGCTGCCAGGACAAAAAGGAAGGAGCCATGGGATCCCCCCCTTTCAGACACCCGCTACAAAGGGACACCTCGGCCCTCACTGCCCACTCAGGACCCTCACATCCTGCAGGGATGATCACAAGCAAATCTCTCCAACACCAACACACACATACACACACACACACACACACACACACACACACACACACATTCCTCTTCACCTAGCTCTTGGCTCCACCTACTGGACAAGCAGGGACATGCCTTGACAACGGCAATCCTCTCACCAACATGGCTTCCCACACAGCTTCCTGGAACGAACTTGACAACACGACCATGCTCTCCTCCCTCCACACTTCCATTCCAAAGAACATATTCATTCTCAATGCCTGTGCTTTGAAAAAAAAAAATCTTATTTCTGTACCGTCATAGTCACACAAGGAGGGCAAGAAAAAAATACCATACACACATGGACCTTTCAACAAACATGGCTTCTCTTGCCCCAGCTCATTTCAAACACACTGAACTTGCCATGGAAACTTCAAAGGATTCACAACATTCACAAACCAGGACACACGGATGCATGCTGATCACATTCACACTTAGCATGGGGAAAACAACACAACCATCCTACTTGAGCACATGGCCACTTCAACAGCAATGCCTAGGCATGCCACGGGCTCAAAACACCCGCACCAACACATCTTTATTTCCATTTACAGTACCTGGGAGGAAAGGGTTGCAAATTCACATCTTTCACAGCCAAGACCAGCACTAGCCCATGCTGCTCGCTGCATCAGCTTCACACATACACCTGCTACAACAAACACTCTCAAATTTCTTGCAAAAGGCCACAAAATCAGCAGCTTCGACACGGTCACAGATGGCTGCCTCAATCACAGCGGCCTCCACGTCACGGAGGGCCTCAACAATGCTCGCCTCTCCATGACCATGGCGGGAACAATACGTTCTCCCAATACACCAAACACTCCAAGGACGGACTGGAGGCTCCACCATCGCGGCCTCCTGGCCAAGGACTCCTTGCCTCAACCATGCCTGCCCACAGGGGACTAACTCACTTCCTCAAAACACCTGCTCGCCAGGCCAGGGCAGCGCTCTCCAAGGCCTCCCTCTGCAGGCCTGCCTGCCTGCCTGCCTGGGCACAAACACCTCACACATCGACACCCGACACTTCACTCCATTCAACCACGGAATCATGGACCCCTGGACAGCCTCCAACACTTTCTGCCATTTCTGTTGGGCCTTTTTTCGGGAGACATGGGCTGGGACCTCACATTTCAGCACCAAGGACAGAACCACATTGTGTTTTCCTGCAACGGCCACAAGAGGGCAGCACACGATCGCTTGGCCGCACCAATGCTCTCACACGCAGTGTCCTTTCCTCTTGCCTCCTCCAACCTGCTCTCTTGGCAGTCGAAACAAAATAAAAACGCTTCAAAAGTGCTCAACACAAAATGGCTCCTTTCGAAATCGGCACCTTCTCAGGCGCAATGCCACAACGAACCACAAATGCAAATCCTAACCTTTGGCTCCCTTCCTGCAATGGAACGGGCCCAGGCGACAACATGGACAGCCTTTTTTCTTTTCAACAGCACCTCTCGGGCCCTTCTTTCTACAAAATACAACATTCAAGCAATGACCCCCTTTTCTTTGGTTAATCCTCAAACAAGGATATTTTCTTCTTGGATCTTTCAGAAATCGTGCAAGACAGGCATAAACAACAGAAAACGCACATACAAACATCCACCACAGGGAGACACATCCATGATGACTTGCCTCCTGCACTCACAGGGGACCAAACCCCAATCCCACAAACATGCCCTTCACTGACAATCACACAAGGGAACCTGACACACGCAGCCACACACTCGTACCGATCACCATGCCGACACGGAAACATGCCTGCTTCCTACCTCACCACATTCATGGCTGCAACAACAACCCGCAATGCCTAGGATCTGCTCTGCCTCCACACACACTGAAAGGGGACCACGCACTTCAGGACACTCACAGGGAGCTGCTGTGCTCCACAATGCTGCTCTTCAGCCTGCACCACCTGCTTGCTCCTCAAAAGTCTTCCCACACCAAAGGCTCACGAATGTCAACCCCACCTCTCCCATTGCAAACCATTCACCCTGCTTGCCACCTTTCTGTCACCTACTGTTTGTCCGGGTCCCAAAACCCCCTATTGACAAGGCATGTTGACGCAAAGGATCTAAGGACACATCTTCCTCATCATACACAATCGATACATGCTTTGGCATCATTGACTAAAACTTCTAGGCTGTTCTGCTACGAAAAAAAAGAGACAAGAACCAAGCAACGCTTAGACAAATGCAGTTACATTCATGACGGGCGGGCCCACATGAAAATGTCTCTCAAATTCAGCCTCAAATCGCACACAAACTTTCCCATATTTAGACTATCTTATCCTCTTTCTCTCCACAATATGGGGTTTTTCCAGGTCCCTTCCAAAGTTCTTGAAGGGCCCTAGGTGCTGGCACTTTGAGACCTTGACCCAAGACTTGGCCTGACACCAGCACTGATAACTTCGTCTGGAGAACGATGAATGACCTCTCTGAAATGGGGCTAGTCTTATTTTCCTTATTATTTAACCCAGCAAGCATTTACACAAGCCACAAATACCAGGCTTCACATGTCAAACACCACTTTCTATAGAATATGGATGCTTCAGGGGGGCTCCACAGGCTCCTGTGGACAGCCTTCACACCTGAACCTGACACCTTCCTTCAGGATCACATTCCCCTCCTAAAACCACGTATTGCCATGCACATATCTCAGGAACACATGAGGGACAACGACAGCTTCATTCCTAACTTCAACACTTTCACAGCAACATGCAAACTCAAAAACCTCTGCTCCTCCACATTCACACCTTTCCTACAGTCAATACAACTTTCACATCCACAAGCTCAGTCTGGACTCTTGGCAAACTTCAAAGCTTAAAATAGCCACACATTTTTCCACCCTTTCATCTTCAATCGCTTCACAGACAATAAGGAGGAGACAACAAAACCCCACAAACACCCACACCGCACCTGGGATCACAGGCCCAAGACGAGTCACGGGGACATATAGTGACAGCTAAAACACGTCATTTTTACGACAACCTTCACTCAACCCAGGGAATGGGACACACAAAAGGGCTCAGCACTCAGCACACAACACACAGGACACACAGATGGGTGGCTCTGGCTCCCGCCTCACAAACAAAAGTCACACCAACAAAGGGGACCCAAGCCTCAGCAGCCTCACCTGGAACACCGCCACTCCTCCAGGACACTCTGGCACCTCCCGCATCACACCTGGGGGGGGGGGGAGGGGGGCTCTCTTCACATCCTGCAAGCGCCGATAACCTCACTCTCAGCCTCACACCCGGCTGGCACTCTAACCACTGAGCCGTCAGGGGCATGGACCTTGTTTGTGGCCACATACCCAGTAGGGGATGCACAGGAAGCAGCTCATGGATGTTTCTCTCTCATCCATGTTTAGGACTCTCTAGCCCTCTCCCTTCCTCTAGGTGAAAAATCGATATAATATGCTTTTTAAAAGATCTGGAACTTGCAAGCTCTCGCCAACATCTTCTTCAAAGCCTGCAACAGGAAAAAGGAGAAAGAGAGACACGTACATCAATACATACAGGAGGTCTCAGTGTTTTCAACAAGTCAATGACAAACAACATTCAACATGAAAAACACAACAACATCTAAACAGCAGCCAAAGCACACTCTGACGACCAAAAAAGGAAGCATGGGGGTCCAACAGGAGGAAGAGGGCATGAGCGCAGCTCCCGTGAGGCTCCACATTAACATAAACATCTAAGAACCTGGAACAGGGGGAAAATGGCACACTTGTCATTTCCACTGTCAAACTCCTTCACTCAACAATTTCACGATGATTCCTTTGGGAATCAAAGGGAGGCTTCACTGGGCCATTCAAGGAACAACACCTTGTGCCTCTGCCCGTGATGCTGACCTGCCAGCTAAAGCCATGGGACCGTGACCAAAAAAGACAACCACACTTCAGCCATGCTGTCCAGGGCAGCCATCATGCCATCCTGGGACAGAATGAACTCAAGGCTCTGGGTCTGCACCACTTAACTTCCAGCACTGACAAGGGGTTCCTCACACACTGTTGCACTGACGTGGCCTGGAAAGTGGCTGAGCACCCTCCCTGCCTAATACATTCCTTGCTGTCTGTTTCACTACACAGTGCTTAGGAGTTCTCACAGGCTGATGCTCTACCATCAACAAACACCCACTATTGCTTCTCTTCACATTTGCAAGGGTCCATTTCAAACCGTTCCCAGTCACCCAGACTATAAATACACATGTTCTTCTGCACCTCTTGCCACCACTTGCTAGAGGCCTTTGCCCATCCTAAAGGGAACTTTTAGACGCAGAAACCCGTGCTTATTCATTCATCAACTTTCTCAAGCCAGCACACTTCCAAAACCAAAATCAGTAACGGTCTGTGAAAAAAACTGAGGAAACACAACACATCTTTCACAATCAAAACATGGGGGCATCCTAGGTCGTCTTCTTTTCACTACGTTTTGGAAATACATGATACAAAAAATGGCTACAATAACAACATTGGGTCATTCCGTCTCTAAAACAGTCATTCCAAATGGGCATACGCCTCTTGGAATTGAAATATGCACAACAGCATGACACTATTAGGAAAATTCCTCATCAGGAACCTCGACGAGAGCTCTTGTGTCTCTGTCTGTCCGTGCTGCTGAGATAAATCCATGTGCAAAGACCTGGGCCTGCTGCCAAACCAGGGGGAGCCAACTCCAAATGGAGGACCAAGCTTGGCGGACATCATGCTCTCTCATACACGTCCCTCTCACCCAGGATCTCATGGCACTCACTGGCCACGGACACAACACCACCTTTCAAGGCTGGGCAACAAACGGGGGATCCACTCCCCTGCTCTGAAACACAAACATCTCCTCCTTGCCACAATGTCCCCTCAAAAACCTCAGCACCCTCTCCACTCTCTTGGGGACTTCAGCATTCCCCACA
>NW_005357294.1:819362-823323 GCF_000412655.1 Myotis brandtii | reverse complement strand
ACCTTTTCCCACATCGACCCAATCCTCACACACCTCGGGACCAGGTGAAATCTGCCACTTGGAATACTCTTTTCTGTGCGTCTCAGCTGACTCGGGAGGAGCCAGCCCTGACTCATGGAGCTGATGACACACAGGCAGGGGCCCTGTGCACGGTGGGAGGTGGGCTCTCTCATCCAGGTCAGGAGGGGCACCCCCCGCCCCCGCCAGCCTTGCATTGGACAAACACACATTTCCAAGTGGCTCAGCACCTCTGGTGACTATCTCTCAGGGGGTCAATGAAAGGTTTGCACAATCAAGTCCTCATTCACATGACAAATGTTGCTGTCCCCCATCCCCAAACCTCCACATACAGGATCTGCATCCACATCAGGATCCACATACAGAATCATCACACCTTCATTTGTTGAATACATCTTTTCCAGGTTGCAATGATTACCCTTGATCTTCATGCCCAGCTTTCTCTGCCATTTCTTTCCATTTCCAATGCGAGGAATCTCACTTCCTTTGCACGGAACTGGAAAATTCCCCAGGATGGGATGCTCAGTTCTTTGTGTGTGTGTATGTGTGTTCACAGGTTTGCATGTGAGATGATAGTGTGAACACTCAGGAACCAAAATTCTTACCATGACTAAGGAAGAAAAGGGGTAGGTGGTTGCACTAAAATCGGATACCTTTTGGGGGGAGAATAGGAGGAGAATCAACACTTTCCACTTTTATTTTAAATTTGTTATGGATCTGACACAGACAGGGAGAGGGACAGGGAAAGGGAGAGAGGAGAGAAAGAGAAACATCGATGTCACAGACAAAAAAAATCAATCACCTGATGGGCATGCCCTTACCAGGAATCAAGGCGACTTCTTGCTTCATGCCTCAACACTCAATCATTGACCCTCACTCACTGAGCTGCGTGTTGCTATTTGCATGACCTCTTGACTACAAACACAATGCGGCCCTAGCTGGGGACATGACATGCTACGGTGATGACAAGCTTTACATTGCCGGTGTTCCAAGGTTGCTTTCAGCATCAAGCCTGGCCTGTTTCCATCATCACAGCAACTGGCAGGTGTTGCATCACTACAAGTCTGCCGCAAGCTGTGCCATCCTTGCTGCTTCGCACAGTCGCTGCAGGGAACAAACATCTGCACAGCAAATGTTCCAAGGGAACACTGTTTTCGATAGGTTTGCTAGCCTTCTTAGCGCTATGTGTTCTGGCCATGGCCACCTTCCCAGCTGGGTATGTTTCCCTACACTTAGGGATGAACGGGACTACAGAAGGGAAGAAAATCACTACAACCGCCTCATGGGACAGAAATACACTATGACACTTAGGAGGAACTCAGACAAACACTCTTACCAATACATTTAGCACTTGCTACGCCCACATCCTCAGGGGTCTACCCACCAGAGAAACGACCAAAGCCTACACCCCGAAAAACCGCCAACGCAAGGCAGTCCCAAGGAAGACCACCACAAAGCCTAAAAGGAAAACTATCACTTAAAGAAATACCGCTGCAAACAATGCAGGCAGCCTCCTTATCTAAAAATCTTAGGCGACCTATGCAACCACAAAGACTTAAACGAACTGCCAGGCAGGTCGTTCATCACCATACCTAACAACAATCATGCTGAAGCTACACAACCTGGACTTACGACAGACAATAGGAAAACCTCCTTCCGGTTTGGCCTTAGACCTTCACACTGCAGCAATACAATAGGAACCATACAATACAAATAACAAACTAGCCTTGATCATGGAACACAGACACTAACCTTTACAATAGAATGGACAAAGAGAGACAATAAATAACATTAAAATCAGCAGAGCTAAACAGAAATGACATTTTTACCAAAGGTCAGATAAGAAACTCTAAACATAAAACAAGAAACTTTAACAGGTGAAAGGAGAAGACAAAACATACCATGATGTAACTATGGACACATGCTTCTAGAATCAAATACTATAAACACACTTGGAACAGGGCAATAAACACAGAACCTGATGATGCTGATCAGCTCAACGCTGTCTCCGTGGCCTTCATTCTTCGCCCATGCCGTCCACACCTTGGCGGACCCCTGCACCGCTGGGCCTGGACCCCGGCACAACTCTACTTCTACCTTCTGCCTAGTGCTTCATAACATAGAATGAAGGGAAAACCATGCAGGCTGTCTCAACAATGGGGACAGTCATTGAGCTCGCAAAGATTCGGCTTGGCTCACAACACATGACCCCCAACAGTTCAGTGGGCAGCGATACACACTCATACTTACCAACATTCTAAACATTTGCCAAGTGAGACATCCACACTTACAAAGTTTTTTAGTTTTTTATTTTCTTAATTCTTTTATTGCTTAAAGTATTATGAAGAGTATTACATATGTCTCCTTTTTTTCTCCGCCCTTGACAATCCCCTGGCCTCCCCTACCCCCCAGTGTCTTATGTCCATTGGTTATGCTTATATGCATGCATACAAGTCCTTCGGTTGATCTCTTCACACTTACAAAGTTTTTAACATGCTCATTTAATTACACTTACAAAGGCAGCTTGGTACGAGAAATGTCATTTTCTAAAATAAAATCTATCTATAATACAAATGTATGATACATCAAACAGATAACTGCTTGGCTCGGATTTATTTTTCAGATAATAACTACATAAAACAAGTTTTACATCACTTTCCAAACAAACAACTGTTGTGTACATGGATGTCCAAACAGGTCTTCTGTCTTGGACAGAGTCACCATGAAGTAGGTGCTGTGTGGGGAAATGAAATACAGGCTTCAGGAGTCAAAAAACACTGACAAGGTAGCTCCGGAACGATACGAGGAACCAGCACAGTGGCCACATGTTCCCGGATGTCACCTCTGCGGCCACTGAGGCCTCCATGGTGTGTCTGGCCCTCGCTCTGTGTGTCCCTAGGTCTGTGTGTCCCTCAGTCACCGACACCAGCTCAGTCTGCTCGCATCTTCTCCGTGGCGGTGACTCTGGGAGCAGCGACACAAGGCACTAGACGGGAGCACCTGCACGACCCTCCTCTGTCCATTTCCCGCCTCCTTCACACCTCGCTTTCCCCTGCTCCTCCTGGCCTGGCCCCCGAGAGCCTCGCCCCTGACGTGGTGGCTTGGGAGACCCTGCAAGGACCTGCTAGAGTGGCCTCATCGTGTTGTGTCAGAAACTTGGCAGCTGAGGGACACTCGAACATTTCATTTTTATCTTATACACACATCGCCTGGAAAAACATCAGCGGAGCTGAATGCTCTGCTCATCATGAGGAAGAAACATCTTATTAAGAAGAACACTATATCATAGGAGTTCATCTATATTTTCAGAATCATACACTATGCCAACACAGAGCTAGATTGTAGAGGAGCAGCTGGATCTGATGTAGACCAAGAGGAAGTTATGGATGAGAGAGCCATGCAGGATGTGGAATCATTGTCAAATATGACTTAAAAATGAATTTATGGCCCTAGCTGGTTTGACTCAATGGATAGATTTCGGCCTGTGGACTGATTCTGTCAGGTTCGATTCTGTCAGGGCACATGCTCGGGTTGCAGGCTCAATACCCAGTAGGGGTGTGGGGAAGGGAAGGAGGCAGCCAATAAGTGATTCGCATCATTGAGGTTTCTATCTCTCTCTCCCTCTCCCTTCATCTCTGAAATCAGTAAAAAACTCACTATGTTTCTACAAAACACTTTACATTGAATTTCTTTCTCATGGCAAGAACACATTCCCATGAGAACCCTGCATCTGGAGGTGCCATCAACAATCACAGCCTCCCTGCTACTGATGGCATCAATAATAACAGCCTACAGGGGAGGGACTGCCTCAGGAATGCCCACCTCTAGGCTACTCATTGCATCCATCATTGCAGCCTCCAGGGGACTGGCTGCCTCAGTAAACGAGGCCTCTCCAGGGGCCGCTGAGTCGAGCAGGAATAACACCTTCTCCCGATACCCCTGC
>NW_005357294.1:811681-817558 GCF_000412655.1 Myotis brandtii | reverse complement strand
GGCGGAGCAAGCAGTTATGGCTGCTCTCAGTTCCGTCCCCAGCGGCTCTACAACCGCTGCAAACCTCGGAGAGAAAGCTGCCTTCCCGCTTCTCCCGTTTGAGTCTGGGTCCCTAGAGACTCGCCCGGATCTGGAGCTCAGAGTCTGAAACTCCCTCCTGATTGAAAACAACAACCACGCCCTCCGCCGCTGGCCGGCTCCACATGCACTCCGCACCTTAGTATTTCACTTCAGCACTGCGCCTCCTCTGAGTCTCGGTATGCTTTTCTCTTTCCTCCTAGTTGTAGAACTTCCACTCAGCCAGCCTTCCTGTGGTTCTGGATGATGTCCGTTCCGTCTTTTAGTTGTATTTTTGAAGTGGTTGTTCGAGGCAGCAAACTCCGGAGTTAACCTATGCCGCCATCTTGGTTCTCTAAAAATATTTTTATTGATTTTTTTACACAGAGGAAGCGAGAGGGATAGAGAGAGAAACATCCATCAGAGAGAAACATCCATTAGCTGCCTCCTGCACACCCCCTACTGGGGATGTGCCCGCAATCAAGGTACATGCCCTTGACTGGAATCGAACCTGGGACCCTTCAGTCCGCAGGCCGACGCTCTATCCACTCAGTCAAAACGGTCAGGGCTGTTTGTGTTTTTTTGAGTAGAAGTCTTCATCAAATTCAAAGAACATTAGCTAAAATTTCAGCACCACGGACAGAAGATGGAGGTGTTATTCTTTAAAAGGCCACAAGAGGGGAGCAGAGGATACTTTTTGCAAAGGAATTGGCTCACAGCTTCTTTAAAGGTTTGTGTCATAAGTATATACGTGCTGTGATGAATTGAATGTCAGTAAAAACTTTTTAACAAGGATGGGGTCAAGGATAGGTAACCAGGCATAACTCCAAGTTTCCCACTCCCAGACATCTGCGCGTCAAGGTCCTAATTAGACCTTTGTAACTGTAAATCAAGGACGGTTGTAGTTTTCTGTGAATAAAACCTCGCCGAGCACCAAGCTCGGAGCTGCTGCAGGAGGAGAAAGCCTGTGGCAGTCACTGGCCAGTTCAATAAATCCTCGCTTGCTGTTTAAGACCTAATTGGAGTCGATGGTCTTATTCTCGCGAATGTTGGTCCACAACATGCAAGTGGTGCACAACCCACAGCCATAGCAGTGACTTCAGGGAATTCTCTCATCAAGGATTCTCTCTCAGCATGGATATTTCTCTCTCCCTTTCTAAAATAATAAAAATAACTTTTTACTAAATTTTTTTAAAAAGGTTTCTGCACCAAGCCATTCAGCAGAATCTTTTTCTAGTGGAACTAACATGTTCCCATTGTAACAACTGACTGCGTCTAGCTCCACCCTCAGCAATGACAGCCTCCCTGGGACTGATGGCTGGCTGCTTCTTCAGGCATGGCCATCCCCAAGGAAATGCCTGCCTCAATCATAGCGGCCTCCAGGTCACTGGGGGCCTCAACAATGGCCGCCTCTCGCTCACCATCGCGGGAATAACATGTTCTCGCCATACCCCTGCAACTCTAAAGGACAGACCGGAGGCTCCACAATGCCAGCCTCCTGGGGAATGACTCACTGCCTCAACAATGCCCGCCTACAGGGGATGAGCTCACATCCTCAACGCACCGCGTCACCAGGCCAGTGCAGTGCTCTCTAAGGCCTCCTTTGCCAGGGCTGGGCTGGAAACAGGTCACAAATCTACACCCGTCACTTCAGTCCATTCAGCGACGGAATGATTGCCGCACCGGAAAGCCTCCAGGATTTTCTGGGTTTTCTTTTTTTTAATATATATAAAATTGATTTTTTACAGAGAGGAAGGGAGAGGGATAGAGAGTTAGAAACATCTATTCAGCTGCCTCTTGCACACTCCCTACTGGGGATGTGCCCGCAACCAAGGTACATACCCTTGACCGGAATCGAACCTGGGACCCTTCAGTCCGCAGGCCGACGCTCTATCCACTGAGCCAAACCAGTCTGGGCTCTGGGTTTTCTTTTTCGAGTTTTTTATGAAGAGATTTTTGGGACCTGAAATTTCAGCACCAAGGACAGAAGCACAGTGTGTTTTTCTGCAATGGCCACAAGAGAGCAGCAGAGGGTCGGTCGACGGCCGCAATACCAGTCACGGGGCCATGTGCTTACAGCTAAAACACATCATTTTGAGGGCAACATTTTGAGGGCAACGTTCACTTAACCTGGGGAATATAACACACAAAAGGGCTCAGCACACAAGACACAGGAGAGACGCAGGGGTGGCTGTGGCTCCTGCCTGAGAAATAAAAGTCGCAGCAACAAAGGAAAGCCAAGTGTGAGCGGCTAGTTTGGCTCAATGGATAGACGGTCGGCCTGTGGACTGAAGACTCCCGGGTTCGATTCCAGGCAAGGGCACATGCCTCGGTGGCAGGCTCCTCCCCGGCCTGGGCCCGGGGCTTCTGCAGGAGACAACCAATGGATGTGTATCTCTCACATAGATGTTTCTGTCTTTCCCTCTCTCTTCCACTATCTCTAAAAATCAATGGGAAAATAGCCAGTGAGGATTAACAACAATAATGGATAAGGCAGCTGGACAGTGGCTCACAGAGGGCAGACAGCACACTCCCATCTCTGGTCTTCAAAGGCAACTTTCCCAGTGTGTTGTGCTTCCCAAAGTCAAACCTGGTAGGGGGACTTTCTAAAATCAATGGGAAAATAGCCAGTGAGGATTAACAACAATAATGGATAAGGCAGCTGGACAGTGGCTCACAGAGGGCAGACAGCACACTCCCATCTCTGGTCTTCAAAGGCAACTTTCCCAGTGTGTTGTGCTTCCCAAAGTCCAACCTGGTAGGGGGACTTTCTGTGAAGCCCAGCAGCATGACACAGCGCTCAACTGGGCCCCTCCGTTTTTGTTTTCCTTAAAAATGGGAGGGAAGGAAGCATCCATGCCAGACACACTTGATTGGCTGCTTCCTGAGCACACGCCCCCTCCAGGCCGGGGGGTGTGTGTGTGTGTGTGTGTGTGTGTGTGTGTGTGTGTGTGTGTGTGTGTGAAACCTGAAACCCAGGTACATGCCCTTGACTGGGAATCAAACCAGCCACCCTTTAGTGTGCGGGCAGACACTCACCACTGAGCAACTCTGGCCAGGGCAGTTACTTTCTTAAAGCTGTTTACTCTCCCAGAAGCCAGTAAAGACCTTGATGCAGGATTAATGTGGTTACTTCAGGAGCAGCAAGATTGGAACAGGGGGAAGGGGCCACATCAGATGTCAGTCAGGAGCATGAAAATGTGCAGGCCCTCTGTGAGGCCTCACCCACCAGCCTTCACATTGTGTCCTGGGCATAATAAAGTGATTGATGAGAGAAATAGTACCCGGCATGATAGATCACTCCACGGAGTGTTGGGACTAACCCTGGAGGCTCAAGCATCAGTCAGGATGAGACCTGGAGGAAGCTGGACGTTGAAGTGGGTGGTATTGAGCAAAAAAGAAAAAAAAAACCTCCTGGACAGACAACAGTGTGGTGATTGCCAGGGGGAGGAGGGATGGAGGAAGGTGGGAGAGTATGGAGGGGGGCGGATAAATGGTGATGGAGATTTGACTTGGGGTGGTGAACACACAATACAGTTGTACCGATGATAAGTTGTAGAATCATGTACCTAAAAGCTGTATAATTTCATTAACCAGTATTACTGCAATAAATTCTAAAAAAACTTTAGGTACAAAAACAGAAAACAGAGATTTTGGGGGCTAACTGAATGTTCTTTAGTATTTTTTAAGATATCTATCTAGTATGGGATGCAAATTTGAGAGACCAACAAAGACAGCATCAAAGCCACTGAGGATTGAGACAACTGCAAAACCTGATTCACTGCAGCACCAGCCCTGGGACTCTGGCCTGGTCAGCTCACAACAAAGGCTGGCCTGTGGGGCCACACTGCTCCCTGCGGGTGGCCCTTGCTCAGGAGGAAGACAACACAAAGGACCGCACTGGGATGAGCCTGGACTCCAGTGCCCGACACTGGCATCATCTGCACTTTGTCTAACACAGGCAATTAGCACACACTCTCTCATCCATTTTTATTGTTTTGTTTTTATTTTTACTATTTTTTTTCTTTTTTTTAAAATATATTTTATTGATTTTTTACAGAGAGGAAGGGAGAGAGATAGAGAGCTAGAAACATCGATGATAGAGAAACATCGACCAGCTGCCTCCTGCACATCTCCCACTGGGGATGTGCCCGCAACCCAGGTACATGCCCTTGACCGGAATCGAACCTGGAACCTTTCAGTCCGCAGGCCGACGCTCTATCCACTGAGCCAAACCGGTTTCGGCTATTTTTTTTCTTTACCTAAGCACCATCCAGTGTAACAGCATGCCTTTCCTAAGTGAGCACCAATGTGCAATTATGCAGCTTCCCTCTCACCCTCAGCCACATAATCTAACCCTGAAAACTGAGCAAAACGTTCCTGCCACATGCTGACACCAGTTGACTGCAGAAGCCTTTTAAATAGACCTCCCTCTTCTAGCAGCAGGAACCATTCATCTGAAAACCTACAAATGGGGCCTTGTGCTTGTCAGACAGTATTCAATATGCTGGCCTCACATCTGACCAGCAGCCATGGCACCAGGTTAACAGACCAACCCCACATCCCTCCAACTAAGTGAGCTCCAGGCAAACCCCTACACCCTGGGGAGGGGGGGGGCAGCTGCAGGATGGGAGGAGAGGCTAAAAGAAATTGAACCTAAACTCTTCATCTGGAATGTCCAGGGTGGCCTTGGTTCCCCTTTCTAGGCGGGGCCTGCAGACCCTTCGGCTCTTCTTCCTGGTGGCCTCACCTACAGGCTGCACACGGGCTGATTGGGCTGCTGTGGGAGAGGGGACAGAGTGTCAGACAGCAGTAGCAGCTAACGCCAACTGGACCCATACAACTACAACCACTTTGTATAAATGAACTGATTTACTTCTCAAAATTTTAGGGTAGGTATCATCACACCCCATGGAGAAGCACAGAGAAATTCACTGACTCTCCTACCCTTGCCGCCCCCATGGAGGCCTGAGTTCTGTGCTCCGGAAGCACAGGCTTCCCCTCCCCTCGGCAGCCCTGCGGCTCTGGGATTCTTCCTTTCACTCCCCAGGCTTTTAGTCTGTTCCCAGCTCCTCACCAGTCTTGAGAGCCCGCAGGGCTTCGCGCCACTCGGCTTCCATCTGAGCCCTGTAATCCCCAAACAAGGAGCGCATCAGCTGCCTCTTGCGGGGCAGAGGGATTCTTTCGCTGCGCAGGGTTCGGATTGCCCCAATAGCCTGCTCTTCTGCAGATAAAAACGAAGGACTAGAGACCTCCTCCATCCTCACCTCCTACGCAAAAGCAACAAGTCCAACCCCTGGCCAGCAACTGCAGGCCAGTCCTGTCGGTTCACCTCCACCCAACTCTCCACCCAACTCTACAAAAGGGCCTCTCACTCTGTTTCGGGCTGGGTCTCTGCATCTTGAGGCCCAGTTCCAGCTGCTCCACGCACCAGGCCAGTTCCCGAGCCAGCTGCTCCGCCTGAGACAGATTAGAGACAGTGGCTGTGAGAGGCTACCAGGACCCTGAGGCGCCCCCGCCCCACCCGCCCGCCCTGCCTTAACTCCCGCAAACCCTGGGGGACTCGCACCCAGAATGCACCCGGGGCCTCCATCCTTCCCGACGGAGGACCTTCCTTGCCTGGGCCTCCGGGCTTGGGGGGGATTCCTCTGGGATCGGCTTTTCGCAGGCCTTCCCGGCTCCATTCGACACAGAGGCCCCATTCCGGCTTTTCTTCTTCTTTTGCTTCCTAGAAGCTGCTTCGCCTTCACCGCCTACGGGAGGCGCCCTGGAGGTGTCGTCACTGCACACGGGGTGTCCTAAACAGGGACAAACGGGGTG
>NW_005357294.1:810803-811274 GCF_000412655.1 Myotis brandtii | reverse complement strand
GGCGGGACGCCCTCTGGAACACGAATCCGCGCACCCAAGGATCGTGGGTTCGATTCCCGGTCAAGGGCATGTACCTGGGTTGCAGGTTCAATCCCAGGCCCCAGTTAGGGCACGTGGGAGAGGCAAACCATGATGTGTCTGAAATCAATGTCTCTCTCTTCCTCTCTCGCCCTCCCTCCCACTCTCTCTAAAAATTAATGGGAAAAAATATTCTCAGGTGAGGATTAACAACAACAAAATAGGCAACTTGAATGAATGAAGAGATATTCTATATTACTGTATTTGGAAAATTTACTATTATAAGGGTATTAATTTTCCTCCAAATAAGCCTATACACTTAACAAACTTAACAAAATCCAATAAAAACACCTGTTTAGATTTTTTTTATAAATATTTTATTGATTTTTTACAGAGAGGAAGGGAGAGGGATAGAGAGCTAGAAACATCGATGAGAGAGAAACATCGATCAGC
>NW_005357294.1:809453-810572 GCF_000412655.1 Myotis brandtii | reverse complement strand
CCTCCACCCCAGACCTTCACCACCCTGTTGTCTGTGTCATGGGTTATGTATATATGCATACAAGTTCTTTGCTTGATGTCTTCCCACCCACTCACCCTTCCCCGTCTTCCCTCTGAGATTCCTCAGTCTGTTCTATGCTTCTATGTCTCTGGATCTATTTTGTTCATCGGTTTATTTTATTCATTAGATTTCACATATGAGTGAGAGCATGTGATACTTGTCTTTCTCTGACTGGCTTATTACGCTTAGCATAATATTCTCCAGGTCCCTCCATGCTGTTTCAAAGGGTAGAGATCCTTCTTTTTTTACTGTTACATAGTATTCCATGGTGTAAATGTACCACAGCTTTTTTATCCACTCATCTACTGATGGACACTTGGGCTGTTTCCAGATCCTAGCTATCAAAAGTTGTGCTGCTATGAACATAGGGGTGTATACACTCTTCTGATTGGTGTTTCGGGTTTCTTAGGATATATTCCTAGAAGTGGGATCTGAGACCCTTCAGTCCTTGAGCCAACGCTCTAACTACTAAGAAAAACCAGGTAAGGCCCAGCTAGTATCATTTTTTATCCAAAGGTTATGTAGATACTGTCTTGTAAATTACAATGCTTTAAGGTTTTTGAATCAGCTTTTTCTGTATTTCTAATTTTGAAAGTTTAATCTGCCTGTATAATGCATACCGTAAAATATTGGTATTCTTTATGTCTAAGTGTATCATCAATTTTTGTAAATGTCCCATGAAGTTTCAGGAAGTGTATAATGTCTGAGGAATTTGAGTTTTTCCATCTATTGGTTGTAATCATTTGATTGAGGGATTCAGGACTTGCACGTGCAGTCTTGTTTTTTTATCAACCTACAGTCTGTTCAGATTGTAGAAGTTGCGTATCAAAGTCCACACAGAGGTATATCTCATTCTACCTGCATTTCTAATCCGTGTTTTTTCTATTTTGTTACCACCCCGTTAGTTGCATGGACGGGTTCTGTCTGCGGCGACCCGGCTGGGAACTCCGTCTACGCTGGGGTCCGGGGCGGACCCTCCGAGTGGCTGCAGCCTCCAGCCGCCTAGAGCGGCAACACCGGCTCGGGCCCTCCGACAGGAAGTGGGGGCGGGACTTCCGG
>NW_005357294.1:799707-809151 GCF_000412655.1 Myotis brandtii | reverse complement strand
GGAGCCGGGCAGCGGGACCCCCTGGCGCAGCGGCCGCAGAGTGACTGGGCAGCTGGGCGGTGAGTGCTGTCCCGGAGCGTGGGGTTGGGGGGAGGAAGGGCCTCGGGGACTCGGTGAAAGGTGGGCTGTCGCGCAGCACCCGAGGCACCGCTTGGAGGCCTCGTCAGTGGTGGATTCGCTCTCCGGACGGAGAAGGGGTTCTGGGGAGTCGGGGGAATTTGCTCTCTCGTGGGAGTGAGAGTGGGGTGAGGGGCGGGTCATGCCCTGCCTGTGGATGCCTGTGCTGGACTGGTGACTGCTTGTCCTTCCACTTGTCCCTGCTCAGCACCGGGTTGAGCCCTGAGCCCTGAGAATTTGCTTCCAAGTTCAACGGCAGCATCCAGTTTCTTGAGGCCGTTGCCCTGAGGGCATGTTTCCTTGCTGACCCCTTTATCTCCTGGAGGCCCCAGTCCTTGCACGTGACCCCTGTGGCTCATAGTCAGCGACCACGCATGTCATTTCTTAGAGTTCAGGAAACCCGGGCGCATAACCTTAATTCCCTCTGCAGAGTCTGTGTTACTGTGTAATGTAGCGTGTCCACAGATTCCAGGCATTCAGCGGTGGACATGGGTGAGACGGGCATTCTGGCCGCCACGGATTGGGTCTATATGTCCTCCTGGCAAAGATCCCACATGTACTGGGCTGAGAAGAACAAGATCTAAAATGACCACCGTTTGTTACACTTTATAATGAAAAGACAAAATGTAGCTTAGAATAATATGGAAGGGGACATTAGAAACTGGGAAGGGGGCTGAGTGGCTGGCTGGGAGATGCTTCCTAAGTCCTTTTCTACCTTTTGAATTTTGAGCCATATGGTTGTGCCCATTTGGTGGCAGTGATAATGATTTCAAGAATCTTAAAATTAAATGAACTGCTTGAATATTGCAAATGACCGAGTCTCCCCTTGGGAGAGGGAGCGTGATACCCGACCCCCCGCACACACACACACATACCATGGAAGCAACATCTGCTCTGTTCTGCTGCCACATGGACAGGTGTCTTAAGTCAGTGCTCTCCCTGCTTTGAATTTCGTCTATGCCGTCCTCCTTACCACCTTTACCAAGCTAATCTTCCTGGCATGGTTCGTTAGTTCTGTCTCTTTCGTAACGTACAAATGTGGCTGGCACCTCACCATAGACAGCCAAGGCTTTTCATGGGCTGCCTCCCCAGTAATCCTGTCTTTGAGCTCCATCCACATTTCTGTCCCATCTCACGCATGCCTTCTGCCACCTTTCTAAGCAGGTCTGGCCTAAAACCCTTCTCTGCACCTGGTTTAAATGCTCCCCAGCCCCAGGGCTCCGCCCCTCCCCTGCTGCCTCTCCCCAGAACACTTGCCCATCTCACTGATGCATTTGCTATGATCTGTCTCCCCACTGAGTCCCTGAGTCACTCTCACTGCTGTATCCACACAACATCCCCAGAACAAACCCTGATTGGCATATGGTGGTTGTTGGGGAAACACTGAAAAGATGTTTCCAAGATGAAAAATCCAACTTGGCCAGGCAGCTCAGTTAGAGCATCGTTCTGATACAAAAGGCTTATGTAAAAGCACATATAAGAATCAAAATTGAATGCATAAATAAGTGGAACAACAAATGACTGTTCCCCCCCCCTCCCTTTCTTCCTCCCTCTCTCAAATCAGTAAAAAAAAAAAAATTTTAAATCCAGTCCATAGGTTGGCAGGCAATGGTAGAGGGGTCAATGTACCTATTGATGGTACAGTGTGAAAAAGGAGCTAAGTAAGGGGTGTTGCCCAACTCCTGGGTGAGCTACTGGACGTACTGGATTTGCACAAAGATGGAGCAGTAGGATGGGTGGGGGACTCAGTGTCACTGTACTGCAGTGACACTGAGCTGGGAACCACCCCCCATCACCATCAGCAGCCAGGTACTGGGACCAAGTTCCCCACTGGTGCCCTCCTTCTGGAGGGACTTTGTTTGTGTCACCCTGCGATCCCCATTAGTTGTCTGTATTATAATTAGGGGCAGAGTGCTTCATGAACTTGAGGGACCAAGGCTAGAAAGGTCCTTCCCCGCCAGAAAGGAAGTTGGCCTGGACTGGCTGCCCTGGTGTCCTGAGTGTGACACTTTGTCGTGTGTCTATCCAGGTGGGAATGTTTTGTCTTCCTGCTCAGAGGGAACAGTTAGGGCTGAAGAGATGAGCCCAGTTTGGGAGTCTTTACAGGATAAGGGTTGTAGATGCCTCCCGTCTGGACAAATTAACAGGAAGTTGGAGTAGGCACAGAAGTGAACCCTGGAGCACCAATGCGAAGAGGGAGATGAAGAACCTTGGAGGGAGCCACTGGTGCAGAGAGGATAGCCCAGGAGGGAGGAGATGAGGATATCTACTGTGGATGCTGCCAGGAGGGCACAGCTCTGACAGAACTGACCACTAGGATGCCACCATGATGACCATGCACCTGTATGCAGCACAGGCTGCCCCTGGCTACCCAAAATCTGGGGCTGCTGGTCCTCCTGTGAGTGGGCCAGGTGGTCCACCTTCAGGGCATTGTCAGGAATGAGGGCGGGCCCACAGTGGGTGAAGGCTCTGTGGGGCTGCTCTCTGCCTATCATGGCAGGCCTGGGCTCTTCCCATGTGCCCACAGGGCACTGTGTACCCACCTTGCCCACCTGGGGCTCTGGCTCATGAGTCTGTCCCTGTGGGTGGCTGACACTCCACTTGGATCCAGGGTCAGGGAATGTGGTGGTGATCCCCGAGACCCAGCACCAGGTTCCCCTCAGGCCTTGGGCTGCAGGGGGGGAGGATGGTCCCTGGGGCTTGCCCTCCTGCACACTCAACAGTGTCCTTTCTGGCCTCCAGGTCCCAGTCATGCCCAGCCTCAGAGCTCGCCCCGAAGAGGCAGAAATGGAGCCCTCAGTTCCTGGACCGTCCCCTTGGACCCCTTCAGCCCAGGCCTGTGTGAGTGATGCTACCACCGCGACCCACCCTGCATCTGCATTCTCTGATCCACTCTACTGCAGTGACACTGAGCTGGGAACCACGCCCCCTCACCATCAGCAGCCAGGTACTGGGACCTAGTTCCCCACTGGTGCCCTCATTCTGAGGGGACTTTGTGTCACCCTGCGATCCCCATTAGTTATCTGTGTTATAATTAGGGGTGGAGTGCTTCATGAACTTCAGGGTCCAAGGCTAGAGGCCAGAAAGGAAGTTGGCCTGGACCTTGGCTGCCCTGGTACACTGAGTGTGACACTTTGGTTTCCCCGCCTGACATAGAGGGGTGCAGTGTGATGGTGGCCAGATGATCCCTGTCTGGCCCAACCACCAGGTGGTGATAGTCCTCTTCCCTCAGAGCTCTGCCAGGTCTTGGTCCTGCCCACTCTGTCTTCCTTCGCACTGCCCAGCTGCTTCCATCCTCTTTAGAGCCTGACCAGAGAGTCCTTCCTAACCGCTCACTAGCTTAGCTCTTCTGTGCACCTCTCAGTGGCGATCAGGATGGTTACTCAGTATTAGCTTTCTTTACTGGGATCTGATGAGGGCTGTTGTACAAGAGGACATCCTTGTGTCCTACATGGGACGGTTATACTTGGGACATCTGAACGGAGTACCCTAGTCAGAAACTGTGGCCAAGGAAGGCTGGGCTAAGGGCAGAGATGGTGTGGGGCAGTCATGTGTATGTCAGAGAGGAGAGGCGGAGCCCAGGAGCATGTAGACATTCCCTAGACACCTCGGGGCTCCTGATCCTGGGTTGCCACAGCATAGTGTGTCTGGACCATGGGTTGGGTGATGCATGGGTGTGGTGGGCAGGCAGACTGAGCATGTAGCTATGCCAGGTCTGCATTGAGAACAGAAGCATCCAGACGAGCCAGGGAGACAGTGCTATTGTGGTAGCAAATTCCTAAAGTTCCAGGTGGTGGTGACCTGAATTGAAGGACAGGTTGGAAGGTAACGGGCCCAAGGAGGCTGGGAAGTGCAAGAGGGGTGTCCTTTACCGATCCCCTCAGCACTACTGACTATGGCCAGACAAGGGATTGCCCCAGTCCTGGGATGTGAGCCCTGTTGGGGCACAGTCTGGGCTGCAGGAGACAACAAGGAGGAGTGGTGGTCAGAGAAGGCCTTTCCAGTGAGGTGTGTTCCACACAAGGCAGACCCTAGGGGAGGGTATCTACCATGCTTAGGAAACAGCAACAGCAGGGTTGGGGTGAGCTCAGGGAGGGACACTAGAAGGATGAAGTTCTCTGCCTTCACCAGGCTGCCTATGGGCAGGAGAGAAAGGTGGGAGGCCAGGGGCTTGACTCAATGTCCAGGCAGGAGAAGACAGCAGCAGTATGGCCTGGGTGTCACAATTTGAATGAGATAAAGACTCAAGATCTTCATTCAAATGAGAGACTCAGGGGAACGAGGGTTCGTTGTTCCTTCAGGCATGAAGAGACAAGAGGGAGGTGCCAAAACCCTTCTGCTGTGCCATGGAACCTTCAGAAAGATGGACACAGCCGCCTAAACATTGTACCAGGGCAAGAAATTGTTCAGCGGACACCAGTCACATTTGCAGGTCTTAGAAGGTAAAGGTGGCTTTGGCAGGACAGGACACGGTTTCTGAAGGCTCCTGTGTTAAAAAGGACAGAATCTGACATTGCACAGGAGTCCACACCACACAGTTGGAAACAACTTTGCTTCTCTGGGCCCACCTCCCCCCATAGTGACTGCCCCACAGCAAAGCCCAGAAGCCACTAGTTAGCACTGAGTGAACAGCATGGGCCCAAGAAGCTTACAATGTGCATCATGGAAAAGAAGAATGGGTGAAATGTTTACCAATGTCATGCAGGGCATGTAATGTTTTCCTTGTACAGGTGGGAGGGGTGAGTGCCTGGGTTTGGGACACACGCCAAGATACAGACAACAGGACTTGCTGATGACCTGCTGTGGGTGAGAAGAAGGGCAGTCAAGGGGCCCCTGGGACTTTGGCCTAAACCAAGCATGTCAAACTCACAGCCCACAGGCCGCATGCAGCCCACAACGAATATTTTTGTGACCCAGCCAATATAACAGTATGTAAGAAACATTTTAATAAAAATTTTGTGACTTAATTTTTACAATATCCTGTTATACATAATTATTAATAGTGAACTACAACGTTCACTAACGATTGATTACTATAATCCTGTTGCATTCATTTCCCTTACCCACTGGCACACCATTTCTCTCCACGAATGCTAGCAGCGAATATTTTAGCAACCGACTGCACATCATTAGTCTTGTGCTGACATGTTTGGTGTTCACAACAGGAAATATTTCGCTTTCAGAGAAAAAGAAAGATGGGTTTATTTGCGTTACGCTTATTTGTGCAGTTATTCAGTGTCTGATAACTTAATGTTCAAGAAAAAATATTAATTTTTATTAAAATGTCATATTATTTTATGTTAACAATTACTCATTTATTTCAGCCCTTTGTATTTAGCATGTCTCTATCGAAATCAACCTACGTTTCCATGAAAATTGAAGGTTTTTTTTGTTTTGTTTTGAGTTTTTTTGGCACACATAAATTAAACCTTGTTTAGTTGGCCCGTGTTCACCTTTGAGTTTGACATGATTGGCCTAAACCAATAGATAGACTTCAGGTGATTTCCTGAGATTGGGTACTGGGGCAGGTGGCTAAAGGTTGGTGTTCACTTGCCATACTACCTGTCCCTTTGGAACTTCCCTGACCCTCCCTGGTCCCTTTGACAGATCTGGGACTACCACCCCCCGTGGGTCCCACCAGACTGTATTTTCCTGTTTCCTTCCAAGTGACTTTATGTTTGTCATTTCAGATTGGGACACCAGGATTGAGGGCAAGGAGTTTCTTCAGAAGGAAGATGTTTCTGAGGATTTAGAATCAAAGGCAGAAATATTAGAAAGCTGTACCAGTGATGTTTCCCTGGCACCTGAGCTTGGAGAACTCTGTGAGGACGTATTAGAAAGAGACTGGGGAGTCCCTGATGACACGAGCCAGGTGCAGTCCCTCTTCGGAGAGGAGGACCTCACGCCAGTGGCAGTGCTCCTTACCAGCCCCTTAGGGGAGAGAGAGATGCACTGTGATGATTTTGAAAGAGACTTTAGTCGGAGCCAACACCCAGCGGCATATCAAGGAATCTCTGTGGAAGAGAGGCCACATCTGTACACGTGTGGCCAACACAGCATGGACCTCACTAGCCACGAGGGTCCCCACACAGCTGAAAGCACCTTCATATGTAATGAGTGTGGGAAAACCTTCAGAGGAAACACTGATCTAATTCAGCATCAGATCATCCACACTGGACAGAAGTCCTTCGTAGGTAATGAATGCGGAAAAGCCCTCAGCCAGAATTCAGTTCTTAAAAATCATGGGAGGTCTCCTGTGAGTGAGCGCTACCAATGCAGCGAATGTGGAAAAGCCTTCCATGTACACTCAAACCTCATTAGGCATCAGGTCACCCATGGTGGAGAGAAGCCCTACGTTTGCAATGACTGTGGAAAAGCTTTCAGCCAGAATTCCAGCCTTAAGAAGCACCAGAAGTCTCACATGAGCAAGAAGCCCTATGAATGCAGTGAGTGTGGGAAGGCTTTTAGGCGGAGCTCAAACCTTATCCAACATCAGAGAATTCATTCTGGGGAGAAGCCTTATGTGTGCAACGATTGTGGGAAGGCCTTTAGACGGAGCTCCAACCTCATCAAACACCACAGGATTCACACAGGCGAAAAGCCTTTTGAGTGTAAAGAGTGTGGGAAGGCATTCAGCCAGAGCTCTCATCTGAGGAAGCACCAGAGGGTACACACTGGAGAGAGACCTTATGAGTGTAATGAGTGCGGCAAGCCATTCAGCCGGGTCTCCAATCTCATTAAGCATCACCGGGTTCACACTGGAGAGAAACCCTATAAATGCAGTGACTGCGGGAAGGCATTCAGTCAGAGTTCAAGCCTCATTCAGCATCGGAGAATTCACACTGGAGAGAAGCCTCATGTGTGTAATGTGTGTGGAAAGGCCTTTAGTTACAGCTCAGTGCTCAGAAAGCACCAGATAATCCACACGGGAGAAAAGCCCTATGAGTGTGGCGTCTGCGGGAAGGCCTTCAGCCACAGCTCCGCCCTCATTCAGCACCAGGGTGTGCACACGGGTGACAAGCCCTACGAGTGTCAGGAATGTGGGAAGACCTTTGGCCGCAGCTCTAACCTTATCCTTCACCAACGAGTTCACACTGGAGAGAAACCCTATGAATGTACCGAATGTGGAAAAACCTTCAGCCAGAGCTCAACTCTCATTCAGCATCAGAGAATCCATAATGGATTGAAACCCCATGAGTGCAACCAGTGTGGTAAAGCCTTCAACCGAAGCTCAAACCTCATTCACCACCAGAAAGTTCACACTGGAGAGAAGCCATACACATGCATTGAATGTGGTAAGGGCTTCAGCCAGAGCTCACATCTCATTCAACATCAGATCATCCACACTGGTGAGAGGCCCTACAAGTGCACTGAGTGTGGGAAATCCTTCAGTCAGCGCTCAGTCCTTATCCAGCACCAGAGGATTCACACGGGAGTGAAGCCCTACGACTGCACTGCCTGTGGGAAGGCCTTCAGCCAGCGCTCAAAGCTGCTCAAGCACCAGCTGACCCACACCAGGGAGTGAAGCCGGCCCCCGACTTGCAGTGAGGCTCACTCCCCGCCCTCCACCCACAGTCTGTTCACAAAGCTGTGACCTTCCAGGGGGGTGTTTTTCACACCCTCTCTCCCTCTTCCCTCCTGCCATTGCAGCCACCTAAGGTGACCTTTTGGTTCTTTTCCGTTTTGTCTTTACATGTTATGAGCCATGTTTGTTTGGAGGGAAAAGATGATAGAGGCTGCATATTTATGAAGAATTTATTACTGTAATCAAATACAACAAAAAAAGTAAATAGGCATTTGCTTCAAGGTAACCACAGTAATTCTTTTGTTTGGTAATTAGTCACACAAGGAGGGAGTCCTTTGTCAGTGGCTGTGATCCACGTTCCGTTGACATTAAATCAGGTTGAGAGTATGTCAGGTCTGACTGCTGTCACCTCCCTCACTGTGGTGTGTACTCATTACCAGCAATCCCGCGCCTTCCTGTCCATTCCATACCTGGACACAAGTCTCCCCTGCTGCTCTCTTTCCTTTCTGCCTATCTATAGTCTGACACCATGCTTTCTCCTCACAGCTCTGCTGTGACTCAAGCCCCTGCTCAGGGCTGCTGCACAATGACATATGCGGCTCTTTCCCTGCCTCCAGTTCTGGGCTTTACAGTCCTGGCTGTCAGCACCACAGACGACAGCTCTCTCCTTGCCCCACCTGTTCTCCCTACAACTCCCAGGCTGGGGGTTTTGCCCCAGGTCCAATCATCACCAGACATTTATAAAGCACCTGCTAGGTGCCCCTAGAAGGTGGAGAGTGGCCCTCAGTTTCCCAGAGCTGTGTCCACGCTCCCTGAGCAGGGGGGACTTGATCTGAAAGCAACACTTTTGCCAGCAGGAGGCTCCTGGTCACCAGCTGGCAGGTCTCAACCTGGTGGTGTCATAGGGTGGATGGGTGGACAGGCCCCTCCTGCATTGTTCCAGGAGGAGAAGAGGAAATGGATAGGTGTGGGCAGGGTTGTAAATATGGTGGGAAAATAAGGGTTTGGCTTCTGTTTTCAATGAGGAAAAAGGATGTAGGAGGCTTGCAAAAGGTAAACCCATGGGCTTGGGCCAGAATGGGCTGCCTGCCCTGATCTCAGAGACCATCAAAAATAGTCCATCATTGCTCACTCACCCCAACAGCCCCCAACCTGTGTCCCCAAGGTAGCACTCTAGAAAATGCCGCACCTGCCCTGCTACCTCTAACTCACTTGGTCTTTCTGCCTCCTGGAGGCCTCCAATCTGCTGACCCCTGTGCTCCCTCTCTGGCTTCACATTTCTCCTCGTCCAGCCTGAATTCGATCCTTGCTTTTTTCAGCGAGTGCTTGTTGGCCCTCACTGGGATACAGCAGGAAACGATAGACAAATGCTGTGCTTGAGGAGTTAACATCTAGTGGGCGAGGACATGACCCAATGGTCTGCAGTGTAAACCAGGGAACGGGGTCTGGGACGACCTTGGCCCCGAGCTTCACCGTCCTCGGCAGCGGACACGTTGCTCCACTGGGGGGGAGGGGGCGCGGCGGGCGATAAACGGAGTTCCCTGGAGAAAGCTGCTGCTCACGACTGTTAGGAGGACGCTGGCGCAGCACCGGCCCGGTGTCCCCGGCTGCCTAACTACAGAATGGCGCACGTCCTCCCACTGACCTCCTGCCTCGGCCTCGGCTGGACCGAACCCCTCCAGCACCGAGCTGTCCCTCTGAGTTACTCCTGAGACCTCTGAGCCGCACGGCACATGTGCCAGATGGCGGGTCACAGGCCCACGGCTCCTCCCAGGCAGCCAGGACCGTCCCCCGGGCCGCCT
>NW_005357294.1:799156-799411 GCF_000412655.1 Myotis brandtii | reverse complement strand
CGAGGCCCGGCGCGGGGTGGCCTCTCTAGGCAGCGCAGAGACCTCCGATCTAGTTGGCTCCGGAGCGCGCGCCTCGCTGTCACTTAGGAGAAAGGCGCAGCGAGGGGGAGGCGGGGCCGACGTCTGGCTGGGAGATGTCGCGCTCTAGGATTGGTGGTCCAGGCGAGTGGGCGGGGACTAAGGAGGCGGGGCCCCAGGGATTGGTGGATGCACAGGCGAGGCGGGGCGTCCCCTTTGTCCCAGAGCTGCGGACGG
>NW_005357294.1:777400-798751 GCF_000412655.1 Myotis brandtii | reverse complement strand
CCGGGCTCCCCGGAAACCGCCTGAGGGGCCCGTGGACGAAAGTGCTTCTCGCCGCATCTCACACCCTCCCTGCGTTTTCCTCCTGACGCCGTCTTTTTCCTGTTACTTTGTAAGAGCCTTTTTTCAATGAATGAGACCAGCGTTTTCTAGCATAGTTTGCAGATATTCCCCTTTTTTATCACTTGCTTAATATTGTAGTAGACAATAATAGGCAATAATTTTCGAAAAATAAAAACGTCGTAAATATAAAAAGTGGGAGTCCTTCCGCGAGTAGCTGCCGTGCGCGCGGAGGAGGCCCCGGCTGATTTGCTTTGTGTCCTTTCGGGATCGACCTGCGCTTTTTTGTTTTTAATCTAAACGGAGGCTCCGACGCGCGGCCTGTGAGCCCCGGTCCCCGGCGGGGCGACGGGGAGGGGACGAGATCGAGGCCCGGGCCTCCTCCCCGACGTGCCGCCTTCTCGCCAGGTCAGTGTCTCCATTTCCGTTCCGGAGACAGAGGACGTGGACACTGTCGTGTGTTCTGGCCTCTGTGTTTCCTTTGTGATATGCCAGCTCGTGTTTTCCATTTACGTTGAAAACGTTCTTCTCAAATGGTCGTTCTGTTTGGTTTGGGGTTCTTTGAGATGGAAAACTTCAAGTTTTTAATGGTCAAATATTTACCTTTAAGGCTTTGTGTTGTTTTAAGGGCTCTCCCCACTCCAAAATTATTTTTACAATACACTCTTGTTTTTCTCTGATCCTTGTAAAATGTTGGATCCATCTGGAATTTGTTTTGGTGGGGTGACCTGGGAATCCAGCTTCATTCTCCACCCCACCCCCACCCCTCTAAATCATGCTTTTTCTAAGTCTACTTAATGAATAAAATATATTTTCATTGATTTGGAAAACCACTGCTATTGTGTATTAAATTCTTACATGTCTTTGGGCCCATTTATGGATTTTGCGGCCCGTTTGATGTGCATAAAATTTTTATTTTGTGAGCAGATCTGCCCTCCAGGCATTCTGTTTCGGGTATTTAGAAAGGCCCTTCCTATATGTAATACCCTTTGTAATGCTTTAAGCAATAAAAAAAAATAAAAATTAAAAAAATTTAAAAAAAAGGAGGTAGAAAGGCCCTTCCTACTGAAATGAATGAAAACTTACCTGCGTTTTTTTTTTGTTTTTGTTTTTGTTTTTTTTACCTGCGTTTTTATTCAAGTTATTTTATGATGTAATTTAAAATTTTAACTCCTATTCATTAATTAGCCTAATGGATTAATTAGACTTTCCGTATAAAGTAGGCGATGATCTGACTTTTTTGTCCTATTTTTTTGTTTCTTTGCCTTGGCTCTACTTTCTGAGAGATTTGTTGAGCTTTGTGTAAAGGTGGTTTCATTTTTCTCAGAGCACTGAGCCCTTTGTCCTGGCACCATGTACTGAATCGTCTTCCCCACAGTGACTTGAGTCCTAGATGGGGCCCTGCACTGCGGTTCTGAGCCTCCTACTCCTCCAGGCCCATCTGGCTCTCGCCCAGGCTTTGCGGGTGCAATGGGCAGGATCAGCAGCATCTTTCTAAGTTTATGCTAACCATGTTTCTTGGCCATTTGTGACTAGAATCTTTTCCCCATGTTTTCTATTACAGGTTGTTAGTGTAAGGAATCCAGCAGCTTACATGTATAGTTGTGGTCACTTACTCGGCTCAGAGCTGCCTCTTCTGAAGGTGCTTCCGCCCTGGAAGGCAGTGTCCATGGACATGAGGGGACAGGGCATTCCAGCACGAAAACCTGGGGGTGGGAGGAGAAGGGGAGGGAGGGAGTTCTGAGAGCCGCCCAGACCAGGGACTCAGAGGGTGTCGTCACAGCTTGTCACCGTGAGTCGTGACTTTGGAAGGACAGGCATGCTTGCATTAAGACCATCAGAAATGGCTGCTCTGCCTGTGGAGTAGCCTGCTCTCGGTCTCCATGCTTCACTAATAAACTCACTTTCACTTTAAACTCTTAAAAAAAAAGACCATCATCAATTCCAACAAGGGTGTTAAGTTCCTAAAGCTTAGCTTACAAAACAAAATAATAATAATAAAAGGTTCCAAGCTCTTTGCTTCTCTGCAGTCCCCTTTTTTAGATCTTGTCCGTGTTTTTATTCATCTTTCAAAAGACTCATTGGAATTCTATTAGCGGTGCATTGCACTTATACACACAGGTTTGGGGGAAATGGGCATTTTGGGTGAATAGAGGGGCAGCTGCAGTGAGTTCAGAGTGTTTCTTCTGGAAAGGTGTCTGGATTAACAGGCACCCATATCTCGTGTTTTAAAGAGAAAGCAGGGTTATAGCACTCCCTCCAGGTGGCCTACAGTGCATTCTCCAGATGGGTGCCTCTGTTGTTCCTGGTGTAGTCTGCCTGCTGGGCTTCTGTGTCCTGTTGCAGACCCCTGTCAGCACTCCAGAAAATGGGAACCCCATTCCTGTCAGGACAGCTCCTGGTCCCCCCTTTTTTCCAGCACTTTAGTGTAACAGATATCTCAGCTTCAGTTGTCCAGGACCTGCCGAGGCCTCCCTGTCAGACGCTTAGACCAAATTCCTGAGTCACTCCAGACTCACTTTATCAGAAGCCGACCTCCCAGGAGGCACCAAGGCTGCCAGGCACAACCAGGCGTAGCTGAAGTGTCAGTGTAGCCACGGAGGGTCATGGTCAAGCCAAGCATGCAGGGCCTGGGGTGGGGTCCCTGCAGGAGTGTGGGCCTTGAGCAGAGCCATCCCTTCCCAGCCTCTCCTCTTTCGGGGGTTGTCTCTGGGGGCAGCCTGGCCTAGCACCCACACCAGACCAGAAGACCACTTGGCACCTGTGCACATGTGCTTGCATAGGCCCTTGTCGCAGACTGGGCGGGGCCTGGTGTGGGGGCAGATGGCCCAGAGTCCTCAGGTGCACAAGTGTCCCCAGCTTCCCAAGGTCTTTACCTTCCTGGGTCCCCTCCCAGGAATGGTGTGTTTCTGTGGCTCCTGAAGAGTCAAGTCAGACCTCACAGCGGGCAGGGCTCCCAGAAGTCAGAGTCTGTGGGGCAAGGCCAGGCTCCTCATGTGCTCCCCCCTCTTTCTCAGCCCCACAGGCTTCTTTGAGTTCCATCTTCCTAGAGACTCCAGGGGACCGGGCAATGGCGGCAGCCAGTCTCCTGCCACCAGCAGCAGGACCCCAGGTGAGCTGCCCCTGAGGCCTGTGTAGCTGCATTTTCTTCCACGCTCAGGGCTCCTGATGGCAGCCTCAGCATCAGCACATCCCCTGAAGTCCATGGCCCCTTCCTGTCACCCCATTAGCTCCCAGGGCACCCCGATTTGTCATAGGGCTTTCCCCCAATTTGGGGGTATACCTCACCCCATGTTACTTGCACCCACTCTTTCTTAGACATGGAGACTTAGCCTGACCTACAGTAGCCCCTGTCATTTCAGGTGAAGGTGACCTTCGAAGATGTGGCCGTGCTCCTCTCCCAAGAGGAGTGGGACCAGCTGGGCCCTGCCCAGAGGGGCCTTTACCGACACGTGATGATGGAGACCTATGGGAACGTGGTTTCGCTGGGTAAGGCCCCTCAGCAGGCCAGTCTGTGTCTGTGAGCTTCCCGGGGGTGGGGCCACACCACGGGGCCTTGGACTTCCCTCAGGGTGCTCAGCTCCTCGGGGAGGCTGGTGCTGTCTCCCACCTCAGGCTGCTCAGGTCGGGTGGGGACGCTCTAGACAAAAGACCTTCCTTCCCGTGAGCAGGACTTCCAGGAACCAAGCCCAGTGTGATCTCTCAGCTGGAGCGAGGAGAGGAGCCCTGGGTCCTGGACGGGCATGGGGCCAAGGAGAGCTGGGGCCTAGGCAGCGACAGTTCAGGTGAGTGAGAGGCTGAGCACGTCCCAGTGGCTGGGAGTAAGCAGATGGCTTCCACCTGGGGCCTCTCCCAGGAAAGGAGTCTGGGTTGGCGGGACTGAGCCAGGAGAGGCCCCTGGAGATGAGTGCACACTGTGATTCTGCTTTCCAGCACGTACTTCCGGGAGATGCAGAACATGAAGGTTACCTGGTTCATTTAGAAAAGAGCGCAGCACCCTAGTGTGGAAGGGAGGTTACCCTGACCCTGTGGTGAGGCTGAAGCACACTGTTTGAGACAATGAACAAGGGAGCCCACCATCCCCATGTCTGTGTAATGTCGTGCTGGGGTCCCACACACTAAGTAAGACATGCACATACACACACACACACACACACACACACACACACACACACAAGACTGAAGCTAAAAAAAATTGGAAAGAGGAAGAAAGGTATTTATGATTGTCTACTTGGAAACAGGTTGTTCTAATCAATTAGAGACAAACTCAGTTTTTCTTTATTCATCAGCAACAAAGGTGTGATATTTTCTTCAGTTTTATTGAGATAATACTTATCTGCTGTCCTCACGACTGCCCTAGAGGCTCCATCTCTGGCTGGAGCTGTCTCTGCTGTCTTGCTCCCCAGCACACACTCTACATGAAGAGCTCACAGCCCCTCGAGCACAAGTCTGTGGTCTTGTGTCTGGGATTAGTCTGTGCGGTACATATATATTGCCATCTGTCTGGTGGGGATCCCTGAAGTCATAGATGGTCCTACATTTATTTCTGCTCCAAATGGCCTCTGGGAGCCCAGTGCACAGAGGACTCAGGGAGGGCAGGGCTCAGGCCGTGCTGGGCTGTCACCTGCTGCCATGGGCCACATGTGCGCTTCACACAGGAGTGACCTCAGGCTAGAGGTTGCACCTTTCAGCCTGGACACCTCTCTTGTTTGACACCATTGTGCTGTTCTGTCCTCTCAGCCCACACAGCCGAGTGTCCCACATCTCTGTGGCCATCCCTCGGCAGCCACCTTCAGGGGTACACCTGAGCTGAAATTTGAGTGGGTTAACATTTGAGTTAATATTTTCCCTTTGGATGTGTGGTTTCAGAATGTGAGAACAAGGGAAGAAACCAAATTAGTCTGAAGCCATTCATTTCAGAGGATTTATCTGTGATTCTGGAGAAAACACCCCCCGGGTGGATTGATCAAGGAAGTTGCAAACCTGAACAGAGCTTCTGTCTGAGCCCAAGTCCTGTGGGCCCCCCTGAAGTTCAGGTCTCCAGCCCAAGCGAGCCACTCGATCAGCAGCCGGCCGCCTCCGGCAGGGAGAGGCCGTACAAGTGCATCGAGTGTGGGAAGTGCTTCGGCCGGAGCTCCCACCTCCTGCAGCACCAGAGGACCCACACCGGGGAGAAGCCCTACGTGTGTGGGGTGTGCGGGAAGGCCTTCAGCCAGAGTTCGGTCCTCAGCAAACACAGGAGGATCCACACAGGCGAAAAGCCCTACGAGTGTAACGAGTGCGGAAAGGCGTTCCGTGTGAGCTCAGACCTCGCTCAGCATCACAAGATCCACACAGGAGAGAAGCCCCATGAGTGTCTCGAGTGCCGCAAGGCCTTCACTCAGCTCTCACACCTCATTCAGCACCAGCGGATCCACACGGGGGAGCGACCCTACGTGTGCCCGCTGTGCGGGAAGGCCTTCAACCACAGCACTGTGCTGCGCAGCCACCAGCGGGTGCACACAGGGGAGAAGCCCCACGAGTGTGCGGAGTGTGGCCGGGCCTTCAGTGTTAAGAGGACGCTGCTGCAGCACCAGCGGGTGCACACCGGGGAGAAGCCTTACTCCTGCAGTGAGTGTGGGCGCACCTTCAGTGACCGCTCCGTCCTCATCCAGCACCACAATGTGCACACAGGCGAGAAGCCCTACGAGTGCGGGGAGTGCGGCAAGGCCTTCAGCCACCGCTCCACTCTGATGAACCACGAACGGATCCACACAGAGGAGAAGCCCTATGGCTGCTACGCCTGCGGCAAGGCCTTTGTGCAGCACTCCCACCTGATCCAGCACCAGCGGGTGCACACCGGGGAGAAGCCCTACGTTTGCAGCGAGTGCGGGCACGCCTTCAGCGCCCGGAGGTCTCTGGTCCAGCACGAGAGGATACACACAGGTGAGCGGCCCTTCTGCTGCACACAGTGCGACAAGGCGTTCAGCCTGAAAGCCACACTGATCGTGCACCTGAGGACGCACACGGGCGAGAGGCCCTACGAGTGCAGCCGCTGTGGGAAGGCCTTCAGCCAGTACTCGGTGCTCATCCAGCACCAGAGGATCCACACGGGGGAGCGGCCCTATGAGTGCGCTGAGTGTGGCCGTGCCTTCAACCAGCACGGGCACCTGATCCAGCACCAGAAGGTGCACCAGAAGCTGTGACCTCGGCAACCACAAGTCTCTCACACTCGGGAAGCCCCCAGCTTAGAAGCTCTGTCAGCTGCATAGGAAGCCCTTTGGTAATTGAGGGTCACAGAGTAACTCCAGGGAGAAGCACTGTGCTCATCACTCCTGGGGAATAACTTCAGAGGTGCCGATTTTATTTTTTTCAACATCTTGGAGTCATATTGGAGAGTAATCACAGTTGTAGTGGATTTCGGTAAAGACAGTCATAATTCTGTAACATTACACAGTTTGTAGTGACTGTCGACCTATGAACCAGAAGGTCACCGTTCGATTCCCAATCAGGGCACATGCCCAGGTTACAGGTTCGATCTCCAGTAGGGGGCATGCAGGTGGCAGCCTATCAATGATTTCTCTCATCATGACATTTCCCTCTCCCTTCCTCTCTGAAATCAATAAAAATATGTTAAAAAAGAATAAAATAAGTTGAGAAAGTAAAGGAAATTAAGGCATAAAGATTACTGTCACAATAAAACTTTCTTACATCCCAAATAAAGGATTCTTCTTAAAACATTTCATGCCTTTCCTAAACACAATGATTCTAATTATTGCATTTAGAATGTTGGACTATTTTCGTACTCTGTTAAACCACTTAAGTATCTGTGGATAAAATATTAGTGTCACCAGGTAGCATCATGTAAAAGGCTGGAAATCCTAAGTGTGTGGAATCTTCTGTTTTGTAGAGAAAAAAGAAGTAAACATTAGTGAGAAATTATATAAATTTAGGAAAACCTTTACTTGGGCCTTTAAATTCATTCAAGATCAGAAGGGATATCCTAACTTTTTATTAAAAATTTCATCTCAAAAGTGGATCTTTTCCTCAAAACCCATCCTTATGACCAACAGAACCTGTGTCCCAGAAATCATGGGATGTCTTGGGTGTCTGGGCCTCATTTGGGTGGAGGTGGGAAGCTCTGCTCAGCCCCAGACATCATAGTTGTGGCACCTAGTGGGTGCTGCTACACACTGCTGTTTCCAAAAGATGTGACTTAAAAGACCTATTTGGTGCTTATTTTAAAAACAAACGTCTCAAATTCAAATAGCTCTTTTTCCTATCAAATATTTCTGTTCCTAAGTTTAAGGGATTTTGTTTTTCATTTTTTTTACTAGAGGCCCGGTGCATGAAATTCATGCATGGGTGGGGGGTGGGCAGGTCCCTCAGCCCGGCCTGCACCCTCTCCAATCCAGGACCCCTCAGGGGATGTCCAACTGCCTCTCACCCGGGACTTCTGGCTCCTAACCGCTTGCCTGCCTGCATTTCTGGTAGCCCCTAACCCCTCTGCCTGCCTGCCTGATCGCCCATAACCACCTCTGCCTTGCCCCGCACCCGGGATCCAGGATTCCCTCCTCTGGCCAGCTGCAGGCAACCAGGACCCAGGCTGGCCGCAGCTGCAGGGGACCATGGGCAGGCTGCTTCACCTGGGCTGCAGGCGCCGGTGCCTGGGACTGCGGGGCAGGTGGATTGTCCCTCTCCCAGGCCACAGCCTGGCTGGTCCCCATTTCTCTCTCCCCAGGGTTGAGTGTCTGAGCTGTTATGCTGTGAGGGCATGATGACCATTTGCATATTAGCTCTTTATTATATAGGATTCCTAGTTCCACGAGAGTCTATTATCCATTGTCATATACTGTAATGAATCTGGTTTATTAATAATTTTTCAAAGTTTTTTCTCTAAATTTGTATCCATTTCTCAGGAGAAATGAAGCACTGTGCCGTCGGTCCTTCAGTCCATAGCAATGCCTGTTCCCCTGTGCAGACCCTCCTGAGGAGCTGATCACAGATGTTACCATCAACCCTTCAAAGCGCAGCTCTAGCC
Source organism: Myotis brandtii (assembly GCF_000412655.1). Taxonomy (NCBI): domain Eukaryota; kingdom Metazoa; phylum Chordata; class Mammalia; order Chiroptera; family Vespertilionidae; genus Myotis; species Myotis brandtii. The sequence goes on along the minus strand of NW_005357294.1, from coordinate 790,674 downwards.
CTCCCTCATGGAGCCCTAATTCTGTGGGAGAGTTAGAGTGAGAGCGAGACATGTTGACGGCAGCATGAGAATAAGTTCAGTTGCGTTGTGCTGTTCAGTGTAGAGAATACCATTAGCCTTTTTTTAAAAAAAAATATATGTATATATATTTAAATATATCTTATTGATTTTTTTACAGAGAGGAAGGGAGAGGGATAAAGAGTTAGAAACATCGATGAGAGAGAAATATCGATCAGCTGCCTCCTGCACACTCCCCACTGGGGATGTGCCGCAACCAAGGTACATGCCCTTGACCGGAATTGAACCTGGGACCCTTGAGTCTGCAGGCTGACGCTCTATCCACTGAGCCAAACCGGTTAGGGCTAGCCTTTTCTTGATCAGATGCCATGGACTCTTGGTGAGCATCAGGCTCCTTGTCCATGGACCTGGGAGGTGAGCACAGCGCCCTCTCCCTAGGGAGGCTCCTGGGCTGTGCATTTCCGCCCCAGGAGTGGGAGGCAGCACACCAGCTGCTGGATCATGTAGTGGCCCTGGCATCAGAGGCCAAAATGATCTCTGGGGTTCCCCTCACCCTGATAAATGCCTTCTCAGCCATTACTTCCCAGCTCTGACTTGTCGGAAGCATTCAACACTTTTATTTCAAAGTCTGCACATTTTATGTATTTAAATGTGTAGTATTTCTCCCTACAGCTAGCAAGAATTTGACAGTTCTTTTCAAATTTTCTATTATTGGAGAACATTTTAGTCCACCTGAAATTTGTTTCTGTGTAACTATAACCTGACATACCTTCTAATAAAAAAAGCAATGAGCAGAATATATTTGTGGGTGAAGGAAAAGCAGTAACTTTGGCATAAGGAGCTTCTACAAATAAGGGAAAATACTGCCAGGAAAACCTGAAAGAGGCTCGTGTGCCAGTTCCAAACAAACAATTAGGAACATGTATTCTGTAACACAGAGCTGTGAAGGCATAGGGATGGGTGCTTCGGTGCTGGCTGCTACTGTTACTAATAAAGTCTGACTCACCAGGTGTGGGGACACAACGCATGATCCACCTCTGGAGCAGATGACTGCAGCCTAAGAGAGGCAGGGCACTCCTGGAGGACAGGCTGGGGAAGCTAGGCCACTCCATAAAGAGGGCCTGGTGGCAGAGGCCCAGGATGATCTTTCCCATGTGTGGACTTGGCCAAGGGCAGAGGAAGGTCACAGGGATGGTACTGGGAGCACTGGGGTCTCTGCCATGGCCCACCTGGGTGAGTATGGGGAATGCTTGGTGTCATGCATAAAAGTTTTCAACCTGAGAAATAAAGTTGACATGGTGTGGAATTCAGGGGTCCCCAAGACTTGCCCTCGCTTCTAATACCAATCACAAGTTCAGAGGTCACCAACATCACCCTCAATTTTTGCTACATTGACTCAGAATTCACCCTGAAAGCTGATTACAGTGTATTACAGGGAACAGACATTAAAATCAATTTGCCAAGGGATCGCATGAGGCAGAATCCAGGAAAAATACCAAATGCAGGGATTTTGTTGTCTTCTCCCTGGGAAGTCACAGTCAGCTTTTCCTTCCAGGCACCGATATGTAACAATGTTCAAGGGGTATTGCCACCCAAGGAAGCTCACTTGATCCTTGGCATCCAGTTTTTATTGGCTTGGTGACATCAATACACCTGGCTGCCTGCATGACTGACCTCAGACTGCAGCCCTGCCAGTAGTCCAACCATAAATCACACTGTTATCAAACTATCGGCCGTGGCCCTAGGGTACAAGTAAACACCACCAGGAAAAAGCCAGCCCTCTCCTGGGGGTCAGGTTAGTCCTTTCTGCATGGGGGTTAACAGTGGGTGGGAGCCCAGGCCTGCCTCAAACTGCTCTGACTTCAGTCACTTCCCTCCAGGTTCTCGTCCATGTCATAGGCTCATTGCATAAATGAAATGAAATCACAGCAGGAAGACCTGCCAGACTCAGTTTCTGTGTGACTGTTGTGTGCTCACAGGACTCTGCACAGGTACAGCCACTAGGGAGCCGTCCACCCCTATGAGGTGGGCATCCAAACATCCCACCACCCCAGTGGGTCTAGGAGAGGCTCAGTCCTCAGCTATAGGAAGGACGCAGAAAACTGGAACAGGCTGGGGTGGGGCACAGGATACACAGCCACCTCCAAGGGGGACTCCAGGAGAGCCTAGAGCAGTGATGGCAAACCTATGACAATTTTACCTAAAGCACGAAGAATACAAATTTTTTCAAGATGTACGTTATTATTTTAAAAAAACACAACAAAACACACATGCCAGACAACAAAGTGTCAACAAATTCCAAAGGCTGCAGCATTTGGCAAAATACTCTCTGACCACACTGTTGTTATACTAGAGTCAAGGGCATGTACCTTGGTTGCAGGCACATCCCCAGTAGGGGGTATGCAGGAGGCAGCTGATCGATGTTTCTCTCTCATTGATGTTTGTAACTCTCTATCCCTCTCCCTTCCTCTCTGTAAAAAATCAATAAAATATATTTAAAAACAAAATAACCCAATTCAAAAATGGGCAAAGGAACTGAATAGACATATGAATGGCCAATCAGTAGCTGAAAACATGCTCAACATCAGTAGTCATTACAAAAATGCAAACCGAAACCACAGTGAGGTACCAGTTCAAACCCTTTAGGACAGCTATTACCAAAAAAAAAAAAAAAAAGAAAGAAAGAAAGAAAAAATAGCAAGTGTTGGCAAAGATGTAGAGAAATTGGAACCTTCATTGTTTGTAGAGATGCAAAATTGGTACAGCCACTGTGGAAAACAGTTTGGCTATTACTCAAAAAGTTAAACATAGAATCACCATATAATCCCATCAATTTCACTTCTAGGATTATATCCAGATGTACTGCAAGTAAGAATTCAAACAGATACTTGTATACCAATGTTCACAGCATTATGCACACTAGCACAAAGGTAGAAACACCCAAGTGTCTATCAATATAAATGTATAAACAAAATGTGGTATCTACAAAGGATGATATACTATTCAGCCATAAAAAAGAATAACTTTCTGATACAGACTACAACATGGATGAACCTTGAAGACATTTATAATGCTAAATGAAATAAAACATAAAGGGCAAATATTATATGATACCACTTATATGTGTACCTAGAATAGGTACATTCATAGAGACAGAAAACAGAATAGAGGGTTGCCAGCTGCATGGGCAAGGGGAGGATAGAGAGTTACTGTTTAATGGGTACAGAGTTTCTGTTTGGTATAATAAAACAGTTCTGTAGATAGTCAGTATGGTTACACAACATTGTGAATGTGTTTAATACCACTGAATTGTACACCTTACATGGTTACAATGGTAAATTTTATTATATGTACTTTAGCACAATAAAAAAGCAATCATCCACTCTATTGGGTACACAAAAAAAGTATGAATGATGTTAAATTTTTAACATTTACAATATATAAATATGTAGAATTCTTTCCAGTGTGAATTTTCTGGTATTGAGGAAACAGCAACGGTGATGGTAGCAAATGAAAATAAAGCAGCTCTTTTTTAAAAAAATCATCACTGGAATACATGCTTTTTATTGATTTTAAAGAGGAGGAAGGGAGAGGGAGAAACACTGATTGGTTGCCTCACGTATGCAACCCAACCAGAGATTGAACCCACAACCTGGGTATGTGCCCTGATTGGGAATCGAACCTGCGACCTTTCAGTGTACAGACAATGCTCCAATCAGCTGAGCCACACCTGCCAGGGCTAAAGCAGCTCTTTCCTGGAGCAGCACCACCCTGACTTCCAGTACACATCAGCTGTGCCTCTGCTGAGCTAGCCCAGGAGCTGGGGTCTGCACTCCTCTGTGCTGGCTCCCTTCTTTGGTGTTGTGTTACTGAGTTTAATAAGCATTGCTGCATGCGATTTAGCAATGCTTAGATCAATCAAAATGGAACTAAAAGCAAAATTCACTAATAGGAACCAAAATGAACACTGCATATTAAAAAAAGGAAAAACCCACCAAAAAACTGTCATTGTAAACATGTATCTACCAACAAACTCTCAAACTGTAAAAATCCAAAGGTAATTGAAGTAGCAAAGAGGAGCTGGTAACCCCCCCTGAGAATGAGTGATTTTATTACACTTTCCTCAGAAACCTGTGGATCAACAGACAATTTTACCTAAAGCACGAAGAATACAAATTTTTTCAAGATGTACGTTATTATTTTAAAAAAACACAACAAAACACACATGCCAGACAACAAAGTGTCAACAAATTCCAAAGGCTGCAGCATTTGGCAAAATACTCTCTGACCACACTGTTGTTATACTAGAAATATATGATTTAAAAAGTACCCCCTCCAAGAAAAACATAAAAAAAGAAAATAAGGTGGAAATGTCAATAAAGGCTCCCTAAAGAAAAGTGTGCATCCTTAACACACTAATTTGAACACAAGAGAGACTCAAATAAATGATCTAAACATTTAACAAGAAATCAGGCACAGTATAAGAAAGCAACTCAGGAAAAGATGATGAAAGAAAAGAAAACAATCTCACTAAGAAAATAATCTCAGCATTGGTTCCTTGAAATTGCTAATAACACACAAACATCTGGCAAGGCCAATGTGGGGGTCTGGGGGGCCACAGAGAAAGAAAAAGAAATGCTTTTAAGAACAGAAATGGGCCCTGACCGGTTTGGCTCAGTGGATAGAGCGTGAGCCTGCAGACTCAGGGTCCCAGGTTCGATTCCGGTCAAGGGCATGTACCTTGGTTGCGGGCACATCCCCAGCAGGGAGTGTGCAGGAGGCAGCTGATTGATGTTTCTCTCATCGATGTTTCTAACTCTCTATCCCTCTCCCTTCCTCTCTGTAAAAAAATCAATAAAATATATTTTAAAAAGAAGAACAGAAATGGGAACTAAGTACATACTACATACCCAGCAGTGGTTCCCAGTGTGGCCCAAGACCAAAAAGAAATATGAGCCATAAGGACTGGAAGAGAATAGGAAAAATCCCATTATTAAGAGAATGATAAGAGCATCCATAGAGAAAATCCAAGATGATCAACCTACTGCTGGAATGACACAAATTGGACAGGACTGCCACACAGGAGATCAGTGTAGAGCATGCTGTACCACTCTGATATACTCATAAATCAGAAACCAGAAACTTGCACTCACAACAGCTACAAACACTACTAGACAGCACCTAAGAAGAAGACTAACAAAATATATGTAAGGACTTTATGGACAAAATTATAAAACTTTATTGAAGGACATTAAAAAGACCTATGGAGAAACAATGTTCATAAACAGGACTCAATACCACAAAAATGTCAACTCTCCTCCAATGAATCTATTACTTCTGTGCAATCAAAACTGCAACAGGACATCAGACAAAAAAGACTCTAAGTATCACAAGAGTAATAATCCAAGATTAACCACAGCAATGCCAAAAACCAGTAAGGTAATCAGAGGTGTGGCGACTTACTGAGGCGGTAGGAACAGAGTGGGTGTGAGCCTGGGGGGAAGGTGACAGGACATTGCAGAGTGCAGTTAAGGACACATTTGCCACATGAGCAGCCGGGTAGTACGCAACAAATGGTGCTGCCACAATCAGTTTCCACAGAAAAACCAAGTTAGCTCACAAAACAACCTGGGTATGTGCCCTGATTGGGAATCGAACCTGCGACCTTTCAGTGTACAGACAATGCTCCAATCAGCTGAGCCACACCTGCCAGGGCTAAAGCAGCTCTTTCCTGGAGCAGCACCACCCTGACTTCCAGTACACATCAGCTGTGCCTCTGCTGAGCTAGCCCAGGAGCTGGGGTCTGCACTCCTCTGTGCTGGCTCCCTTCTTTGGTGTTGTGTTACTGAGTTTAATAAGCATTGCTGCATGCGATTTAGCAATGCTTAGATCAATCAAAATGGAACTAAAAGCAAAATTCACTAATAGGAACCAAAATGAACACTGCATATTAAAAAAAGGAAAAACCCACCAAAAAACTGTCATTGTAAACATGTATCTACCAACAAACTCTCAAACTGTAAAAATCCAAAGGTAATTGAAGTAGCAAAGAGGAGCTGGTAACCCCCCCTGAGAATGAGTGATTTTATTACACTTTCCTCAGAAACCTGTGGATCAACAGACAATTTTACCTAAAGCACGAAGAATACACATTTTTTCAAGATGTACGTTATTATTTTAAAAAAACACAACAAAACACACATGCCAGACAACAAAGTGTCAACAAATTCCAAAGGCTGCAGCATTTGGCAAAATACTCTCTGACCACACTGTTGTTATACTAGAAATATATGATTTAAAAAGTACCCCCTCCAAGAAAAACATAAAAAAAGAAAATAAGGTGGAAATGTCAATAAAGGCTCCCTAAAGAAAAGTGTGCATCCTTAACACACTAATTTGAACACAAGAGAGACTCAAATAAATGATCTAAACATTTAACAAGAAATCAGGCACAGTATAAGAAAGCAACTCAGGAAAAGATGATGAAAGAAAAGAAAACAATCTCACTAAGAAAATAATCTCAGCATTGGTTCCTTGAAATTGCTAATAACACACAAACATCTGGCAAGGCCAATGTGGGGGTCTGGGGGGCCACAGAGAAAGAAAAAGAAATGCTTTTAAGAACAGAAATGGGCCCTGACCGGTTTGGCTCAGTGGATAGAGCGTGAGCCTGCAGACTCAGGGTCCCAGGTTCGATTCCGGTCAAGGGCATGTACCTTGGTTGCGGGCACATCCCCAGCAGGGAGTGTGCAGGAGGCAGCTGATTGATGTTTCTCTCATCGATGTTTCTAACTCTCTATCCCTCTCCCTTCCTCTCTGTAAAAAAATCAATAAAATATATTTTAAAAAGAAGAACAGAAATGGGAACTAAGTACATACTACATACCCAGCAGTGGTTCCCAGTGTGGCCCAAGACCAAAAAGAAATATGAGCCATAAGGACTGGAAGAGAATAGGAAAAACCCCATTATTAAGAGAATGATAAGAGCATCCATAGAGAAAATCCAAGATGATCAACCTACTGCTGGAATGACACAAATTGGACAGGACTGCCACACAGGAGATCAGTGTAGAGCATGCTGTACCACTCTGATATACTCATAAATCAGAAACCAGAAACCTGCACTCACAACAGCTACAAACACTACTAGACAGCACCTAAGAAGAAGACTAACAAAATATATGTAAGGACTTTATGGACAAAATTATAAAACTTTATTGAAGGACATTAAAAAGACCTATGGAGAAACAATGTTCATAAACAGGACTCAATACCACAAAAATGTCAACTCTCCTCCAATGAATCTATTACTTCTGTGCAATCAAAACTGCAACAGGACATCAGACAAAAAAGACTCTAAGTATCACAAGAGTAATAATCCAAGATTAACCACAGCAATGCCAAAAACCAGTAAGGTAATCAGAGGTGTGGCGACTTACTGAGGCGGTAGGAACAGAGTGGGTGTGAGCCTGGGGGGAAGGTGACAGGACATTGCAGAGTGCAGTTAAGGACACATTTGCCACATGAGCAGCCGGGTAGTACGCAACAAATGGTGCTGCCACAATCAGTTTCCACAGAAAAACCAAGTTAGCTCACAAAAATATATTTCAGACCGAAAACCTACGTATTTTCAAAAATGCTTATAGCCATTAGAGAAATGTTCAATTTCACTCCATCAGAAAAACTTCTATACGAGATACCACAAAATTAAAAGACAAGCAGCCACTCAGTGGGTGTGGCTGTTGTTGGGTGTCAACCCATGAAACGGGAGTTGCAGGTTTGATCCCCAGTAGGGGGCATGCAGGAGGCAGCTCACTGATGCTTCTCTCTCCATCCCTCTCCCTTTCTCTCTCTAAAATTACACACACACACACATACACACACACATGCTCAAAACCATGAAGCAAACAAAGAAGAGAAACAGGAATGTGGCTGCCGGATGCCAGGCGGACTGGGGAAGGAGGCGGTGCCCCAGACGGGTTTGGGGGCTGCCTGCGGGCGGCAGTGGGGCCCATGGGGGGCAGTAGGGAGACGTGGCAATGGGAGCGCACGGGGTCAGTGGAGGCGCACGGAGGGCAGCGGCCGTGGACAGGAGGTGTGTTGACATTAAATGCCCGGAGCTGGAGGCCATAAGGACAAAGGGAAGGCGGAGACCTTGCACCTGAAGGACCCGGGCGGAGGGGGAAGCTTCGCAAGGGGAAGGCCGGCTTCGCTGGGGGCGGGTAACCGTCGGCGAGGACGACGCGGGCCCTGGACGCAGAGGGGACGCCGGGCCGGGAGAGGCTGGTCAGGGTTTGGGAGCCAAACGCGGGCGAGGTGGCCGACCCCGAGGCGGTAGCGAGGGGAGGTTCGCGCCAGGGAGGCCCGCCCCCTGCAGCCGAGGATCAGAGGCCTGAGAAGGCACCGCCCACCGCCCGCCCCGCCAATTGAAGCCCTCCGGAAGTGATGCAAGCCCCGCCCCCCGCGCCCTGGCCGCTCTGGGAAAAGGGTCCCACATCTCGGTGGCTGGAGTCCTCCAGGAACGGCAACAAGTCAGGATGCTGCCACCGGGTGGCAGTTGGGAGTGTTCAGAACCGAGGCAAGAGTGGGGCTTTGTGGACCAATTTCCAAGACTATTTTACAGCAATTCTCTTTCAGTGAAACCCTCTAGTGAGCTGCTAAAGGTGCTACAACCAAGCGAAGACCAGACCTTTCTTTTACAGAAGGCAGAGAACCGTACCGGTCACAGGGACGATGAGATCACCCAGGAAGTTCAAGAGGATGCTTATGGGTCAAGGTCAACCCCTCTAAATGGGCCGTGTCCACTCTAACTAGACAAAGGACTTCCCCCAGCACCAGACAGCTTCTGCAGCATCCCTTCTTGATAGCCAGTCTCTTGGCCAAGGCCCCTAGTAACTTTATCAGGAGCAGCCATGCTGCAGCAGGTCACTTAACTGTCTGGGTAACCAAGACTCATGCTCCTCCCTTCAGGTGTTTCTCTGCACAAGAGAATGCTAGCCCTGCTGGGTGACTGCCCAAGGCCAAGGGCAGGTTGGGCCAGGGAAGGCAAGGCTGACAACTGGGGGCAAGGTCAACACTAAAGATGGGTCTGATCCCTGAGAGCAAGGAGCCACCTGGCAGTCACAGGAAGGCCTTATCTTCCATTCGGTCCCTGCAGCCCACAGAACCGCTGAGGTGACCAGAGCTCAGGTAGGTGGTCATCATGGAGTGCCAGCCAGTGCACCTGTCTGGTTAGTGCCCTGCTGCACTTTTCACTGGCTCACAAGGGAACACTGTGAGCAAGATTCTTGGGAGTGTCCTAGTTCTAATGGCTGATGGGTTAGGGTCTCACTTTGATGCCCGCTTAGCAGCCTCTGCCCTGCTTCAGCCACCTTTGACAGAACTGTCAGACAATGTGGGAAAAGGTGTCATTAGCTGTGGCCAATCAGGAAGTTCATTTGTTCTAAGAAACTCCGTCATCACAGGAGAGTTCTAGCTGTGGGTTGACATCCACACCTACTTTCTCCCAGTGCTCAGCACACAGGTGCATGTGTGTGATGCTGGTGGGATTCCAGGAAGGAAGGTGTGATTGGATCAAGCACCCCCACCTCCACTTGAGCTGCCTCTAATCAGTGGTCCTCCCAGCAGAACACTTCCCTCTGAAACTACAGGCAGAACAGCTTAGTGCAGGAAAACAAACTTTATTGAGCCCCCTGCCCTAGTTCTCTTTCTCCTGTACAGTCTTAGTTCCCCGTAGACGCCCAGTCCGGCGAGCGGCAATGAGACCCACTTTTCGGCCAGCAGGGGCATCTCTGCGGATGGTGGAGGGTTTGCCGATGTGCTGGTGGTTGCCACCTCCAAATGGATGCTCTACAGGCTGCAGACAAAGGGAGGTAGTGTTAATGTGGGGGTGGTCCCAATCTAACGGAAGGCCTGGATCAAGAGGCCTATACCTATGAATCGTCACCCAAATCCCCCACCTGAGGGGAGATTCCAAAGGACCTGCCCATCCAGCCTCAGGCCCTGTATCCTGAATACTCCCCACTGCCTACTACTGGGCTACTTACGTTCATGGCCACACCCCGCACACGTGGCCAGCAATTTCTCTTTGCTTTATATTTGTGGTAGGCACGCCCAGCCTTCAGGATGGGCTTGTCAATGCGGCCACCTCCAGCCACCACACCTGTTGAGGATATTAGGCAATTCAGAAAGTGCATCACATTCTCCCATCAGACAGAATATACCCTGCTGGGTCCTTCTCAGCACCCCACCGCCTGCACCAATCACCTTCTCTCTGTACTGTCATACAGCATCACAAAATTCACAGAAGTGCCAGCAACACTTGGCAAATACCACCCAGCAGTAAGCCCCCTTGCAGCCTGTAACTGACAGCAAGTTTCTTCAGGCTCCATGGGATACCAAGCCACACATTTACCCATACCATGTCAACTGGAATGCCTATCTCAATCCAGGGTTCTCCAGGGAAGCCCTCCCCGCACCATGTCTGACATGGGCAGGTCACTCAACCTTTGAACCCCAATGTGATGGCTGAGCCACCATGCCATATCTTGGCCAGCTTTGCCACAGGACTTGAAAGCGTTGTCAAACAGCAAAGTGAACAAACCTGGGTATAGATCCTTTTTAATGCACATACTGGGTAATTTCAAGGAAATCAGACATCTCTGAAAAGACTGCTAGCAGGTGAAGGTAAGGGCAGGAACCAAACAAATCCAGGTTATGTGAGAACGCAGACAAGTCCAGTAGATTAAACCTGGTCTCCTTCAACTACCACCCTGGGATGAAGTAGGTACCGCTGTGCCCACTTTTCAAATATTACGACTGAAAAACTATGCATCTACTCAAGCGTACAGAGCCTACATTTTATTGGAGTGGGAAGTGAGGTTCCAGGGCCCAGGTTTACCCGCTTGCTAGCTGCTCACAAGCGACCCAAAGCATTCAACTGTTGCCTGCCACTCACCGACCACAGCTCTGTTGGCAGAGGAAATGACCTTCTTGGAGCCCGAGGGCAGCTTCACTCGCGTCTTTTTGGTCTCAGGGTTGTGGGAGATGACCGTGGCATAATTCCCAGAGGCCCGGGCCAACTTGCCCCGATCACCAGGCTTCTCCTCCAGGCAACACACGATGGTGCCCTCAGGCATGGTGCCCACCGGGAGCACATTGCCAATGTTCAGCTGAGCTGCAAGGGAGAGCAACCAGGAACAGTCAGAATGGAGAGATGGTATTAAAAAAAACACAAAAACATTTTTATTGATTTCAGGGAGGAAGGGAGAAAAACATCAATGAGAATCATTCTTCAGCTGCCTCCCCCCACTAGGGATGAGACTACAACCCAGCAAGTGCCCCAACCAGAAACCAAACGGTGACCTCCTGGACTCAACCTGAGCCACGCCGACGGGCCAGATAGTGTCCGACCGCTGGCCAGAGCCAACGCAAATCCACTCCCTCCTCACAACACCCCAAAATAGCCAGTGCACAGGTTATGTTCGGCCAGCAGGAATCACTCTGTGAGGCTTCTTCCTGGAGGCCTCCCCTACCGACCTAGGAGGTGCACCTCCCTCATGGGACCCCGTCCTCCCATCGAAGCATGACGCTTACCCTTCTTGCCGCAGTACACGAACTGGCCGGTGTGGATGCCTTCGGCAGCAATGAACAGCTCCGTCCGCTTCTTAAAACGGTACGGATCCCGGAAGACCACCTTGGCCAGAGGCGCGCCGCGGCCTGGGTCATGGATGATATCCTGCGGGCCGAGGCGGCGTGAGCGTGGGGTCCGGGCGTTTTTTCGGCCTGCTCCCTGCACCTTCACGATGCCCTTGATGTAGCCGTGTCGCTCCGCGAAGTCCACGGCGCGAAGACGCGCGGCGCCCTTGCGGTGTTTCACGTGCGCGCGGAACACGGAGCCGGCGCCTTTCCTCTGCCCACGAATCACGCGGCCCATGACGACAGTCTGGGGGAACCTCATAGTCAGCGCCGGGAGTGGGGGGGCCAGGCACGCCCGCCACCCGGCTTTAGGGATCCTTTTCTCCAGGACCCATTATCCAGTTCCTGGCCCCCCTTCGTGCCACCACCCCCAGCCGTGCACCCGGGAGTCATCTCAGAAGCCAGCCTAGGTCCTTCGCGGGCCTCAGGGAGCGGGAGAACGGCGGATGGCGGCGGATATCAGCAGAGCCGCCGGGGCAAAAACACAACTTACCTTCTGCCTAGCGCGGCGGAAAGAGGCTCCTGGGCGCCCGAGAGCGGCCTTATCTTCCGGGGCGGGGCCGAAAGCCACTTTAACTTCCGGGCAGGCGCCGCGGCCGCAAGCAAAGTGCACACTGGGACATGTAGTCCTACCCCGCCGCCCGGGCCTCTGCACAGGCGCACTGGAGTTACCGTTCCTGCAGGCAGCTCTCCGGCCACCAGGTCGTCCAGTGGGCGGGGCCCGGGAGAAGGGTAGAGGGGCGCCCTATCCTCAAGGAGGACTCTCGGAGGGCGGGCGTCGCCCACTGAGCGATCGGGGGAGGGGGGCGATGAGGGGTTGGGTGGTTTATTCGGGGTCACGATGCCCCGCACAGACTGACTCACACCGGGCGCGGGGTCGGGGGCTCCCGACTTGGCCTGGCGAGGTCCCCTTTAAGGAAACGGGTGGGTAGATTCGGGGAGCGTGGTTTACAGTGAGAAGACCGGGGTCTAGAAGACAGAGCAAACGTCCGACTTCTGCGGAGGAAGAGGGGCAGCCAGCCAGTAAATGGGGAGACCAGAGCTGGGGTTCCATGGCCCAGGACGAAGGAGGAAGTGGGCGAGGGAACATGACGACCTTACCCAGAACCTGAGGGGACAGGTGAGTGGGATTTGAATCGGGAAAGGGAGCAGCTAGGGGTGGGGGTGGGAGGGTCTTAGCTGTGAAGATGGGGCTTCCTGGAGTCCTGGACCTGTGGAGGGACAGCCAGCAGGGCAGGGAGGGAGTGAGGGCAGGATCAGTGTTTGTTTTTTTCTAAGTCAGTTTTTTTTGGGTTGGGTAGCTAAGGAGGCCCTATAAGCCAAGGTTTCGGGTTCCATCCCGGGTAGGGCACGTACAAGATTCAACTAATAAATGCATAACTAAGTGCAACAACAAATCGATGTTTCTTTCTCTTTCAAATCAATAAAGAAAAATATATATTCTCAGTTTTATTCTCCTTAAACCAGACTGAGTATAAGAGAATTTCTTTCCCTTCGCTGAACCCCGACCTACCTCAACTTTGGCCCCGCCCTGCCCGTGGGCCCTGACCCCGCCCTCC
>NW_005357294.1:761999-776992 GCF_000412655.1 Myotis brandtii | reverse complement strand
TGTTGGGCCGAGTGCCGCAGGCTCCAGCGCGGCCTTCCCGCCAGCCTGCTCCAGAGGGAGCCTGGTTCTCCTTCCTGCATCACCCCTTTCTCCGAGGGCCTTCTTTCCCCCTCATGGCCCCGGGAAGACCTAGACTTAGTTACAGTGTCTGGAAGGGCTGTGCCTGGCGCGGGTAGGAAGTTAGTCTTCTCTGAATGCTGGCTGCCTCTCGGCTGCCCTTCTCGACTGGGGATGAGGATCCAGCGCTGCCCGACAGCGGTCACTTCTGCCCAGTCAGTCCTGCGTGCACTCGGCCTGGGGAATTCACCCACAAGCCGCTTCTGACCCAAAGCTCCACTAGGAAACCCCCTCCTCATTGTGACCTGCCAGGGGCCATGGGGAGAGGCCGAGATTACATGGCGGGGGGGGTTCTGTATTCAATCCTCTTTGCCCCGCGATTCATTGTCAGGCTCCCGCTGCTCTGATGTCCAGTCACAACTACCTCCCTGTGATCCGGCCCACTGGCTCCTTCAGCCCATCCTTCCTGCCCGGGGCCCTTTGCAAATGCTGGGCCTGTTGCCTGGAGCGCCTTCCCTACCTTCACCTCCTTGGCCTAGTTAACTCCGCCAGGAAGTGACCCATCAGACTAATTTTATTTTTTTAAATCCTCATCCGAGGATATTTTCCCATTGATTTTTAGAGAGAGTGACAGACACATCGATTAGTTGCCTCCTGCATGAGCCCTGACCAGGGTCTGGGCTGGGGAGGAGCCTGCAACCAAGGTACATGTCCTTGACATGAATCAGAATCGAACCCAGGACCCGTAGGTCCCTAGGCCAACGCTCTGTCCACTGAGCCAAATCGGCTAGGGCAGGATATCCTACTTTAAATGCTTTCGTAGTTCCATGTATGTTGGTGCCATCACAGTTCTAATTTTCATTTATTTGGGCGGTTACTTAATTTTTCTCTCTACTAGACTGTGCTTCGTGAAAGCAAAGCCCTTGTGCATTGCTCACTGCTGCACCCCATTGCCTGGTTGAGCACCTGACGCAAGTGGCAACCACCCCTTAAGTGATTCACAACCACCACACGCTCTGAAAGATGAACGAAGCCTCGGGGGACATATGCTCCAGTACTGTGGCTGCCTTGGTTTCCCCCTGTGTCCCAGCCAGAGAAAATCTGGAAGTGGAGGTAAAGGATCAGAGAACACTGCCCCCTGGGTTACCCTGGACATCAGGGGTTGGGGGGCCTCCAGCATCCTGACCTCTGACCTTTTCACAACTGTCAGCAGGTCTCTCGGCCAGGACACATGGATACTCATCCACCAAGCCTCATGGTAGGAGTCTGACTGCCTCCATTCCCTCACTCTTCTTGTGAGGGTTCTGCCACCTCCTCTGGGTACCCACCCTGCCCATTGTGCCTGGGCCTAGACTCTGCTTCAGCCTCTCGCTGTGGCCCTTGCCAGACTCTGGCATGCCCATCCCCAAGGTAGTGAGCACACCCCTGCCAGGACTCGGGCCTGCCTGAGGCTCTCGAGTGGAGGGTTGTAGGTCCATGGTCTGGGTCCCTTCTCTCCTCCATACTGCCCCTACCCTTGATTGTAGAGCCAAAGGCTCCTGGTGACTGTCTCACCCAGCCCTGTGGTCCACATTTCTGAGACACAATGAGGTGGCCCCAGAATGGGGCTGGCACCCAGCGGTCCCTGGGGTGCTGGTATGTGTCCTTTCAGGAGGCTGTGACATTTGGTGATGTGGCTGTGCACTTCTCACGGGAGGAGTGGATGTGTCTGGACCCTGGCCAGAGGGCCCTCTACAAGGAGGTGATGCTGGAGAACCACAGCAGTGTGGCTGGACTAGGTGAGGCTGTACCTTGGGACCCCTCCCCCTGCATCATAGATCAGCACCTGCCTGGCCAGGCCTCTCAGAGCTGGGGATATGGAGGCCATGTGGTCAGCTCCTGACGCTAGGATGGGTCATGGTGAGCCAGGCAGGCTCCTAGATTTGCTCACGTCACAGGGTTTAATCCTCACAGGGTATGTGGACTTCTGGGAGGTAATACAACCTCTTTCTTGTCTGGGCTAAGAGGTTAGCTTTAAAGAAATAGAATTCAAACTAAAATAGCTTTTTTGCTATCTTTTTTAACTTCTGGAGGAATTTATATCGATGGAGTTAGTTGAACCTGTCAAGTTTTTGGTAGAAGTCCCTGTAAAACACCTGGGCCCTGGGGAAGCTCCTCCTTCTTTCATGCTTGATGGTCCAACAAGCTTGTGAATTTCTCCTTTTGTCACCTTTGTCATTTCTAGTTTTTGTACAAATTTACCTATTCATTTGTATTTTCCGTTTTCAGCATGTATTTATTCATAATGCTTTCCATCTTTATTTTTAAGCTCTGTTATGTTTGCAGCTGTCCCCTTATGTAAGTTTTGGGCAGTGTCTTGATTGGTTTTGCCCCAGGACTGTTTATTCATATTTTCAAAGAGCCAGGTTTTGGTTTTGCTCAATTTTTGGGGAGTGGTGTGTGGGGGTCCTTGTTCTCTATTTCACTGAATTCTGCCCGGTTTTTATTATTTTTTTCTTTTGTGTTTGTGTTTGCTGTGTTGTTTCCAATTTCTTGAATTTACTGTTTACCTCATTTGTGTTCTACTGTCCTTATTTCTAGTAAATATGTTTAAAAATGTAAATTTTTGTCTTTATATGCTACTTCAGCTGCATCCTACACATTGTGCCAGTTAGTAAATCGTTACTGAATCTCCAAGTGGCTGATAGTTTTGAGCTGTGTGTTGTGGTTACTTTCATGTTCCGTTGCATTTTGGTTGTTCTGTGTTCTGGGGGTCCTGAGCACTGCACCATGACCCCTTCAAGGCTGGCCCAAGCATGTTCCTCTGACTGCTCCATGTGTGCTTGGAGAGAACACGTGTTTCCTGTTCATGTGGGGTCCTGCCTGCACTTGAGGCCTTCAACCTGGGATCTCTCTGCCTGCCGTTCTCCGCCCTCATGGTTGGAAACCTGAAGGAAGCTCCAACCACAGGGATGGGATGGGAGCTCACCACACTGATGCCCCGCAGCATGGGGCTGATGGCCCTGGAAGGAGGGTGTCAGATGGGTGCCCACAGGTCTTCACCACTTCCCAGGCTGCCTAGCTCCCTTGCTTTGTGCAAGGATGCAAGACGGGGGGTATCTGGGTGAGGACTGGACCTCATTGCCTTCTGGTTTAAAGTGTGCTTCATTCAGTGCTTTATTTTTGTTGTTCTTTTGTTTTCATTCTTTTTCCTTTTTAAAAATTTTTATTTATTGATTGATTTTTAGAAAGAGGAAAGGAAAGAGAGAGAGAAAACACTGATTTGATGTTCTACATATTTATGCATTCATTGATTGATTCTTGTATGTACTGGAGATCAAACCTGCATCCTTGGCCTATCAGGACCACACTAAGCAATTGAACTACTCAGCCAGGGCGGGTTTTTTTGTTCGTTTGTTTTTTTAATAAGAGTTTCTTTGACCCAAACTGATGACCTATGCTGAGAAGCAAGATCTCAAATGCTCCTGTCTTGTTCCTTAATTACCCCTACCTCTTGGAGCACACACCTGCCCTCTGAACTGAGGGGCTTGCTGGTAGTGCCTAGCTTTTCTCTTCTTGAAGTACAGTGGCCTCTTCTTGGCAAACTCTTGGGTGACAGGGTCTGCTGGGATCTTGGCCTTGAAGCAAAGGGAATGGGCTGGGAGTCCAGGCATCCCTTGCCGTCTAGCCTCAGGAGCTGGGCTGAACCAGACAGAGAGGGCCCCTGTGCCTGGATCCTAACCCTGTGATGCTCCCTCAGAGACTCTGCCTGTAGCCCAGCAGCCTCCCACCCCTTTACTTTTGGAAACCAGGGGGCACTGAGCCCTGCGCTGCATTCCCAGCAGCACCAATGTGGTTTCCTTTGTCACCTTGACAGCAGGATTTCTGCTCTTCAAGCCTGAACTGATCTCCCGGCTGGAGCAAGGGCAGGAGCCATGGGTCCTTGACCTGCAGGGAACAGAGGCGAGAGAGGCACGAAGGACCCTCCAGACAGGTGAGGCTCGGTTTTGTGCCCGGGAAGGCGGACCCTAGGATCACCATGCGAGTTTGTTTTTATTAAGTCTCTCATCTTACCAATACTCTTATTGAGATACAAGCATGGATGCAAGAGAAGGAGTAATCTTGGTTCTGAGCAGCTTCTCGGGTGAACATCATGTCACTGGTACTGTTGTGCTCCCTCCAGAACTTCTGGGGATCCCAGATGACCCTAGCCTCTCAGGTGAGGCTCCGGGCTGCCATAACAAACCACCAGAGACTGGAGGCTTGAACTGATAAAGATTCATATCTCACAGTCTTGGGGCCAGAGGTCCAAAATCAAGGCATTGGTGGGGTTGTGACCCCTCTGAAGTCTGTAGGGGAGGATCCTTCCAGCTTCTGGTGGCCCCAGGTGTTCCTCTGCTTGTGGCTGCGTCACCCAGTCCTCCACGTCACAGCGCATTCTTCCTGTGTCTGTCTTTCCAAGGATATCAGTCATATTAGATTAGGGCCTCCATACTTCAGTGTGATCTCATCTTAACTAACTCCAGCTCTAGGGTCCTGTTTGTAAATAAGTTTGTATTCTGAGGTTCTGGGCGAGAGCTTCAGCACACTTTTTGGGGGCACAATCAGCTCATAACAAGGACCTTCATGTCCAGACCCCTTTCTGACCCTTTTTGGGAAGGTGTAAAGCAAGTTTGACATGCTGGGTGTAAAGGGACAGATTGGCCCAGTTAAAACCCAGCCCCCATGAAACATTTCCAAGGTGGAGAGAGATTTTTTTTTTTTAATACATGTTTTTATTGATTTCAGATAGAGGAAGGGAGAAAGGGATAGAAACATCAGTGGTGAGAAAGAATCATTGATTGGCTGCCTCCTGTAGGCCCCACACTGATGGTTGAGCCTGCAACCCGGGTATGTACTCTGACTGGGAATCGAACCATGACCTCCTGGTTCATAGGTCAACACTTAACCATTTAGCCACACAGGCCAGGCTGGCACCATGGCAGGAGAGCCAGAGCTCCTTAGTAAGAGGTTCACGTATGGAGATGACCTTCCTAGTGGTTAGGCATCAAGAAGACTTCCCTGCGATGAGACTTAGAGCTGCTCCCAGACCTGGGTGTACAGGGCAGAGGACAGCCTCATGGATGAAAATTTGTGGAGCATGTTAGAACATCCACAAGATGTGATATTGTTGGTTGGTACAGCTGATATTCCAGGATCCTCCTGGTCATGGGAGAGGGCAGGGCTTGCAGCTGCCACCATCACAGCCAGCCCAGTCTCAGGACTGAAGGCCCCCTGGGGACTTCATGGTCAGTGTCATAGTTGCAGTGGTGAGGACAATTTAGTCTGAGTGACAACTGCAGTAGGTCAGAGTTCACCGAGAGCTTATTCAGCTTCCACTTGCTCAGAGGTGTCAGAGCCAGGCACGGGGTGTGACGGATCACAGAGGAAAAAGCAGGTCCATGTGACACCACCTGGGCTTGCTGACGGGCTTTGCTCTTGGGAGTTGGCTGGGACAAGCATCCTCCAGTTTTCTTAGGCAGATGCTTTAAGGGGGTTGGTGTCATTCTAGGGATGCAGCTTTGAGCTGTTAGAAGCCATGCTAGTGTTTTGTTCCTACATACCAAGGGGGAGGCCTGGTTCAGCAAGGCTCAGAGGAGCCTGGCTGGGCTAGTAAGGAGAGGGTCTTTGTCAAAGGAGTACTCATTAGTAAGTGGGGACAGGAAGAGGTGGGCTGTACTGTGTGCAGGTGTCTTGTGACCCTGAAGGGAAGGAACATGTGCATGCTGAGCCACACAGGAGCCTGCTGGCTATATGTAGGAGACTGTTGTTGAGGATGTGGCATGTAGGGAGGCAAGACCTTTGTAATGTAACTAACTGCTGCTTGCCGACTTGGCTACAGGAGAGAGGGAGGTGGACTCCGAGGCAGCCAGGTGGGTTTGCACTGTCCTCATCCAGCTGCAGGAGGCCCAGGCAGTGCTGGCATCCTTAACTGCTCTTTCATAGCTATTCATAGGCTCCTCTGCCCTGAAGCAGCATGCAGAGGAGAGCAATACTTGTCTGTTTTCTCATCTCTATGACTGCTCCTGCCCTGTTAGTAGAGCAGGTTTGCCAAGGTTGTTTGTGCAGAAACGATAAACAGTGAGGACCAGGCAGGAGATGTCCCACATCCTAAGGGCACAGAGATGTTGAAAGGGTGTGTGTTTGGGGAAACAGACCTGGGTTCATTTGTTAGTCTCTCATTAGCTGTGTGACTATGGGTGAACTACTTAACCTCTGTGAGCCACACACCCCTTATCCACTACTGACCTCACTAGCTTGCATGCAGCCCCTTCCATACTCCAGGACTGACATAGAGATGGGTCTCCATCGCTGGAGCACTGATGTGAGGAGCCAGCGAAGCCCTGTCACTGGGTCCTCGGTTTCACTGTGGGACAGCCCTAGGCTGGTGATGGCCCTGGAAGTGATTAGGGATGACAGGGTCTGACTTAAGCAAAAACACTTCCTGGGATTGCAGAGTAGGAAGGAGGTTGAAGCTTATGTGGGGTAAGTGCATGTCAGGAAGGCTTGTGGGGGCTGGTGGAGTAGGTGGACCCCCCAGAAATGCACAGGAAGGAGAAATCCATATGGAGAAGGTGAGGGGCAGACTGGCAAGGGACATGGTCAGATGTGAGTTGGGGAGAGTGGCCTGGAGCAAGCAGATTTCTGGCCTTGGGTCACACTCAGAAGCCCAACCAGGGGACAGGCCAATGCCCAGGCCTTCGGCCTCACCCCTGTACACCTTTCAATAGCTTTCCTGCTTCATCTTTCTCAGCACCTGCCCATCCCTCTGTTTTAAGTTTAAAATTCTTCTTTCTTCCTCACCACCTCTCTGACCTCTCAGCCTAATTCTGCCTCTCCTAAACCCCCCACTCTATCAGGCTCACTTTCTTTTTTTGTTGTTAATCCTCACTTGAGGATAGTTTTTCAATTGATTTTTTAGAGAGAGTGGAAGCGGTGAAAGAAAGACAGAAATATTGATGTGAGAGAGACACATCGATTGGTTGCCTCCTGTATGCACCCCAGCTGGGGCTGGGGATCAAGCCTGTAACTGAGATACATGCCCTTGACCCAAATCTCGGGCTGACGCTCTATCCACTGAGCCAAACCATCTAGGGCCCACATTCTTCGTGGACTTTTCCTCACACCAGTTCCCCACAGAATGAACCTCTACTGATGTGGCCCCCTGTGGGAAGTGGCTCTTAGTGCTCAGCCGCATGTACTGTGGTTAAATGAATGTGTAAAGCAAAAAGTATGAATGAAACCAAATTTTGAGAATTGTCAAAGGTGTCAAGTTTTGATAGTGTCTTTGCATGTCAGGTGTCCTAGGAGGGAGCTCAGTTCCTAGTGATGATCCCCACCTCAGCCTCTGTCCTTTCTGTGAGCTCAGGAGAAGGAGCCTTATCCTGCCTGTATGTTTCAGATTCTACGATAAGCACTGATGGTGAGCAGGCTGGTGAAGATGTGCACATGCTAAAATCAGAGTCTCTGGCAGCGATGGTCAAACCCCCCCCTTGGGATTATCCTCAGAGTCCTGGCTTCGGAGACACCTCTGATTCTGAGGTCTGGCCAGAGAGTAAGCTAAGCTCTCTCTTTCAGAAACACCACTTGCACACAGGGACTGTGGCTCCCAGGAAGACCTCTGCCAAGGAGGATGTGCAGGGACATGTCAGCCTGGGTTGTCAACCTGAGAAAAGTCAGGGGGTTGCTGCAGATGGGCCATCTCGAAGATGCGATGTGTGTGGCAGGAGTTTCAGATTCGTGGCTCTGCCTCACTTTGGTGTACAGAAGGAACTTAACAGATGTCAGGAGTGCCAAAAAAAGTTATCTGATTGCTTACAGGGGAAACATCAAAGTAACTGCCATGGAGAGAAGCCGTATGAGTGTGAGGAATGTGGGAAAGTCTTCAGGTTGTGCTCGCAGCTTAATCAGCATCAGAGAATCCACACTGGAGAGAAACCATTCAAATGCATAGAGTGTGGAAAAGCCTTTCGCCTGAGCTCAAAACTTATTCAGCATCAAAGAATTCATACGGGAGAGAAACCATACAGGTGTGAGGAATGTGGGAAAGCCTTTGGTCAGAGCTCCAGCCTCATCCACCATCAGAGGGTGCACACAGGAGAGAGGCCCTATTGCTGTCGTGAGTGTGGGAAGGCCTTCAGCCAGCAGTCTCAGCTGGTCAGACACCAGAGGACTCACACTGGAGAGAGGCCCTACTCGTGCCAGGAGTGTGGGAAGGCATTCAGCCAGAGCTCAACCCTGGCTCAGCACCAGCTGATGCACACTGGGGAGAAGCCTCCAGTTCCAAGAACCCTGGATGGTGCCAGCCTCGTTGCACACCAGAGAATCCACGCTGCAGAGAAACCGTTTAAGTGTGATGAGTGCGGGAAGGCTTTCAGGTGGGTCTCTCGCCTTAGTCAGCACCAGCTGATTCACACCGGAGAGAAACCGTATAAATGCAACAAGTGTGCAAAAGCCTTCGGTTGTAGCTCACGGCTTATTCGCCACCAAAGAACTCACACTGGAGAAAAACCATTCAAATGTGATGAGTGTGGGAAGGGCTTTGTCCAGGGCTCACACCTGATTCAGCACCAGAGAATTCACACCGGAGAGAAACCCTATGAGTGTAGTGATTGTGGAAAAGCCTTCAGCCAGAGCTCAAGCCTCATTTACCATCAGAGGATTCACAAGGGAGAGAAACCCTACGAGTGCCTGGAATGTGGAAAAGCCTTCAGTATGAGCACACAGCTCACAATTCATCAGAGGGTTCACACCGGGGAGAGGCCCTATAAATGTGGTGAGTGCGGGAAAGCCTTCAGTCAGAACTCAACCCTTTTCCAACACCAGATAATTCATGCTGGAGTAAAGCCCTATGGATGCAGTGAGTGTGGGAAAGCCTTTAGTCGAAGTTCGTACCTCATTGAGCACCAGAGGATTCACACACGTGCCCAGTGGTACCACGAATACGGGGGCACCCTGGAGGGTTCTACCCATGTGAGCCGTAAAAAAGTTAACACTGTAAAGAAACTACACAAATGTAATGAATGTGAGAAAATATTCAGATGGCGCTCCCATCTCATTATACATCAGAGGATTCACACTGGAGAGAAACCTTATAAATGTAACGAATGTGGCAAAGCCTTTAATCGGAGCTCAAGGCTCACTCAGCATCAGAAGATTCATATAGGATAGATCACTCACCTCTTTAAATGTAAGTGGGAATAAACCCACAGCCTTAACCTATTTAAATTATATGGGGTAATTGATACTAACAAGGTAGAATGTTAGTAAAGATTCAGAATTGCTCTTTTAAAAATATCCAAGTTCATACAAAATGTGTTTTTTTCTGGAATTCTGATTTTATCCCACTCCATAACCCTGTGTCCCTTGCATCAGGGGAGTCATGTAGAGTTCTGAGTGTGCAGAGGGATGAACCCAGGTTCTGCAGCTGAGGCCTGAGAAGTCCTGTGAGCTCTGCAAGATGAGATACTCAGTGTCTTCAGCACCAGTTACTCAGACTGGCTTCAGCAAGGATGTGTGAGCTTGCATGCGCTGAAGAGGAGTGTCTGGAATTCCCTTCTGCCTTCACCTGACTCCTTTTCTTCAAACCTCTTCCGCCATCAGCAGCCCAGGCAAGCAGCCACCCAGGGTCAACTTGAGTTTCCACATGGGCCAAGCCACTCTGATTAATCTGACCTACAGGCTGGGCCCATGTTCATTCACTTTGTCTCACAGAGCAGTTAATTAATGCCATGGAGGCCACTGGATGAGACAGACCTGCCGCATTGACCCCCTCCCTGTCCAGTGTCCAGTATTCACCATTTGGGAAGGAGTCCAGGGGCCAGGAGTCCACTCGAGACCTGCTGACCTTTGGTACCATTGCTACAATCAGAGGGGCAATATTTGAGAGACCTTCATCCCAGTGGAGGAGCCCATTTCTTCCACATGTGGACTGGTATCCCAGAGGGACACAGGTCAGTCACTTCAGGATTTGTTGTGACACTTGATTTGGGTCACCATCACACTGGTTTGGTCAAGCCCACCGCAGGTCCTTGAGACCTTGCTGCTTCTATCGCCGTGCATGGCATATCCTGTAGCAGGCTATGGATTTGAGTCAGGTGAAGAAAATGCTTGCTGATCCCCATGTTTGCATTAGGAGGTTCCTGAGCTTTCTGCTGTAGCTGGGAGCAGTGGATTTTGAGGTGGTAAAGTTTATGTGAGCTAGTGTTTCCAGCACATGGGTGGAGCCAGTCAGCCTGATCACCAACTGCTACTGCTTATCCATCACTCACTGCCTGACATGTCCTTCACCTGGTGCCAGGATGCCATGAAATCAGTGGGCCTATCTCTCCAGGCATCCCTGCTCTACCCAGAACTTGAGTCGAATGGTCAGAGGACCAGGGACTTGTGTGCATTATGCAGAGGTCATGCTCGTTGTGTCTCCTCCTCAGCTGCTGTGCTCACCCAAGGTGGTCACTGCTGGCACATCTGGATGGGTGGGCCCAAGTTTAAAGGGCTGTAAATATTTTAGGCCGCCCAGCAACGGCTCTGGAGCCGAGGTCCTGAGTGGAGAGAGCACACTCCTGCCATCTGCTGGCACTTGGTACTGTTGTGCACCGAAGGGCCTCTTCATTGGACCCCACCTCCCTTGTCTACTCCTGGGTAATGAGGGACAAAAGGATGGAGGATTATATGGACTTCTCCAGACTCCAGCCTGGACATGATGCTTTCTTTCCCCTCACAGTAACTGCAGGCCAGAGACTTCTACCTTAAATCTCCTTTAGCATTTGAGTGTGCACAGCCATGGTCCTGGATCAAGGGCTGGTGAGGCCTGCTATTGTGTGGTGCTGGTGCATTAATCAAACAAACACTGAGGCCATAAGACTGGGTGTTTTGAATGCCTACCAAGCAGACCACGCGTTTTGAAATATTCTGACCTTTTTTTTTTTTAAATATATATTTTATTGATTTTTCACAGAGAGGAAGGGAGAGGAATAGAGAGCTAGAAACATTGATGAGAGAGAAACATCAATCAGCTGCCTCCTGCACACCTCCGACTGGGGATGTGCCCGCAACCAAGGCACATGCCCCTGGCCGGAATCGAACCCGGGACCTCCCAGTCCGCAGGCCGACGCTCTATCCACTGAGCCAAACTGGCTAGGGCTGACCTTTTTTTAAAAAATACATATTTTTATTGATTTCAGAGAGGAAGAGAGAGGGATAGAAGTATCAATGATAAGAGAGAATCATCAATTGGCTGCCTCCTGCACACCCCACACTGCGGATTGAGCCCAACCCAGGCATGTGCCCTGACTGGCAATCAAACCCTGACCTCCTGGTTCATGGGTTGATGCTCAACCACTGAGCCTCGCCAGCCTGGCTCTACTTTCCTGCTATATTCCCCAATTTGGGCTTCAGTAAATATAAACTCATTTTAAGGATTTTCAGCACTGTTTAACAATAGGTTTTAAAATACTTTCGACTTCTCTTTTTGAGTCAATAAATTAAACCCATAATTTTAAGCTGGTTGCTTTTATTCTCAATTATAGATTGAAATTTGATTTATGATGTTGGATTGTAACTATTTTGAGGTTTGTGGAAACTTCCCAAAGTGTTTGCCGCAAGGCAGAACCCAGTGAGTTTACGTACCTGTATCCCCAGTGTGTGTGACTTATACTCACAGCCCAGGAAATGTTTGTTGAATGAATGAATGATGAATTTGAGGAGTATCCAGGCTTTGAAGTTGAAAAGTCAGAGACCCACAGAAGAGAAACAGCTACCAAGAGCTTCCACAGGATCTAAGTAAGGTTGACAGAGCTGAAAGGTAATTTTCCAGGTGCATCATTCCCTGTGCAGACCTGGAACAAAGGTGGGAAAAGCCAGCCCCTGCCCTCATGTCCAGGTCTATGGTGATCAACCACAAACAAGGGTAGATGGTCCCTTTGCAGCCTGAGTGAATCCTGTGGCTGCCCACTTCAGCCTGACGAGAGCTGGGACAAGGGAGCTGTAGCAGTTAGAGCTGACACCCACCTACCTCCTCATTTTGTATGATTCTGAAGAATGGTTTTTAAAAAAATTGACTTGAGAGGGAGGGAGAGAGAAACACTGATTTGTTCAGCTTTTTAATGCATTCATTGGTTGATTCTTGTATGTGCCCTGATGGGATCAAACCTGAAACCTTGGTATATTGGAACTATGCTCTAACCAATTGAGCTACCTGGCCAGGGTAGGATGGAGAACACCTCAACCACCTGGTCCTAACTGGATGACAAAAGGCACAGATCATCTTCTGGTGGGGGGAGGGGAGGCTGGTGGGTGCCCCCACTTACCTGGGGTGAGGGTGGAAGTGGGAACATATGGCATGGGACCAAAAGCTGTGCCTCAGAAATCCCCCTTCCCCCGTCTGCTGACCCTCTAGTGGACCACCAGAGTAGACACAGTAACACAGCCATGGAGGTAGCCAGTAAACTCCAGCTGGGTGCACCAGCGTTCTCTGTGGCCTGGCGGGCAGAAATATGGTGTGAAAATCCCAGGGGTTACCTGCTATTTGATGCTGCAGCTCCAAGTGACTGCCCACCCCCTGCTGCAGGGGCTGCTGAGAGGCTTGAGGTAGGTTCTGAGTAACAGGCCCATTTCCACCCCTGGGGTCAGTAACACAGGGTGGCCTGGAAGGCACATTTCCTCACTGCTACCAGGTGCATAATTTTGAGCCATGGAGTCTCAGCCACAAGGTCCCACAGTGGCGGTGGAGCTTCTAGCACCCTGATGGACTGGGCTCAGACCCAAGGTCTCCATTCCTGATTGCACTGGACAAATGTCACTGTGGTAATCTTGCACACCAGAAACTCCCAGGTCTCAGTGGCTTTCAGCCCTAAATGTGTGTCCTCTGGGACCACCAGCCCAAGCTGACCAGCACACCCACCCTGGAGGTGCTGGGAAAGGCCCCTGTTCCTTCCTGGCCTCAATACAACATCCAGTATGATCGTACTTAAACAGCTGTTAGGGTAGGGCATGCCCTGTACTCTCACCAGTGGCTTTCAGCCCTAAATGTGTGTCCTCTGGGACCACCAGCCCAAGCTGACCAGCACACCCACCCTGGAGGTGCTGGGAAAGGCCCCTGTTCCTGGCCTCAATACAACATCCAGTATGATCGTACTTAAACAGCTGTTAGGGTAGGGCATGCCCTTGGTACTCTCACTCCCCTCTACTTCACTCCCCTTCTACCCAGAAGTCTCCCTTGGGTCACTGCTCCCTCACCTCTTGCAAGTCTTTGCTCACATACCAACTCTTCTAGGAAGCCCACCTTATGACCCAATGTAAAATGACAACCCAATTCTCCCATAGCCCTGCTTCCCATTCCCTGGACACTGGCCTATTTTATCATTTACTATTTCCAATAACAAGCTACGCCAGTCATTTGTTATGTACTCTGTAAAGCCTTCCTTTCCACACTACAATGCTGGCTCCTTGAGATCAGGGATTTAAGACGAGAATGAAATATCCACTCTGAAACACATGGTTCGTAGAAACAAATGAGCAGAACACTCAGATGCTACCTGGGGCCCAGCTGAACAAACTTGGCATCTGCATAAAGACTTTGGACTGGGCCCTAGACTGACTGGACCAGTTGGCCACCCTGGAGCAGCAAGTACCCGCACCCAGCAATGCCACCAACAGCCAGGGGAGTTGTGTGCAGGGTGACACCACCCAGGAAGACATATTTTTAATTGTTGCTTTACTCCCAAATAAAGGAAAAACAGTGCTGACTTTTTTTAATCAAACAGAGTGACATGGTTGCATTCACATTCTCACTGAAGAGTGCCTCCTAGGCAGGATGCACTTCCTTTTGGAGATGTCTGAGCAACTGTCCCCAGGTCAACAGAGCAACTGGGAGTGCAGGTCAGTCCTGCAGTTTGTGCTCGCACTTCTTCTCCAGGTCAGCCATCTCCTTCAACACCAGGGCCACGCTGTACCGAAGCTCCTGGAATTTGGCTGTGGGGACCTCAAAGCGGTGTGCTGACCCATCGGAAAGTGTCAGCTGCATCAGGACACTTGGCTGCAGGGAGCGGGCCAGGGCGCTGGTGGAGATTGCTACATCCACCCTCCACCGACAGTTGGCAATGTGGGGCAGCCAGGCCCCCTGCTGCCTGGCCACAGAGTCAAGGAGAGGCCGCTGGCTCCCAAACACCACACTGGCCAAGTCCACGACCAGGTCCTGGGGGATGCAGAGTTCCTGGAGCTGGTCCTTGAAGGCGTCGGGCTTCAGACTGGCTGGGGGCAGCCGGAGGGCCTGCTGGAGCAGCGTGTGGGTGCCAGCAAGCAGGGCACCCAGCCGCTCCTCCGACAGGTGTGCAGTAGTCCCAAGGCGCTGCACAGCTTCACGGCAGTCCTCTCCCTGCAGGCCACTGACCACCAGTTTCAACAGTTTTCTGAACGTGCCCCTGTCCAAGTCCCCCAGGAGCCGGGGTATTGCTGCCACCTCTGGGGGGAGCTGGGCCCCCAGGAAACTCACCTGGCCGCTGTGACTGACACCAGGGTGATGCAAGTATGGAGCTACAGCTCCCACGGCGGACATTGCGGCTTCCTCCTCTCTGATCAATCAGCTCAGAGGCAGGTCCCAGCTGCACCTGCCTGGAGGGGGTGGAGAGAAGCCTAGTGACTTCCCACGTCCTTTGAGTCAGTGACTGAGGACTGACCCGATTCCCACCTTCAAGACAGTGACAGTGGGAACTACGACTGACAGCCCATGTGATGGGAAGCACCCTGGGATCAGATGGTCTCAGGAAGAGGGGAGGCAGGAGTCAGCAAGAGAGACGGCAGGGAGGGGAAGAGAGCAGCCACCGGCGCGGGGGAAGGAGTGACAGATATGAGACCCGTTCGAGTCATGCCCTGAGCTCGCCGTGGCATCCTGGACACCTTACGTGGGCACGAGCCGCGGG
>NW_005357294.1:761479-761719 GCF_000412655.1 Myotis brandtii | reverse complement strand
AGCCCGAACAAAAAGCGGCGGGGCGGCCGGAAGCGACCCAAAAATACTTCCGGGAAGCTCTAGGGCACCGGGAGGACCCGGTCCTCTGTGATCCGCGGGCCCGAGTGTTTCCCCTTCCACACAGATTGGGAAATGCAAACAGATTCTTTTCTTGTCAAGAAAAAAAAATAAAAGGTTGTACAGGGTTGGCCCGGGCCTGGAGCGGAGAGTGGGCTCGATACTCGGGGTCCAGCCTGTCCT
>NW_005357294.1:750643-761039 GCF_000412655.1 Myotis brandtii | reverse complement strand
CGCGGTGGAAGCGTCGGGCTGTGTGTGCAGCCCTGGGCTGCCAGAGCTCGCGGGCCGGAGGCGGCCACCGGGGAGACTTGGGAGGATGAGGACCTCCGCTTGGCTGGCGGGGTGGCGAGGAGATGGGAGGCGACCCAGGAGGCTGGGGACGAAGGGGTGACAAGGCAGCGAGCTTCTGGCTGCGTCCTGGGTCTCTCACCCTGTGGGTGGGACGGTGGGGGGGCTGCACAGCTTGTGCCAGGTGGGGCTCTAGCCCAGGTGGGCCCGGAAACCGCACCACTGGAGCGGCCAGCTTTCACCCCTCAGCTCCCGGCGGCCCCACCTGGATTCTGGCGCTGCCAGTTCTAGTGATTCTCCGTGTCACTGGGCAGTCAGGCACGCGCTGAGTCTTGCTGCGGAGTGACCTGCCTCTGACCAGCAACTTCTCTAAGAGAATGTGCTCGTGGCCCCAAGGGGCCACTCCAGGAACCTACTAATGCCACCCTTCACCTGTCCACCCTCACACCCTTTGGGCCCTGGAAGTTAATGAAGTGATGTAATGACACTGAGTGGGTCTGAGTGTGGGTCCCCTCCCTCCGAGGGTGAGCGTTGGAGGCCCAGGCCAGGGCAGCCCCCCTCAGGTCCTGAGTCTTCCTTCAGATCCTGCTTCCCCAAGATGGCAGATGCACTCGGGCTTCCAGCGCCCCAGGTGAGTTCACCTTCCTCCCTGCCTTCCCTCTTCTGGAGTGGTGAGCCCAGCCCCTGGAGAAGCCGGGCGTCCCTGGCACCCAAGGACAGGGCTCTGGGATTGGACTCATGCCCTCCCCAGGGATAGGGACTCTGGGAGCTCAGCCCGGTCCTCATGGCCGGCTGGTCCTCGGGCTGAGCGCAGCAGGTGTGCCCAGTGGGCGCAGCCCCAGGGCAGCGGCCACCTGTCGTTACAGGAGGTGGTGCCGCTGACATTCCAGGACGTGGCCGTGTACTTCTCTCGCGCGGAGGGGCAGCAGCTGGACCCAGACCAGCGGGCACTGTACAGGGATGTGATGCTTGAGAACTACGGGCACGTGGCCTCACTGGGTGCGGTTCTCCCTGGGCTTGTGGTGTGGACCTCCAGGGAGCTCTGGGGCTGCTTCCAAACTTTGGAGCCCAAAGGGGAGGGTCCTCCCTCTTTCCCCAGGTACCAGTCTGGTCTCTGCCTGGCTCCCATTCCAGACTTCACTCTGCATGCCCGTTCCCACCTGTGTACCCAGGGGCAGGAGAACTGATGAGTTATTCTCCTTCAGCGCTCACTT
This sequence comes from Myotis brandtii, assembly GCF_000412655.1. Classification (NCBI taxonomy): domain Eukaryota; kingdom Metazoa; phylum Chordata; class Mammalia; order Chiroptera; family Vespertilionidae; genus Myotis; species Myotis brandtii. The sequence goes on along the minus strand of NW_005357294.1, from coordinate 759,768 downwards.
TCAGCCCCTGCTTCTCCTGACCAACCCCTTCCACTCCACCAACACACACATTTTGTGACTCCTGCCCCCCTCCCACCTGGGGTGGCGGTGTGGAGAAGCAGGAGGGCTCCGGGGAAACTCTACTTCTCACCTGGCCTCCAAGACCAGGTGGGCAGTGCTCTGTTCCAGCTCACCAGTGCCCTCACCTCAACAGGACTCCCTGTCCCTAAGCCAGAGTTGATCTCCCAGCTGGAGCAAGGTGAAGAGCTGTGGGTCCTGGATCTCATGGGAGCTGAGGAACCGGAGCCCTTGAACAGCTGCAGCACAGGTGAGAGTAGGTGGGGCTGTAATGGGCTCACTTCCATGGGCTCCTGGGGGCAGTCTGAACAGCGTTTTGTACTCCTGCAGACATTTGTGCCTGTTTTAACAGCTTTCATTTTACTGATTTGTTTGCTTGCCTTTTAAAAATACACAGTTCTTCCGGTTATTAGGGAAGTTTGCATTTAGTAATTACGTCTATGATAAACCTGTATAACAGCTTCATTTCTTCTTTATATAATAGCCTTTCTATCTTCCTCCTTTAGACAGTAGCTATTGGTTACCTACCTATTACACAAACTTCTATTCTTTTTCTCCTGCATCTCCCGATCTTAGTCAATAATATTTTTTAAGTGTTTACCTTGTTCTGTTGAACATACTTTTATTAGTTGACTTGTCAGCACTAAGTGCTATCTCTGACTCCCAACTGCTGAGATGACCAGCGACATGTTCTGCTTTCCACCTTTCTCTCCCCGTTATCCTCCTATTTTTGGTCAGTTGTCAAAGTACATAACACAGTGGTCGGCAAACTGCGGCTCGCGAGTCACATGTGGTTCTTTGGCCCCTTGAGTGTGGCTCTTCCACAAAATACCACGTGCGGGCGCACACGTACAGTGTGATTGAAACTTCGTGGCCCATGCGCAGAAGTCGGTATTTTGTGGAAGAGCCACACTCAAGGGGCCAAAGAGCATGTGGCTGGCAAGCCACAGTTTGCCGACCACTGACATAACACATCATCACTCATATCCTCACCTTTGTTAGTACCCTAGGACTGCAATTACTTGTATTATTTCCACCCTGAACCTTTCTCCAAAATTTTCTCCAGCATTTCCTGCTTGGATGGAATTTACCTCTAGTAGCATAAAGTTGCTGAGTTTTAACAGAGACACAACTATGTCAACCAGATCTCTATCAAGATAAAGAACATCCCCATGACTCAGAAGACTCCCTGGGTGTGCAATACATGTTATTGAGCGCATGCATGCCTTTTTTCACTAGAGATAAATTAAGAGCTGAATTGTTTTTTAAAACCATCATTCTGTCCTAGCTGGTTTACAGTGGGTAGAGTGTTAGCCTGTGGACTGAAGGGTCCCAAGTTTGATTCCAGTCAAGGGCACATGACTACAACATCCAAAGACTATATATTTCAACAACAACAACAACAACATGATTCTAAAAGCCACTGTTTTGTTGTAAATTTGACTAAAGTGTTGATTGTGCTGTTCTAAATTTGCAATGGTATTAGGCTGTTATGTATGGTTAGTGCCATGATATGAACGGAATGCCCAATGTGGTGTCAGCTCCCCACAGTGCTCATGAGAAGAGTCCTCATTTAGGAACCTGAAGTCCTGTCTGGGGAGGTGGGAGAAAGGGCTGCCCAGGACATAGTGTGGGTGCGTTGGCACCCCTGATGGGACAGCCCCCACAGAGTGTCCAAGTGTCCAGGCCTTTCAGTTGGATGAGAAAAGGTGGTTCTATTTCTGTGAGGTTTTCTCATGCAGAGGAGCAGTAGTGAACACAGGTGCCTTGCTTTATTTTTAATTTTTGTTTTTTAATAAATTTGTATTGATTTCAGAGAGGAAGGGAGAGAGAGAGAGAAGCATCAACGATGAGAATCATTGATCGGCTGCCTCCTGCATGCCCCCTTCTGGGATGGAGCCCACAACCTGGGCATGTGCCCTTGACCGGAATCCAACCTGGGATCCTTCAGTCACCAGGCTGGCGCTCTATCCACGACCTAGGGCAGTTGCCTTACTTTAGAAGTAATTACCCCAAAGGCCTCAAAGTCTGTTGGTGACAGGTGCCAGGTGAAACCTGATGAGCGTTGCATGAGGGATAGGATGTTTCTCAGTATTAATGTGTCCTGGGGCCTGAGGCACTGGCTGTCCTCAGAGCTTGCTGTTCTAGTTCCAGCAGCGAACCTGCACAGGGACTCTTGGGCTGTGGTTGCAGTGACCTTATTAGCATCCTTGGGCTGGTGTCAGTTTGTCACCTTCTGTGGTGATTTCCTTTATATGTGCTGTCCTACCACAGATGACCTCTGGGAGGCAGCAGAGCCTCACCCCTGCTGCTGTTCGCTGCAATCATCCAGAAGGCCCTGTCAGCCATATGCCTGGAGCTCTGCCTGTTCACTTATCTCTTTTGTTTTCTGTATTCTGTTTTGGCACATTTTGGTGGATTCTGGTTCTGCTGGGTCTGTCATAACACCGATGACAGGGGGTGAGGTCACCCACATGGTAGTAAGCAGCTCTGTCCCCACAGAGTTGAGAACAGTGGAACGTTTTTACCAAGTGTCCCAAAGAAAAGGGGTAATACGTGTATGACAGCATGAAATCTATTTTTAAAACTCTCATTATATGAGACATCAGGGAGGAAATAGAATTTAACAGGAGTTTTGTTTGAATACTAAAAGACTATAGAAAATAATAACTAGGTACTGGATATCTTTGCATGCTAATGTAGATTCTTCTCTCTCTCTCTCTCCATATATATATGTAAAACTTCTATTCTTTATATTATGGCCAGGACAAAATACTATTTTTTCCTTTAAAAACACTTTTTATAGCCGAAACCGGTTTGGCTCAGTGGATAGAGCGTCAGCCTGCGGACTGAAAGGTCCCAGGTTCGATTCCGGTCAAGGGCATGTACCTGGGTTGCAGGCACAATCCCCAGTAGGAGATGTGCAGGAGGCAGCTGATTGATGTTTCTCTCTCATCAATGTTTCTAACTCTCTATCTCTCTCCCTTCCTCTCTGTAAAAAATCAATAAAATATATTAAAAAAAAAAACAACACTTTTTATTGCCCTGACCAGTTTGGCTCAGTGGCTAGAGAATCGGCCTGAGAACTGAAGGGTCCCAGGTTCGATTCTGGTCAAGGCCACATGCTCCTTTGTGGTGCTTGATCCCCAGTGAGGGGTGTGCAGGAGGCAGGCAATCACTGATTCTCTCTCATCATTGGTGTTAAACTTTCTCTCTTTCCCTCTCACTTTCTCTCTGAAATCAATTTAAAAAATATATTAAAAATACTTTTTATTGAAAAATAACTTACATACATAAATTCACACCATTTACGGCTGTAGCACTTACTGGATTTTCATAAATTGAATGTGGACACGTAACCACCAGATAAGAAACAATGTTATCAGCAGCATGGAAGCCCCCTTTCTGACCCTCCAATCACTGATCATTGCTACCCCAAGGGTAACCACTAAGTTTTGTTTTGTTTTGAACTTCATATAAACTGAATTGCTTTCCCCCTCAGAATTATGTGTGTAACATCTGCGAGTAATAGACAAGGATTGTTTCTTCAATTCTCATCAACACTGGATATCATTATTTTTTAAGTACTTAGAATAAAGCCTAAGGCAGGGGTCCTCAAACTTTTTAAACAGGGGGCCAGTTCACTTTCCCTCAGAACGTTGGAGGGCCGGACTATAGTTTAAAAAAAAACTATGAACAAATTCCTATGCACACTGCACATATCTTATTTTGAAGTAAAAAAACAAAACGGGAACAAATACAATATTTGTATTTGCATGTGGCCCACGGGCCGTAGTTTGAGGACCCCTGGCCTAAGGTTTTTCTTTTGTTTGTTTGTTTGAATTGATTTTAGAGAGAGGAAGGGAGAGAGAGAGAAACATTGATGTAAGAGAAACACATCGATCAGTTGACTTCAGCACGTGCCCCAACTGGGGATCAAACCTGCAACCTGGGTATATGCCCTGATGACGAATTGAACCCTCCACCTTTTGGTGTACAGAACAACACTCCAACCAAGCCATCTGGCCAGGGCAAGTCTAAAGTTCTTGAGCTTGTGTTGGTGCCCTCATGACCATTCCCTGTCCCATCTTGCCATTCTCCCCTCCTCATACTTCTTCCTGCCGCCACAGTGAGATTCTTGAATTTGATGGATTTTGTCACACGTCACATCCATTGCTAACTGTGTCATCGTCAGGCTCTAGCTGAAACCACTTCCTCCCAGACGTCTGTAATCATGTAGACCAGCTTGGAGGCCATGCTGTATTTCCCACATTTCTGTGTAGTTTCCCTGTCACGTGATTTTTCATCCTTGTTAAAAATTTGCTTAATTGTCTATCTACCTGAATAATATGTAAGCCTCAGGAGGTCAGAGGCTGTATTTGCCTTCCTGTTATATTCCTTACCTAGCACATGCCTGGCCTAAATATTTGCTGAATGGATTAATTTGCCAATTTGATAGGTGAAAAATTATAATTTGTTTTAAATTTCATTCCTTTGATTACTAATGAACCTAAATATTTTTACCCTGTGGACTGGTCATCCTTACTTCTCAATTCTGCCTGTCACCTATATTTATCTTTTACAGAATGCTTTATGGGTGCTTTTCGACGCATTTTGGATATTATCCCTAATGGATGGTTTTCTTCAATAATGCCTTTCTGCTTTTGTGTAACAGATTTTGAGATTGGGACCGAGAAAGACTTGTCCATTCTAAACCAGAAATGCTCTGAAGAAGTAAAAACCCCAGAAGTGATATCAAAAAGATTCTCGGAGTGCAATCCACAGGCACCTGTGTTGCAGGGAGTTTGGGAACCTGAGGATAAAGTAGAAGGACACATGTGGGATTCTGTTGGGCAGAGTTTCAAGAAACTTCATCTTCACAAGAGAGTTTTTAGGAAAGAAACTGCCATGTGCAGGGAAAGGTCTCCAGGAGGAAGAACCCACGAAGGTGGTACCTTTGATGGAAACTTGAATCTGAATCAAAATGCTGTTAGACTTCAAAGAAATAAAACAGGAGAGAGAGCTTTTAAATGTGAAATATGCAGCAAAACCTTCAGATACAATTCAGACCTAACTAGACATCAGAGAAGTCACACTGGGGAAAAACCTTACAAATGCGGTCAGTGTGGGCGAGCCTTTGCTCTCAGCTCAGGCCTAATTCTGCACCACCAAGTTCACACTGGAAGTAAACCATTTAAATGTAATGAATGTGGGAAGACTTTTCGTCTCAATTCCCACCTAGTTCTCCATCAGAGACTTCATACTGGAGAAAAACCTTTCAGTTGTAGTGAATGTGGGAAGGCCTTCAGTCGTAGTTCAAGTCTTATTCAACATCGAATCATTCACACAGGAGAGAAACCATACAAATGCAATGAATGTGGAAAAGGCTTCAGCCAGAGCCCGCAGTTAACACAGCATCAGAGAATACACACTGGCGAGAGACCACACGGGTGTGATCAGTGTGGGAAGGCCTTCAGTCGAAGTTCAAGCCTTATTCAGCACCAGAGGATCCACACTGGAGAGAAGCCCCATGTATGTGACCAGTGTGGGAAGGCCTTCAGTCAGAGCTCAAGCCTTTTTCTCCATCACAGGGTGCACACTGGAGAGAAGCCCTATGTTTGTAATGAGTGTGGCAAAGCCTTTGGTTTTAACTCTCACCTCACTGAACATGTAAGGATCCACACGGGAGAGAAGCCCTATATTTGTAATGAGTGCGGCAAAGCCTTTAGCCGGAGTTCAACTCTTGTTCAGCATCGAAGGGTTCACACTGGGGAGAAGCCTTACCAGTGCATTGAATGTGGGAAAGCCTTCAGTCAGAGCTCACAACTTGCCCTACACCGAAGAGTTCATACTGGAGAAAAGCCCTATGAGTGTGGTGATTGTGGAAAGGCCTTCAGCAGGAGGTCAACCCTCACTCAACATCAGAGAGTTCATACTGGAGGGAGCTCTCATGCATACAGAAAGTGTGGTTCAGCCTTTGTTCCTGGCTCCAGCCTTAGGCCACATGGACAGATGCCCACTGGAGAGAAACACTCTGTGTGTGATGGACACAACAGAGCCTTCAGTCGTGGCACGAACCTTGTTCTGCATTGGGCGATTCACAAACGTTTCATGTTTTCAGAATCAGTCACTGTGTAGCCTTTTGAATCTGGCTTCTTTGATTTAACTACAGATTCATCGTGATGTTGTGTGTGCCAGTAGTTCCTCCCTTTTTACTGCCCAGTAGCATCCATTGTACAGAGGAGGCAGTTTGTTGACCCATTCCCCACTGAAGAGTATTTGGGTTGCTCTGTCTGGAGCAAGTATGAATAAAGCTGCTATAAGCATTTATGACAGGCCATTTTGTGGATCTAACTTCTCCATTCTCTTGGGTCACAGAGAGTGGGCTACCATGGTAAGCTTATGTTTAACTATTTAAAGAGTTTAACTGGGAAGTTTGAGAAACACTGGTCCAGTTCATTTCCATGGTGCAAAGTACCCTGCCATCCTGACTCTGAGACTGCCCTGAGGAATCTTTTGTCTAACCCACTCTTTTTTTTTTTTTTAAATATACTTTTATTGATTTCAGAGAGGAATGGAGAGGGAGAGAGAAACATCAATGATGAGAGATAACCAGTGATCAGCTGCCTCCAGCACGCCCCCCCCGCCCCCACTGGGGATTGAGCCCACAACCCAGGCATGTGCCCTTGACCGGAATTGAACCCGGGACCCTTCAGTCCACAGGCCAATGCTCTATCCACTGAGCCAAACAAGCCAGGGCTGTCTAACCCACTCTTCATTCCTTCCAGGCCAATTCTAATATGACCCCTTCAAGTCTCTTCCTCAATCTCTGCTCCCACCCTCCCTGTGTCTTCTTAGGGAACTTGGGGTCATTTCTGCATTAGGTTTAACCTTTGTCCTGGGATTTGCTTGACTTATTCCACCTGCTCATGTTTTGCCTCTCCTGTTAATAAAAATTCTTAAGCACAGAACCTCTTCCAAATGTGGGCTTGGCCAGCCCCAGTGTGGTCTTCTGTGTGGAATGGTCTGCAGGCCTCATTTTTTCTTCTGTGTTGGGCTTATTCTGTGGCCTTTTCCCTCAGCTCTAAAATGGGAATAAAAATACCTGCCCCACATAATGTATGTCCTTCAGGAAAAGTAAGTCTCCCACCCTTGGGAAACATAGCACAACTCTCATGCCCACATTGTATCACAGCTCATGCCTTAGTTCACTTTCTATCTGGTTCTCTTCCATTAAATCTGGAGTTATTTGCTGTCAGAGGATTTTCTTGGACACTGATCTATCTCCAGAACATGATACAGATAGATGCTTCAGACATATTTGGGAAGCAAGAGAGGAAGAAGCAAGGAAGGAAAGAAGAAAAACTCATGAAATCACATTGTCAGTTGAAAGCAATGCATGAATGTGGAACACTGATAGTGTCTTTTTGCTTGTTTTGTTAGTAAAGCACGTGGGTGAATTATAGCTGTTTGAGCTCCTAGAGCAGCGGTCCCCAACCTTTCAGGCCTCATGGACCCCAGTGGTCCATGGACCACCGGTTGGCGACCGCTGTCCTAGAAGGCCCCAGAGTGTTGTTCCCCTGGAAAGATCCACCTCTCCTGTCTGGTGTAAGCATTGGTGCAGGTAGGAAAGACAAACATGACTCAGGAGAGGAGGTGGCTGAACACAATTTTTAAAATATATTTTTATTTCAGAGAGGAAGGGAGAGAGAGAAACATCAGTGGTGAGAATCATTGATGGGCTGCCTCCTGCATGTCCACTACTGGGGACCGAGCCCACACCCCGACATGTACCCTGACCTGGAATGGAACCGTGACCTCCTGGTTCATAGGTTGATGTGTAACCACTGAGCAACGCCTGTGGGGCTGAGCACAATTTTTGACAGAGGTGGGGGAGTGGGTACCACCTCACCAGGGGAGGGACTGCATTAAGAACTGGAAAGGTGAAGGGGCTGGGTAGGATGTGGCTGAGCCTTTGAGTTTTGGTCTCATCTGGGAGGCTCAACTGCAGCCTGAGAAATTCTGATGGTCACTTTGGAGAGTGGAAGACATCATCCTGGAGAAACACCATAAGATTGCTGCAAAGTGCTAGCTTTCATTTAAAGTGAAGCCAGCCAGCCTGACTGTCTGCAGTAGTAATGATGGAGAGTGCTCGCCTTTACCCAGCCGGGTTTGCTCTGGTGGGTACGATGGAGAGGCAGCTGGAAAGGAGAGCAGAGACCGCCTGACCATGTGTATGGGAGAAGTCAGAGGCTGGGTCACAGGGAAGGGAGGAACTGCAGGACAGGACACGGAACTCAACCCAGGGCATTTGAAATTGAGCTTTCAGCCCTTTATAGTTTCTTGTGATGACAGGATCCAGGGTGTGGCCACGGGTTGAGTGGTGTGGGCTTTGGTGTCCTGTTGTGCGAGAGTTTCAGGCTGCTCAGCTTCCATTTCAGGCTAAATGCAGATTAGAAAGCGCTGAAGAGCGTACCAGTAAAGATGAAGATGAGCAATTACCAAGTTAAGATGACAGAGCAAGAAGACAAAATGATAGACATGGAGGACGTAGACTGTCCTGATTTAAAAGTTACAGGTGTAAAATAAAATGTTTAACTTCCAGGGCTGAAAGCCTTTTAAAAGAGTCTATTGAGCCGTTTCTAGCAAGAAAAAGGAGAACGGATCCTGGGTCGCAGTCTAAACACCACACACACACACACACACACCCCCGCTCCCCAGCAGCGGCAGGTGGAGAAGACCTGCAGGTGAGGCCCGGCTCTCTGTCCAGGAGGTGACAGGCTCACAGAGGAGGTGGGAACAGAGCTGCGTCCTTTGGAGAGAATCTGCACGGGGTGGGGGTGGGAGTGGGGAGGAGAGGACCGCTGGTTCGGGAGGCGCAGGCCCTGAGGAAGGAGGCTTGGCTAGGGGAGGGTGGGGGCCAAGTCCGGAAAGTTCACGTGTGACGGAAGCACAGGTCCGAGGGCACCGGGCTGCTCTCTCCAGACAATCGCGGGAACAGCCCTGGGCGCCCACCCCGCTCCTGCCCGTCGGCTCCGGCGGCTGGGATTTCCCGTAGGGCAGCTCGG
>NW_005357294.1:708079-749878 GCF_000412655.1 Myotis brandtii | reverse complement strand
CGGTGGTGGGAGAGGAGTGGGCGGAGGTGGGGCGTTTTGTGCCGAGGCCGCGAGCGAGGCAGGCCGTGGACTTGGGTCAGGACGTCTTTTATCTGCAACGCGCAGCCGGTGCGAGGCCACGGCAGCTGTGGGCGTGTGGCCTGCTGCTCCCACCAGCAGCTGCTGTGGGCGCTGCGCTGCCTTCACCAGCAAAAATGCGGCGCCCCTTCCCCTCCCCCCGCCATCCCTCCGCGCCGAGCGGTTTCACCAAACCTCCCGTGACCTCTGCGGAAACCTGCCGTTGCAGGGCTCGTGTTCCTCCCCCGGGGCAGACAATAGGGGGTTTGTCTTTGAAGCCAACGCGGGGAATTGAACCCTGTGCGTCCCGGGTGCCTCTGCAAACAGCAGGTGGTTCCCGATCGGGGCGCTCCCTTCACAATGAGCGAGGTGTGCTTCTCCTCGCGGGGGAAGGGGCCGGAGATCTGATAGGAGGTGCGACTGTAAAGCCAGGAGACTCATTCCATAAAGCGTCCCGGCGACCAGGTGAGCCAGACGCCGCTCTGCAGGACCCGGGCCTCCCAGCCCGCACTTGGTCTCGTCAGCTCTCTGGCCGAGAGGCTGGGAAGAGGGCGGGTGCTGGAGTCAGACGCCGGCCTTTGTACTCAGTGCCTTTGGCCCCTCATCTGTAAAATGGGAGCGCCAATCACAGTGGCCTCATAGGGTGGTGATGAGGACTCATAGAATCAAAACTGTAAAACGCTTGGTGCTTGTTACATTGTAAGTGTTCGCAAAAGTTAGGATGTCATCACTGCCGAGATGTGGTTCCAGGTGCGTTTGCTGTGGTCTCGGAGCCTCACCCTCCTCCTTTTATGTTAACATCAAGTCAATGGCTCCCTTTTCTTACAAAGGCAAGATCGGGCCATATGTGGAGAAACAAGTGTGTTTTTTTCCTTAATATATTTTTATTGATTTCAGAGAGGGAAGGAGAGGGAGGGAGAGAGAGAAACACCAATGATGAGAAAGAATCTTTGACTAGCTGCCTCCTGCACGCCCCACACTGGGGATCAAGCCTGCAACCCAGGCATGTGCCCCGACTGGGAATCAAACCATGACCTCCTGGTTCATAGGTGGATGCTCAACCACTGAGCCACGCCTGGCAAGAAACAAGTCTTTATGACGATACACAAGGAACAAGTCTCCTGTACTTAGATAACTTATATAGAACTGCTTTTAAAATATTTTTAGAAAAAGAAAACTTCCGATGAGCCACCTGAATACTCCAATTCTTACTGCCCTTGGGGTTTGGTAGGATTGTTGTCGACAGAAATAAGATTTAGATTTAGAGTTCTTGGGTAATTTTCTGTTTTAATTATGCTACCCAAGCCATAGTTGTTATACTTTACAGTGTTATCCTTGAAATAGAAAAAATAACTTTCTAACAAACTTCAAGTAACAGTAAGGACATAGCAATAGACAGTGAGAACTTGGATATACCAGTGCTGTAACATCCTATGTTGCTAAACTGTTGGAAGAAATTAGACTTAACTTGCTTCAGAACAAAGTGGAAAATTTCCTAAGGAGATGATTCCCTTTCTCAGATCGAGGGAAAGTACCTCAGACTTACCCTAGACACACCATCTGCCTTCTTTATTGGTGTGATACTGAGACTAGGGGGGAGCCCTTCCCCTTTAGGTAGTCTTTTGGCATTTGTGGGATTTATAACGAGAACATTTAATGTTCAGAACAAATGGTAACAAAACAGCTTTTGTGAGCAAATTTGAAAATATTTCAAGATAGATTTTAAAATGTCCATCCTGCCCTAACCGGTTTGGCTCAGTGGATAGAGCATCAGCCTGCGGACTGAAAGGTCCCAGGTTCGATTCCAGTCAAGGGCATGTGCCTTGGTTGCGGGCACATCCCCAGTTGGGGGGGGGTGCAGGAGGCAGCTGATAGATGTTTCTCTATCGTCGATGTTTCTAACTCTCTATCCCTTTCTGTGAAAAATCAATAAAATATATTTTTTTAAATAAATAAATAAAATAAAATGTCCATCCCAACCTTCTCTCTTGTGTACGTGCTGGCAGGGACTGCCCTTGAACACTTTAATAACAGTGACTCAGTGTCTGGTTAGGCTTCTTTCAGGTTCTTGGTGCTCTTGAAAAATGTCTGTGTAATCTGTGCTGATAGGGAGGCATCCAGCTTGCTCACAAGACCCCTTTGCTGAGCCTTTCCACCAACCCGTTGTCATTTGGTCATTTGTTGTGAGTCTTAACACGTTCCCTCCCCAAGTTAGCTCGGTGCATGTGGATGCCAGCACAGCCCTGTGCTCGCTGGGTCTGGGAGACGCTTCTGGCAAAACCGAGCTGGAGTGTCTGCCTGCTTCCAGGTCCCTTCTTCTCTTACCTTCCTTGCTCCCCGAGGTAGATCCACACCCTCTCTGCTGCCTCCAGGACCTGCTTTCTGTGGCTTCCGTCAGCCTTGGGGACTTGTCCCTGGCGCTACCTGGCAGCTTTGGCCTACTCCCTGAGGCCCTGTCTGACCCTGACCCCCATCCTCTGGCCACACTGTTCCATCTGCTGGGATGGACCTCCTCATCGGGGCCTGTTGCCTGGCTCACTCCCGCTCTGCCGGCTCCCGTCTTGGGCTTCCTGGGACAGGCATTTGCAGGGTTTTGTATTTCCCTGGAACTGGAGTTTCTCAGCAGTGCCTGCCATCTTGTTCCCCAGAACGTGGTGGTGACATAAATGGAGTTTATCCTCATATGTCTGAGAGTTCTGATAAAAGGAGTTGCTTCCCCACTAAACTCAGAAACTTATACTGGTCGTTGACACAGTTTGTGTATTGTGAAAAGAGCTTATTGGTCATTATTATGCTCCATCAGGTGGAATTTTTCTTGGCTTAACATTTGGTGTGGATTTTTCCTACTTTTTTTTGAAGTCTCTGGGAAAACTGTACTACTGAGTATTAGGGATGTTTTTCAATATTCTATAATGTTTCCTAAGTATCATTAATTCAGTACTTTCTTTTTTGTTGTTAAAATATATTTTATTAATTTTTTACAGAGAAGAAGGGGGAGGGATAGAGAGTTAGAAACATCGATGAGAGAGAAACATCCATCAGCTGCCTCCTGCACACCCCCTACTGGGGATGTGACCACAACCAAGGTACATGCCCTTGACTGGAATCGAATCTGGGACCTTTCAGGCCTCCGGCCGATGCCCCATCCACTGAGCCAAACCAGTTAGGGCTTTTTTTAAAAAAATAATAAATATTTTATTGATCTCAGAGAGGAAGGAAGAGGGAGAGAGAGATAGAAACATCCACGATGAGAGAGAATCATGGATCACCTGCCTCCTGCACATCCCCCACTGGGGATTGAGCCCATAACCTGGGCATGTGCCCTTGACCAGAATCGAACCTGGGACCTTTCAGTTCACAGGCTGACGCTCTATCCATTGAGCCAAACTGGCAGGGGCTAATTCAGTACTTTCTAACTGAACATCTAATCTATGCTCAGTTAGTTGTGTGTATACTGTGGCACACTGTTCTTTGAAGAAGTTTGAAAAGGGCAAAGCCTATTACGTCTATGAGCCCTTTAAACCGTTCTCCAGACCAGGTCTGTATTACACTGTGTGCAGTAGGTGTTAGAGGTGGCTCTTGCCACGCGTTACACTGCGTACAGTAGGTGTTAGTTCCCCTGCCTGTCTTATAAATGAAGTTTTGTTGAAGCCTTCACTTTTATTGTCTGTGGGTGCTTTGGCAGAACTGACTAGTTGAAACAGAAACTGGTGTCGGAACAAAGATAAGAAGTTGGGTTATGAGTGGTTTGTGGGGTTAGAAGGTTGTGTAAGGAATAAGGAAATAAGGATTATAATGTGAGTGTCTGAATTCAGGGGAAAGACTTTAGATTGTAGCCGTCTAGCTAATGGGGGCAGGGCAAGTCCTGAAAAAATGGATTAGGAACATCTACCTGACAGGAGTGAGCAGGACGGGCTGGAGAAGGGAGAGATTTGGTTCAGGGAGTTAATTGGACAGCTTTCTCAGCAGGAGGCTGAGGTGACAAATTACCCAACATTTCAGTGGCTCACAACAGCAGGTTTACGTCTTGCTCACGTTTCATTTGCTTGTGGCTTTTCTCTGAGAGCCCATTCATGGGGGGCCAGCCCTTGTTTGGATCATGGCATCCGTATGGCAGAGTGGCAGAAACGGTGTCTCTTCAAGCTTCAGCTGACAGCTCAGGTTCCATGGGCCAAAGCCGGTCACCTGCCCCAGCCCACCAGGGGAGGGAACCCACGCTCTTTCCCTCTCTCCGTTAATAGGCAGGCGTCCCCTGGTACTGCGGAGGATATGCACCCTCCTGTGGGGAACGGCTGAGCAAATAGTTGGAGACGATACTGTGGACCCCTTCCTCCCACCGCACCCAGAGAAAACAAGCCTGTTCCATGCTCTGAGCCATCTCAGGGGTTTGGGGGGAGAGGAGGTGCCAGCCAGCCCTCCCTGCTCAGCCTGGGGCACTGGAGCCAGCCTCCTTCAGGCTCCTCAGACCCTGCATTCTCCACTTCTGGTGTCTGGTGCTTGGGGACCTTGGGGACTGGCATCTGCTTGGTGGCTACCTGAAAGCTTGGCATCTGGGCTTCCCCGGACGGCCACAGCCCATTGCTCCGGGGTTGCTCCTGGTACCTCCCAGTAGTTACCAACCTATCATTCCCCTGTCACCAGGGCCACTGCCAAGCAGGGGCTGCACCGGGTCCCGTCTGCACGATGGCCACGCCTCCTGGGTGGGCTTCCTGCCCTCTGTCTTCCACAGCGCTGCGCAGGGGGGTGTGCAGAGCTGTGGTTCTCACTCAGGGGTGGTTTGTCTGAGACATTTGTCATTGTCCCGACTGGGAGAGGTGCCACTGACGTCAGCTGCATGAGGCCAAGGTGCTGCTCAGCAGCCTGGTGCACAGGAGGCCCGTGGCCTGTGTGCTGGCCCAGGAGCAGGTCCCGAGCCCGTCCTGGAGACCGCACCCCTCCTCCCTGGCCCCCGTGCTCTGCTCTCCAGCCGAGTGCACCAAGCCACGCCCTGCTCCTGTTCCTTCCCCACCCCAGAAAAGCAAAGCTCAGGTGCCCCTTCAGCTCCTCTGACCCTCCTGGGGCTTGTCCTAACAGGAGCCCTTCCTGTTCCCCCTCTCAGCCCAGTTCTCCTGCCTCCCAGGGCATCTGAGCCGGGCCGTGGTCCCTGCACAGCCACCAGGCGTCCATGCATGTGCTAAATAGATAAAATTGCACACTGAATGGGTAAAAGGAGAAATGGGGGCCAGGAAAAGGCTGTTGCAGAAGGGGAGGTGGCACCCCCACGTGCAGAAGTCAGCACCAGGCACCTCTGTCTGCTCTTGGTCTCCCCTGCAATGGCTGCCTGGCAGCCTGTGCACTGTGAACCACCACCACCTTGTCCAGCCTCACAGCAACCTGCTGTCCACTCCAGCCCACCCCGCTCACTGCCTGTGTGCTGGCCGCCACCTCAGTGCCCAGGCCCATGAGTATGGCCATCTGGGCTCGTCTGTGGGCGTAGGAAGACAATCATGGTTTAGCCCAGTGGTTTTCTAGGTGCATTCAACATAGACGGGCGCACAAATGGGGTTTTCAGAGTCTTGGTGGGAAGAGGGTTTACCAGCAAGCGTGGCGAGAGTTTGGCCGTGTAGTTTCTAGGCCGTGTCCATGGCGGGGAGGGGGGCTTGACTGTCATCACCAGCAGGCTGTGGGCTGTCAGAGCTGCAGCTCACGCCTCTGTTTAAAGTGTTGTGGAGTTTTCAGCTAAAATCAGGCCCCGTACCCACCACAGTGCCCCTGCCCATGCCCCGTGTGGTGGTGTCTCCCTGAACCAGTTCTGGCACCGTGTACACCTGCTGCACGTTTCAGAGCAGCAGCTCCGGGAATGTCCCCAGGCCACCACCCCGTCCTGTACCTGCCTCCCACCTGCTCAGCCCATCCCCCACTCCTGTCTCCAGGCCACCCATGCCCTCTCCTCCCCTCAGTCATCTCTGCTAGTTCATCTCAGCCTGGCTCTCTGCCTGTCCCCTCTCCTGCCTGTAAACACACGGACTAGGGAAAGTGGAGTTTCTGTTGTATGCTGATTTCTTCTAAACTTGTATCCAAAGCTCGGACCTCTTCCTGAGCCACCAAGGCGACTTGCTGCTGGGCCTGCAGAGGCGTGCCTGTGGCAGCCTCCCCTCCACATGGCCCTCCAGCCCTGCCTGGCCCCGCCCTTGGACTGCCCTGTGCTCTGTCCTCCAGTCATCCTCATGCCTGTCACTGGGTGGTCACCTGTGTGCCTGCAGGACTCACCTGCTAAGGGCTGCGCATGGGGTGCAGTGAGAGGGCCACCACGGGGACGGAGGATGCTGCCCCCATGCAGCAGGTGACACGCAGGCTCTGAGGCAGGCACACAGTAGGTGTTAGAGGAGGTTCTTGCCGCGGGTTACACTGCACACAGAGGTGTTAGAGGTGGTTCTTGCGGTGCGTTACACTGCATACAGTAGGTGTTAGAGGGGGTTCTTGCTGCGGGTTACACGGCACACAGTAGGTGTTAGAGGAGGTTCTTGCCGCGGGTTACACTGCACACAGAGGTGTTAGAGGTGGTTCTTGCGGTGCGTTACACTGCATACAGTAGGTGTTAGAGGGGGTTCTTGCTGCGGGTTACACGGCACACAGTAGGTGTTAGAGGAGGTTCTTGCCGCGGGTTACACTGCACACAGAGGTGTTAGAGGTGGTTCTTGCGGTGCGTTACACTGCATACAGTAGGTGTTAGAGGGGGTTCTTGCTGCGGGTTACACGGCACACAGTAGGTGTTAGAGGAGGTTCTTGCCGCGGGTTACACTGCACACAGAGGTGTTAGAGGTGGTTCTTGCGGTGCGTTACACTGCATACAGTAGGTGTTAGAGGGGGTTCTTGCTGCGGGTTACACGGCACACAGTAGGTGTTAGAGGAGGTTCTTGCCGCGGGTTACACTGCACACAGAGGTGTTAGAGGTGGTTCTTGCGGTGCGTTACACTGCATACAGTAGGTGTTAGAGGGGGTTCTTGCTGCGGGTTACACGGCACACAGTAGGTGTTAGAGGAGGTTCTTGCCGCGGGTTACACTGCACACAGAGGTGTTAGAGGTGGTTCTTGCGGTGCGTTACACTGCATACAGTAGGTGTTAGAGGGGGTTCTTGCTGCGGGTTACACGGCACACAGTAGGTGTTAGAGGAGGTTCTTGCCGCGGGTTACACTGCACACAGAGGTGTTAGAGGTGGTTCTTGCGGTGCGTTACACTGCATACAGTAGGTGTTAGAGGGGGTTCTTGCTGCGGGTTACACGGCACACAGTAGGTGTTAGAGGAGGTTCTTGCCGCGGGTTACACTGCACACAGAGGTGTTAGAGGTGGTTCTTGCGGTGCGTTACACTGCATACAGTAGGTGTTAGAGGGGGTTCTTGCTGCGGGTTACACGGCACACAGTAGGTGTTAGAGGAGGTTCTTGCCGCGGGTTACACTGCACACAGAGGTGTTAGAGGTGGTTCTTGCGGTGCGTTACACTGCATACAGTAGGTGTTAGAGGGGGTTCTTGCTGCGGGTTACACGGCACACAGTAGGTGTTAGAGGAGGTTCTTGCCGCGGGTTACACTGCACACAGAGGTGTTAGAGGTGGTTCTTGCGGTGCGTTACACTGCATACAGTAGGTGTTAGAGGGGGTTCTTGCTGCGGGTTACACGGCACACAGTAGGTGTTAGAGGAGGTTCTTGCCGCGGGTTACACTGCACACAGAGGTGTTAGAGGTGGTTCTTGCGGTGCGTTACACTGCATACAGTAGGTGTTAGAGGGGGTTCTTGCTGCGGGTTACACGGCACACAGTAGGTGTTAGAGGAGGTTCTTGCCGCGGGTTACACTGCACACAGAGGTGTTAGAGGTGGTTCTTGCGGTGCGTTACACTGCATACAGTAGGTGTTAGAGGGGGTTCTTGCTGCGGGTTACACGGCACACAGTAGGTGTTAGAGGAGGTTCTTGCCGCGGGTTACACTGCACACAGAGGTGTTAGAGGTGGTTCTTGCGGTGCGTTACACTGCATACAGTAGGTGTTAGAGGGGGTTCTTGCTGCGGGTTACACGGCACACAGTAGGTGTTAGAGGAGGTTCTTGCCGCGGGTTACACTGCACACAGAGGTGTTAGAGGTGGTTCTTGCGGTGCGTTACACTGCATACAGTAGGTGTTAGAGGGGGTTCTTGCTGCGGGTTACACGGCACACAGTAGGTGTTAGAGGAGGTTCTTGCCGCGGGTTACACTGCACACAGAGGTGTTAGAGGTGGTTCTTGCGGTGCGTTACACTGCATACAGTAGGTGTTAGAGGGGGTTCTTGCTGCGGGTTACACGGCACACAGTAGGTGTTAGAGGAGGTTCTTGCCGCGGGTTACACTGCACACAGAGGTGTTAGAGGTGGTTCTTGCGGTGCGTTACACTGCATACAGTAGGTGTTAGAGGGGGTTCTTGCTGCGGGTTACACGGCACACAGTAGGTGTTAGAGGAGGTTCTTGCCGCGGGTTACACTGCACACAGAGGTGTTAGAGGTGGTTCTTGCGGTGCGTTACACTGCATACAGTAGGTGTTAGAGGGGGTTCTTGCTGCGGGTTACACGGCACACAGTAGGTGTTAGAGGAGGTTCTTGCCGCGGGTTACACTGCACACAGAGGTGTTAGAGGTGGTTCTTGCGGTGCGTTACACTGCATACAGTAGGTGTTAGAGGGGGTTCTTGCTGCGGGTTACACGGCACACAGTAGGTGTTAGAGGAGGTTCTTGCCGCGGGTTACACTGCACACAGAGGTGTTAGAGGTGGTTCTTGCGGTGCGTTACACTGCATACAGTAGGTGTTAGAGGGGGTTCTTGCTGCGGGTTACACGGCACACAGTAGGTGTTAGAGGAGGTTCTTGCCGCGGGTTACACTGCACACAGAGGTGTTAGAGGTGGTTCTTGCGGTGCGTTACACTGCATACAGTAGGTGTTAGAGGGGGTTCTTGCTGCGGGTTACACGGCACACAGTAGGTGTTAGAGGAGGTTCTTGCCGCGGGTTACACTGCACACAGAGGTGTTAGAGGTGGTTCTTGCGGTGCGTTACACTGCATACAGTAGGTGTTAGAGGGGGTTCTTGCTGCGGGTTACACGGCACACAGTAGGTGTTAGAGGAGGTTCTTGCCGCGGGTTACACTGCACACAGAGGTGTTAGAGGTGGTTCTTGCGGTGCGTTACACTGCATACAGTAGGTGTTAGAGGGGGTTCTTGCTGCGGGTTACACGGCACACAGTAGGTGTTAGAGGAGGTTCTTGCCGCGGGTTACACTGCACACAGAGGTGTTAGAGGTGGTTCTTGCGGTGCGTTACACTGCATACAGTAGGTGTTAGAGGGGGTTCTTGCTGCGGGTTACACGGCACACAGTAGGTGTTAGAGGAGGTTCTTGCCGCGGGTTACACTGCACACAGAGGTGTTAGAGGTGGTTCTTGCCAGGCGTTACACTGCACACAGTAGGTGTTTGTACGGCTCTTGCCGCGGGTTACACTGCACACAGAGGTGTTAGAGGTGGTTCTTGCCGCGGGTTACACTGCACACAGTAGGTGTTAGAGGTGGTTCTTGCTGCAGGTTACACTGCACACAGTAGGTGTTTGTACGGCTCTTGCCGTGCATTACACTGTGTGCAGTAGGTGTTAGAGGCGAGTCTCTGTGGGTACTTTGAAGGGTAAGGGGTCGTGCTCTAGTTCAAGCCAGATGCTGCCCCTCCACTGTCTGCGTGGTGACTTATGGGGTGATGCTGTTACACAGAAGGCTGTCTCTTGTGGCTTATTCTCCAGCCCCCGACAGGTCGTCATGCCCTGCACATCAGTGCAGACACCCACCCGGACATGCGCATGGCTGACCTGCTCTCCACCGCGTAGTGCAGTGCTGTGGTCAGCAGACCAGGTCCGTGCGGGGGAGACTGCATGGAGCTCTGCGTGCGCGGCGGGGCCTCGGCTCCCTGGGATGGCAGCTGCAGCCTCGCATGCTCGTGACGCGTGGTTGTCTGTCAGCCTCCTGGTCCCCGAGGCTGCTGCTTCTTTCCGGAGCCGGCACCCACACCCCTCCCTTTCCCCTCAGCAGGCTGGAGCATTGACAGCAGCTGACCAACGGGCCTGCCTTGCGTGGGCTCTGTGTGTGGCTCGTCTGCCAGCGTGTGCGTGTGCGCGTGCGCATGGACAAGGACTGGGGCTGGCCAGCCCATCCTTGGACTGTTGTTGAGAACTCACGTTAGGCCCTGGTATGTGGTCAGTTTTTAGGAATGTTCCATGGATGGTGGGCAAGGATCTGAGCCCTGCGTGCCCCCAAGAGGAAGCCTGGCGAGCCGAGCCCCTCTCCTGCCCTAGAGGTTCTGCCCGCGCTCGCCTCCTCGGCTGGGTGGCCTGTTTGAGCAGCCGCATTCCTGGAGCTGCACCAGCTTTGTCGTTGGGGTAGCTTGTGCCTTCCTGACGTTCAGAACCCACATCCTTTTGTTTTCAATGTGTTGGGTATAAAGCACGTGTCGGGGGCTTTAAACATCTTGTCTGACAGTGTTTGTCTCCTTTTCGTTTCGTAAGGTTCTTCTCTCTGAGTTTATTTCTGCCGTCTCTGTATTCTGCCTGTCCTGTCATTTGGGACAGGTTGCTTTTTTCCTCCTTTCTTAACTTGTTTTGGATTGTTTCTCTTTTCTTCTCTCTTTTTTTCTCCTCTGCTAGATTGGGATTCATTCCTCGGCTTCCATAGGGGCCGCCACCCCACATGTTTTAACACGCAGAATTCATGTATCAGAATCTAAACTCAACTGTTATTTTTACTTTTCTCCTTGTTTTGGATTGTTTCTCTTTTCTTCTCTCTTTTTTCTCCTCTGCTAGATTGGGATTCATTCCTCGGCTTCCATAGGGGCCGCCACCCCACATGTTTTAACACGCAGAATTCATGTATCAGAATCTAAACTCAACTGTTATTTTTACTTTTCTCAAAACAATTCAGAGACCTTAGGACACTGATTGTGGTGACCTCCGTCCTGCCCCAGGCCTGACCCCTGTGTGCCACTCCTGCCTGGTTCTCCCTGGGGCCTGCAGCTGGGCTCTGGCCCGTCCCAGGCTCTGTCCTCGCTACTGCGCTCAGGCCGCACGGACCCTCCCAGGCTGCTGCTGGCCAGGCCTCATGCCGACTCCTGGTTTCCCCTCCTGTTTGCCCTCTGAGGTTCTGAACTATCCTCCCAACTCATCAACAGATTTAACATTTTTAAAAAATAGTTTAAACTCTCATATTGTTTGTTTGTTCTTTCTTAGAGGCTGGTCAAAGCTTTCTCGTCATTATTGTGACAGAAATGGGCACGTTTGCTCCCAGGTATTTATCGCCAGTAGGTGCTGAGGGCTCCCACTGCTGCTCTGGTCCTCCCGTCGTCTGGCCGCGCTCGGCCCTTCCGGTGAAATGTTTCTCAGATTCATCAACAGTTTTCTGGAAACTCCAGCAAGTAACCAGGAGCCCTCCTCCCCACTCCCCCCGAGGCAGCAGTGGCTCCCCTCAGACCCACGGCGGACACAGGGTGCAGCCCCCCAACCCCCGAGGCCCTGCTGTGCCCGGGGCCCTGTGCAGACCCAGCCTCCCCACCTGGGACTGTTTCCTGATGTTTTATGCCCTGCTTTTATTGTATTAAAAGTTGGTTTTGTTTTACTTTCTTCTGGTGTAGATGAACCTTTCAGGTGAGAACAGCTCTGTAACTGCCCATCAAATTGACCTACCTGTGTGGTTTTGACTCAAAAATGGCCCTCTCTGCCTGTGAAACACTGAGCATGCTTCAGTCCTCCGGCTCCGGCCCTCTGCCGTCCGTGCTCTCAGGGTCTGCTCTTGAGTCTGCATCTGAAAACAACTTCATTTCACTCCTCTTCCTGAAAGGGAGCCTCCCTGGGTTCAGTTCAGACCAGACCTTCTGTGGCTTCTCACACCACTCCCACCCAAGCCCCACTCCCCAGCGAGCAATGAGTTGCCTCTTCTGTGGGCTCTGCTCGGCTGCGTGGGTGTATATGTTCATGGAAATCATCAAACTGCACTTGAGAAATGTCTGCTGGCCTTTCACCTGGGGGACGGGACCTCCCGGGCCCTGGGCTGTGTTCTGGAGCCCCGCCTTCCAGAGTGCCAGACCTCCCGATGAGAGGGTCCGGCCTCCTGGAGGTGGCCCCTGCCTCTGACAGGTGCTGTTTACTGTTCCAGTTGCTCACCTCCACCCGAGGGCTCTGTGGCTGAGGCTGGAGTCTCAGGATACCCTGTCATGCGTTGGCCCCTTCCCTTCCCTCCAGTCACCCTCTCCTCCAGGTCATGGGTGTGGAAGGAGCTCCTGGAGAGGTCAGAGGCCAGGCCAGGTGCAGGGTGGCCACGTGGTGGGGCATGTGCCTGAGGGAGTAAGGAGCAGCAGGGAGGAGGGCCACTCCGGACCCTGTCAGGCCTACACATGTGCCCACACAGGGTGGCACATGCTCTCATGTGCTCATATATACACACGTGTCCACACACACAGTCAGCACCACTCAGTGTCTGCAGGCGGACCTGCCAGCCTGTGGGTAGGAGGGTATGGGGCTGCCCTGGGGACAGGACAGGACAGGGCTGGGGTGGGTGCTCACACTCGGGACTGAGGAGCGGGCACAGTGGCCCCGGCTGCGGGAGGGGCATCACCCTGTTCCAGGAGCAGATTGCCGCTTCCTGGGCGGGTCTCCCTCCACACAGGCCCGCGAGCAGCACAGAGCATCTTCTGTTCCGGCGCCCGCGTGGGAAGTTGGCATCCAGGATCTTCTCACCCACTCACGACTGGAACTTGCCCACCATGGGAATGGGGGGATGGTGACTAGGGGTCCCTCAAACATGGTGTGTAGGTGCCGGCATCTTGCCCTGCTCTGGGTGTGTTCGTCGCCTGCTGGCCGTCCTGCTATCCACTGAAGCTCAGTGTTGGCACAGGCTGGTGTGGCCAAGCCGTGGCCCTGCACCGCTCCCGGCTCACATGTGGGACGAGGACTGAGGCTGGGGCAGGGGGCCACAGGAGCCCAGGTGGGAAGAGTCCACAGAGGTGCTGTGCCTGCAGCTCTTGGGAGCAGGGCAGGTGTTGTCACGCCGAGTGAATTTCCCGCCAAGTGACTGTTGGGGCTGCGAGGTCCTCAGTGGGCGCCGAGCCCCATTTCTTCACAGACACCTAGTTCTGGGGCTGGCCACCCACGGCCCGGGTCCCCAAGGGGCAGCCCATGGCTCTGGGGTGGGTGGGGGAAGGCTGAGTGCTGTGGCTGGGGGCTCGGAGCCCTCAGGGCTGCTCCGCTGTGTTGTCCATCCGAGAGGCCTGGGCTGGGGTGACTTTCAAGGTGACAAGCCTCCTTCAAGTGAGGGGTCATCTGCATGGAGCATTTGGGGGCGTTGGCCAGGACAGAGTGCAGGGCCCTCCTCAGCTTCCTTTCCCAGGAAATAGGCAGCAAACCCACCCCATGAGGCTGTGATGTGAGTTCTGTTTTAAAGACTCATACAAGATACTGAGCAGAGGAGAGGGGAGGGAAGGAGCAGGCGTTGTCTCCCCAATGGGACCCCCAGGAGCCTGGCGGGCTGCCCCCCACCTGCACAGACAGGTGAGAAGTGACCTGGAAACAGCTGAGAACTGGAGAAATGTAGGCTTGAGGACTTTTTGAGAAAAGTTGTAATGACCACGAATAGAAATTAAAAACTATTTTATTGTCCTAGCTGGTGTGGCTCAGTGGATATAGCGTCAGCCTGCGGACCAAAGGGTCCCGGGTTTAATTCTGGTCAAGGGCATGTACCTTGGTTGCTGGCTCCTCCCGGCCGTGCCCTGGTCAGGGCTCATGCAGGAGGCAACCAATCCATGTGTTTCTCTTACACTGATGGTTCTCTCTGTCTGTCCCTCTCTCTTCCACTCTCTCTAAAAATTCAATGGAAAAATATCCTCGGGTGAAGATTACCAACAACAACAAAAAATAATAATAATAAAACAAAAAATATTTAAAAAACACTTTTATTGAAAATACAATTTTAAAACTAAGTGCAGAGGACAAAAGCAGAGCATAAAACTACAGGAAGCAGACTGAAAGCAGGGGGAGAAATGTGCATAAGCGAAGGTTCCGTCCCCCTGTTGCCAAGCACAGGCTCTGCTCCCTTCAGGTCCCGAGGCCGGGTGTCCTGGGCCGGAAGGTGGGCCAGGCTGCCTGGCACGGCCTTCTCTGTGTTTTCAGTTTCACTGTTTAAGACTTTGCTTCTTTTCCTTGAGACCCCCATTTTCTCCTTTTAGCAGCGGTGGCCTGGGGCAGGGCCGGCCTGCTGGGTGCCCTGTGGCCTGAGTGTGTCCCCCTTCCTCTCTTAACCTTTTTCATTCGAAAGGAGACTTCTGTTAGGAGATCAGCCAGTGATTCATTTAGTGTTTGTTGATTCACTGAGCAAAAGTTTAGGCACTGGGAATGCAGTTGTAAGCAGAGGCATTACCCTAGTTTCAGATGTTAAACCATCACAGTGAGGTTTCAGTAATAAGAACATCTTCTGTCGCAAGGTGCTGCTGGCTCTCCTTCCCCTGGGACCAGGTCCTCTGTCCTGGGTCTGAGATCACCGAGCTGCCCCCAGCGCCCCTGCCGAAGCCCCCGGTTTGCCATGTAAGGTGGGGCGGGCGTAGCAGCACGGAGACCTCTGACCCTCCAGGCACTGGAAGGGGTGGCAGGGGTGTGTGTTGGCACAGCCTTGCAGGCTGAGAGTGCTGCCCCTCTGTCGTGGAGCCTGCCACCGCTGCTCTCGTGTCTCCGAGCCCAGTGGGCAGCGCTGTGCTGCTGGAGGGCGGCTCTCCCTGCTCGTGACCAGCTTCTCTGTTCTGACAACTCGCATATTTTGTTCTTGGTCCCACCGGGACCCCTGGTGCCGTTTAGTTGGCAAGGGAAGTTCAGGAAGGCAGGGACAGTGGGGGCTTGGCCACGGCCCAGTGGTTGGGGGGGGGGGGTCCTGACTGCCTGTCCTGTGACCTTAGGCGCCAGGCAGCAGCCAGCTCCATCCCTGAGGTGGCAGCTTTCCGAGTGCTTCAGAGACAACGCCGCCACCGTCAGATTCACGTTCTGCCCGATGATGTGGTTCCACACACGCGTCCTTCCTCCGTGGGGCGGCCCGGGAAGGTCTGGAAGCTGATGTGATGGGCTGGGCCACAGCTGTAGCGGTTAGGGTGGTCATCCTGTGGAGCAGGGGACCGGAGATGCCAGCCGCCCTGCCTGGCAGAATGGGGCATTGTGCCTGCTGCTCAGAGCCCAGCCTGCAGACGTGGGACTCAGAGCACTCATTGTTCACATGGGGAAACTTGGGAAAACAGCAGTGAGAGAGGCACCCGGGCCTTCTGGAAGCTATGGCTGAGTCAACACTTGTTTATTCACCGAAATGAACAACAAGAATGAAAAATAGGGAACAAGATTTAAGTCAGAGGAGGATGTCAGCCAACTGGGAGGAGTGAAAGCCTGAGCCTTGAGGGGACTGAGTTTGCGTTGAACAAAGAGGACTTTTAGGGGTACCAGTGGAACGTGGACTTGACAGAAGGGGCTTGTGGCCTGGTGGGCGTGGAGAACGGGGCATGGTGCCTGGGGGAGGTGCGCTGCCAGAGGAAGGCGGGTGCTCCGCCTGCATTTCTGTAAGACCCCACTGGGGAAATGGGGGGAAGATGGGAAACCCCAACTTGCTGTGGAGCTGCCGACCGTTGGCCGAGACGAGGGTCTCTGTGGCCTGGGCCGCGGCTCCCGTGGACTTACATGGACTTACTCGCCGACTAGCAAGGGTTGGGTCCGGGCTGGAGTTTGTGGGCAGGGCCAAGGTCACTCTGAAGGACCTGTTGCTAGGGAGTCGCCCTCCTCCCGCCCACCTGGCAGCACCAGCCGTGACTGTGACCGAGGCCCTGATGGCCCGTTAGAAACCCTCGCACCTCGCTTGCTGGCACCTGAGGGAATGGGGTGTTGCTGTGTGGCAGACGGAGAGCAGGCCTGCAAGGGCAGCCAGCCTGGCAGAGCAGGAGGCAGCTGCAGGCCTTCCTGAGAGTCCTGCCCTTGGGGCTCACCCAGGGGAGGCGCAGGGCATTGTGTCTTCCATTTGAGCTGGGTTGCTGTCTCTTGCAACCAAAAAATGCCCTAATAGACCAGAAACTCGTTTTCAGAGCAGAGCCTGTAAGAAAACTTGGCAATAGAGCCTTCTGGGACAACAGGCCTGATTTCAGTCTGTCTGACTCTTGTCTCTTTCCTTAGGGACGAGCAGTAATCAGGGGCAGCAAGGGACCCTTAGGTAGACACTAGAGAAAGCGAAGAAAAGAGGCAATGGGTGCAATGGAACGGCTGGCGGGAAGATGTTTAGAAGAAGATTAGCCCAGGAAAAAGAAGGAAAATTTTTTAAAATATTTTTATTGATTTTTTACAGAGAGGAAGAGAGAGGGATAGAGAGTTAGAAACATTGATGAGAGAGAAACATCGATCAGCTGCCTCCTGCACACCCGCTACTGGGGATGTGCCCGCAACCAAGGTACATGCTCTTGACTAGAATCGAACCTGGGACCTTTCAGTCCGCAGGCCAACGCTCTATCCCAGGGGTCCTCAAATTACGGCCCGCGGGCCACATGCAAATACAAATATTGTATTTGTTCCCGTTTTGATTTTTTACTTCAAAGTAAGATATGTGCAGTGTGCATAGGAATTTGTTCATAGTTTTTTTTTAAACTATAGTCCGGCCCTCCAACGGACTGAGGGACAGTGAACTGGCCCCCTGTTTAAAAAGTTTGAGGACCCCTGCTCTATCCACTGAGCCAAACCGGTTAGGGCAGAAGGAAATTTTTGATAGAACTGTCTCTGCACCAAAAACATTCAAAACATATAAAGAGAGAAGAGCTCTAAGAAAAGACAAAATTAATCAAAGGAGAGAATGTGAGAAAAACTAAGAAAGAAAAAACAAAAACATTACAAACTTGAGAGCCCAGTTAGCAACAGCAGGTGACAGGGTGGCCGTGGCTGAAAACGAATTGGTCCTCAGAGGACAGGCTGCTCGGAAGAACATGCTGCGTTGAAAAAAAAAACAGACAAAAACGTGATTAGAGAGAAGACCAGGGCAGGTAGACCGAAGGGACACAAAAGTACACAGCTTCCAAGGGTAAAATTCACAGTCTCTGGCATCCAATAAAAAATGACTAGGCACGGAAAGAAACAGGAAAATACAACTCATAATGTAATGAAAAGTCAAACAAAACTGATGCAAAACTGACTTATAGGATAGGCTGTGTAGACAAGGTCCTTAAAGCAATTATAATTGCATTCCATAAGTTCAAAAACTAAGGGAAACATTGGACACATTAAGTACAGACAGGTGAAGTAAAGACAGTTAACTAAAAATTAAATCCAAGTTAGACTTCTAGAGTTTAAACTAAACTGTCTGAATGCACACTAGATGGTATTAGCAGCAGAATAGGCATTGCAGAAGCAAAGATGAGTGAACTTGAAAACAAAACAGTAAGACTGATCCACGCTAAAACAAGGAGAGGAAAAGTACTTTTAAATAAACAAAAGCAGGGAAGAGCATGATGGAAATGTGGGACAACTGGCAGAGGGCTGACGTCTGTGTAATTGGAGTTCCCAAGAGGGAGGGACAGAAAAACTATTTGGTGAAACCTAGATCAAAGTCTCAACAAATCCTAAGCACAAGAAATGTTAATAAAATTATACAAGGCCGCCCTAACCGGTTTGGCTCAGTGGATAGAGCGTCGGCCTGTGGACTGAAGGGTCCCAGATTCAATTCTGGTCAAGGGCATGTACCTTGGTTGTGGGTACATCCCCAGTAGGGGGTGTGCAGGAGGCAGCCGATCGATGTTTCTAACTCTCTATCCCTCTCCCTTCCTCTCTGTAAAAAAATCAATAAAATACATTTTTTTAAAAATTACACAAGGCCCATCATAATCAAATTGCTCAAAACTAGCAATGAAAAGTCTTATAGTTTGATTTTTAAATTTCTTTTTTGTTTTAATTTTTTAATTTCTTTTTAAAAAACAATAACATTTAATTCTTAATATATATGTATTTTTAATTTTTTACATATACTTTTTATTGATTTCAGAGAGGAAGGGAGGTGGAGAGATAGAAACATCAATGATGAGGGAGAATCATTGATTGGCTGCCTCCTGCACACCCCCTACTGGGGATCGAGCCCCAGCAACCTGGGCATGTGCCCTCAATGGGAATTGAACTGTGACCTCCTGGTTCATAAATCCTCACTCAACCATTGAGCCACACTGGCCGGGCAGGTTTTTCTGATTAAGATACCTGTACCTACTGTAAGACCACAAAGATTATTGTCTACATTTTTCCTAAAGGCCTTTTTGTTTTACTTTTAACATTTAGATCTACAGTTTATCTGGAATTGAGTTTTGGGTCAAGATCCCCCCCCCCCCCCCCCCCCCCGTCACTGGAGATTTACCTGCTTTATTGCGATACTTGCTTTGTTGTAGTGGTCTGGAACTGAACCCCCAATACTCTAAGGCAGTGTTTCTCAACCTTGGCTGCACATTAGAATCACCTGGGAATCTTTTTTAAATCCATCAGCTGCCTCCTGCACATCTCCTACTGGGGAGGTGCCCGCAACCCAGGTACATGCCCTTGACCGGAATCGAACCTGGGACCTTTCAGTCCGCAGGCCGACGCTCTATCCACTGAGCCAAACCGGTTTCGGCGTCAACACTTTTGAGAAGTCCACTCTTTGTTATGAGTCAGCTGCATCAAAAATTCTGGAGCATTGCCCTGTCGGGCTGCGCCATGTGCTTCACCCATGTTGCCACCATAGTGCCCTGCCTGACGCCCGAGGGCACTACATCTCAGAGGCAGTGGGCAGCTCTCCTGGGGACAGCTGGTGAGGGGGTCTGGGTGCCTTTTCATGGGCTGGCAAGGGCTGGGTCCCGGCTGGGGCTCGGGGGCAGGGCCCAGGGACCTGAGAAACTGGCTCAGGACTGGGCGTTCCTCACTCTCACCAGCGCTCTGGGCTGTGAGGGACTAGCTGGGCTGTTACTGGCTCCAAAACCCCAAGGTCTAATACAGGGGTGGGCAAACTTTTTGACTCGAGGGCCACAATGGGTTCTTAAACTGGACCGGAGGGCCGGAACAAAAGCATGGATGGAGTGTTTGTGTGAACTAATATAAATTCAAAGTAAACATCATTACATAAACGGGTACGGTCTTTTTTTTTTTTAGTTTTATTCATTTCAAACGGGCCGTATCTGGCCCGCGGGCCGTAGTTTGCCCACGGCTGGTCTAATAACATGTTTTCTGGATGTATGTGCTTAGACAGCAGTGCTCTCTTGCAGGGTGGCACCTTCCCTAGTGGTGCTGAAGGGGGCATCCCGATGATCCGCTGACTGTCTGCCGGGGTCACGGGGAGAGGCTGCGATGTCCCAGGCGCAGGACTGCGAATGTGAGAGCCATCATGCTGGCCTGCCGGAGCCTCGGGCCTCGGGGCCGAGCACCAGGTGAGGGAAGCCACTGCGGGGCTAGGCCATCAGAGGACTGGCTCCGTGAGGGGCGTCGAGGCTGATCTGCACTTGCTTCTGAGCTTGCCCTCTTCCCGTGGAAGCCTAGCCCGAAGGCATAGCCCCCACTTTGTCCCCTGGATGCAAGACAGAGGGAGAGGTTTTTCTCACGCAAGTGGACACGGCTGCCTGGGCCAGACACTCTGCAGGCCCTGATGCTGGGCCCAATCCCTGTGCCCTCTCTGGGCATCGATCCACCCCAAGGCAGGTAGCTGTAGCTCATCATTTTTCTTTTTTCTTTCATTTTTAGTTTTCTAATTTTTAACTTTGTCTGGAAATAATTGCACACTTACAGAAAAGTTGCAAGAACAGGAATGTGTCCTCTGACCAGATTCACCCTTTGTGACCGTTGTGTCCTCTTCCACCTTCCACCCTTGACACACATCGTCCAGGGCGGGCCACAGATGTCATGGCCAGTGTTGGCACACATCGCCCAGGGAGGTGTCACCATGAGTAAATCTGACCCTTTCGAGAAGACCGAAATGAGTGGATGGATACACCATGGTTGGGCGTAAGACTAAGTCAGCACAAAGGCTTCTGTTTTCTCCTGGAATAGATCCTGTGAAGGTGCCAACAGAGTGTGTGAGAGTTGACAGGTGATTCCATGATTCGTAGGGAACACAGGGTCACGAAGAGCCTGGATGTGACTGAAGAAGCAGGAGGTGGGGTCTGGGTAATGCTGCGCCCAGGGCACAGCCAGTGCTGTTCCGACACTGGTGCTGGTCGGGGGGCTGGGCCAGCGAGCCAGCAGGAGCTCAGACACAGGTGCCCTGCCACACCCGTCATGGGGACCCCTTGCTGTCCATGTGGGGAGAATGAGGTTTCGCATCGTAAACAAAAGTCAGGTAGATTAAGAATTTCATGAAATTCATGAAAGGCAAAGCTGTAAAACTTTGCAAGTCAACTTAGAATATTTTTGACCTAGAAATAGGGAAGACTTCTTAAACACAATAGACAGAGGAGAAATTATGAAGAAAAAGATTTATAAATTCAACTATGTTACAAGCTTTTCATCAAAAGTCAAGGTACTATAAAGAGAGTGAAAAGATAAGCCTCAAGCTTTTTTTAAAATATAGTTTTATTGATTTCAGAGAGGAAGGGAGAGGGAGAGAAACATCAGTGATCAGAGAGAATCATTGATTGGCTGCCTCCTGCACGCCCCAGTGGGGATGAGCCTGCAACCCGGGCATGTGCCCTTGACTGGAATTGAACCAGGGACCCTTTAGTCCTCAGGCCGATGCTCTATCCATTAAGCCAAACCAGCCAGGGCAGCAGGAGTTTTATTTAAAAAAAAAAAATCTTTTAAGCCCGGCCAGCATTGCTGAGGATTGAGGACGGACCTATGAACCAGGGCTTGATTACGAAAGTAAGCGATCTGTAACATCGTAGAAAACTCGGAGAGTACAGCAAAGTAGAAAAGTGTTGGGAGCATCTGAGCTCTTGTTCCCCTGTGTGTCATCAGTTTGGCTCCCGTGCACTGATGACAATTCTCAGAAGCAAGGAGGAAAGGTGGCCTGACACATGGCAGCTGCCAGTGTTCCACGGCAGTCTCTGTTACAAGACGCCCAGGACAGAGCCCTGCCTCCCACATGGAAGGGAGAGGAGCAGGGGAGCAGGGCAGTGGGTGGCCAGCAGCTGGTGATGGTGTCGCAGGCAGAGTTCACGGTGCTGAAGTAGTGGGCCCAGCGATGGCGAGAGGCAGCAGCTCCCCCTGCCCTCCAGCCCGGAGGGGGCCGCAATGTGAAGCCGGGGAGCCTGGCCCCTGGGCTGTGGACCTGCCGTCCTGCCAGACCTTGACCCTCCGGTGCTTTGGGGTACTAACAGGGGAAGCTGGAGGAAGGCCATCTTTCCAACTTTTTTATCATCTGAAATTGTTTCTGTGATGGCCTGATTGTGTGCCCCCCACGTTGAACGTGAAGAGGAGACACTGGTAAGCTTCAAGAAGGTCTTGTATAAGGACGGCTGTCTAGCATTTGAAGCTACGTGGCGAGGGAGTGCCCCCTGCAGGTGCGCCCAGTGGGTGGGTGCTCCATGGTGCTGGGGGCTGGGACGGGGCTGGGGTAGGGCCGCCTGCCCACACACTCACGCTGGCTCTTTCCCAGGTTGGAATGGGTGGAGATCATCGAGCCGCGCACACGCGAGCGCATGTACGCCAACCTGGTCACCGGTGAGTGCGTGTGGGACCCGCCCGCGGGCGTCCGCATCAAGCGCACCAGCGAGAACCAGTGGTGGGAGCTCTTCGACCCCAACACGTCGCGATTCTACTACTACAGCGCCACCACGCAGCGCACCGTGTGGCACCGGCCGCAGGGCTGCGACATCATCCCCCTGGCCAAGCTGCAGACACTGAAGCAGAACACGGAGTCCCCTCGCGCCTCCGCGGACAACAGCCCTGGGCGTGGCAGCAGCCTCAGCCGAGATGGCAGCACCAGCTCCTCCCTGGACCCCGAGCCAGACCCTGGGGAGAAGGCACAGGAGCCGCTGGGGAGAAGCCGGCAGATGGCCTTTGGGGCGGCAAAGGAGGAGAGTGGCAGGTGGGGCGCTGTGGGGCAGGTGGGGGCCCGCGGGGCAGGTGGGGGCTGGCTGGGTTTCACCAGGGACAGTGGAAACCTGGAGACCTGATTTGCACAGTGGGGTCCGTCTTGCTCCTCTGAGGACGATGGCAATGCCTGGAAGGGAAGGGCCGGTGGCACAGGCAGATTCTGTGCTCCTGGGACCTGCACAGCTGGCGGGTGCTCCTGCATGGTGGGGGAAGGTGGGCTGCACAGGGGTCAGATCAGGGGGAAGAAATAATCATTTGCCCTGATGAAGTGGACAGCTTTGTGGGCAGGAGCCAGGACACTGGGGTCCCCCCTGAGAAACACAAAGGGTGACACACACATTCAAAGGGAAGCCTGCTGTTTTAAATGCAGCCTATTTCTCATGCTCATGGCCTTGGTTTCATTTTGCTGCCTTTCAGTTCTTCCCCACCAGGAGTGTTTCCTGAGAAGGACTATGAGGTTTACCGGGATTACAGTGCAGACGGCCAGCTTCTCCACTACAGGTAGAGCCCGCTGTCTCAGGCTTGGCCCTGTCTCCTGGCGGAGGGTGGTTTTCTTGGCAGCTCTCGGGTGAGCTGGAAAAGAGTCTGGCTCAGCAGGAAGCGCCCAGTGGCTGTGCATGGCGGGGCCGCCGGTGCAGGGCAGAGGCCTCCGAGCGGCCCCAGGTTCCTGTGGCAGCTTTTGGTTCTAGGAGAACCTTGCCACGGCCCAGCTTGGGGACCATGGGGGCCTCTGGCCAAGCAAGGAAGCCCCTCAGCATGTGGTCTTCCTGGGAGCGCCCGGCCACGCACCACATACTTCCCGGGTGAAGGGGCACCTTGGCTTTGGTTGTAGGGAAGGGCGCTTGGGCCTCTCTTGGCCCTGGGTTTGACCTTGCAGGGTGTTGGAAGGTTCTGGAAATGACACTTGGGACCCTGGGGTGGCAGCAGCCATTATGCTGGGTGGGGCCATTCCTTGGCCAGCTCTTGTGTCCAGGCTGCAGCAGGAGTCTCCTGCCCCAGCTGTGGGGGTCCAGGTGGGTGTGTGCCTGTGGGTGGCCTGGGTGCCCCAGCACAGACCAGGAGTAACCCCAGTGCTGGGGAGGAATTTGAAGACCTGAGGGGCCTTTGCTCCGGCAGTTTTTAATGATTGAGCTTAGAAGTGGTAACCGGGTTTGTACTTCAACACCCCAGGAGGGGATCTGAGCCAACCCTGGGCTCAGCCATGTGGCTGTGTGACCATGGGCGTATTTCCAGCCTCCTTGTGCCTCTGTCCTCGTCAGTAAAGCGGGTGCGGGAGGCTGGCTGGTGGGCCTCTGTGTTGTGGCAGTGCCACCGTCACGACCAAATGCCAAAAGGTGCAGGGGATCCAACCTTAAAAGGAATACAGGGCTGAGAGACTGAAGAAAAGGCGGACAACTCCAGAACTAAAATGTATTAAGGGAGCTGACAGACAGCAGCTGAGTCCTGGGTCTCTGTACCCAAAGGGGATGTGGGTGTGATACATGTGGCCTCCAGGGACACAGGGCTGTAGACCACATGTTAGGACATAAAACAAGTCTCTTCAAGTTCAAGAAGATGGAAATCCTACCAAGCATCTTCTCAGGTCACAGTGGAATGAAATTAGTAATCAACTACAGTAAAAATAGCCTAAAACATTCAAACATATGGAGGGTAAATAGCATGTTATTAAACAACTAGAGGCCCACCGTGTGAAATCGCGAGAAACCCAGACCCGGTGCCTCGGGGTCCCAGCGTCAAGTCCCCGCCCACCTGTGCACACCTCGCCGCACACGCAGCCCCGCCCACCTTGAAGACAGTTGTGGATGGAGATAAGACTAGTTTCCTACCCTCACCTTTCCTTCTCATGAGCACTTACATTGACCTTCATTGGAAGATGAGATCTGAACAGAGCAACACTTGTTCCCATGAAGAAATCATATGACTTTCAGCAGGTGCCTTTTGGCATTTGGTCGTTACGGCGTGACGGCAGCACGGCCATGGGATTTTTATAATAGTGATGAATGGGTTACCAATGAGATCAAGAAAGAAAGAAAAACCTTCCTGGAAACAAATGAAAATGAACACACAACCACCCAAAATATCTGGGACATAGCAAAAGCAGTCCTGAGAGGCCTACCTCAAAAAACAAGAAAAAATAATACTAAACTGTTTAACCCTACAACTTAAAGAAAGAGAACAACAAGAAAAGTCCAGAGTAAGTAAAAGGAAGGAAATAATAAAGATTAGAGCAGAAATAAATGACATAGAGACTAAACAATACAAAAGACCAATGAAACCAATAGCTGGTTCTTTGAAAAGATAAACAAGATTGATGAACCATTAGCCATGCTCATCAAGAAACAAAGAGAAAACCCAAATAAATAAAATCAGAAACAGAAGCAGTGATGTAACAGCTGACACCACAGAAACACGAAGGATTGTGAGAAAACACTATGAACAGCTGACCCCACAGGCCTCTGGGAGGGCTGCTCCACTCTGTTCAGACAGTGCTGTGTGTGGTGCTGGGCCAGGGCCAGAGCAGAGACACCCAGGGCCCTTGCAGGGGGTGTCAGAATGCCGTCCAATCGGGGACCTGGGGGAGCTCCCTGCAGGAGAGCCCCCTGGAAGGGAAGCCTGCAAGGCTGAGTCAGGTGCTTGTGGAAGCTCCCAGGACATCTACAGGGAGCCCCTCCTATAAGGACCAGGCCCCCACAGGAGGAGGGGGGATGAGGAGGAGGAAGAGAAATGACCAGGGTGGGTGGGTGACGGTCCAGGCTGGCAGCAGGGCCAGACTTCCGCCTCCACCAGTAGCCTGTGCACCCCAGTGCCGCCTCCAGGTAACCTGTGCCTGTCCCTCCCCCAGGACCTCCTCCCTCCGGTGGAACTCGGGCACCAAGGAGCGCATGCTCATCAAAGTTGCTGACCGGGAGCCCAGCTTCCTCTCCCCACAGGGCAACGGGTACCCCCTGGACAGCCAGCCTGGGGGCCGCTCCCGCAGACCCTCAGGTGGGCAGCACTCACCCAGCCTGCAGACATTTGCCCCGGACGCAGACAGCTCAGTCTTCTTCCCGGAGCGGAGGCCATCGCCCTTCCTGAAGAGGTCCGAGCTGGGGAGCTGCTCCCCACTGCTGGCCCAGCCCCGCAAGCCAGCCTGCGACTCACAGCCCTCCTCCCCGCGCTATGCCTACGAGCCGCCCCTCTACGAGGAGCCCCCCATCGAATTCCAGGCCCCCATCTACGATGAGCCCC
This sequence comes from Myotis brandtii, assembly GCF_000412655.1. Taxonomy (NCBI): domain Eukaryota; kingdom Metazoa; phylum Chordata; class Mammalia; order Chiroptera; family Vespertilionidae; genus Myotis; species Myotis brandtii. The sequence goes on along the minus strand of NW_005357294.1, from coordinate 724,532 downwards.
CCATGGACGTGCAGTATGAGGCCGGCGGGGCCTGCCAGGGTGGCTCCCCCCAGCGCTCTCCGGGCCGGAAGCCCGTGCCCTTCCCCCAGTCGCCCAAGCATGCCTCTGCCTCCCCATTCCAGCAGCTGGTGCTCACCCGGCAGAAGTGCCCAGAGCGCTTCCTGAGCCTGGAGTACAGCCCTGCAGGGAAGGAGTATGTGCGGCAGCTGGTGTATGTGGAGCAGGCCGGCTCAAGCCCCAGGCTGCGGGCAGGCCCGCGGCACAAGTACACGCCCAACCCTGGTGGGGGGTCCCTCTCGCTACAGCCCAGCCCCTGCCTGCTGCGGGACCAGCGCCTGGGGATCACGTCCGGGGACTATAGCAGCATGGAGGGGCCTGAGCTGCGGCACGCCCCTCCACCCTCGCCGCTCCCCCAGGCCCAGGATGATGCCATGTCCTGGTCCAGCCAGCAGGACACCATGTCCTCCACAGGCTACTCCCCAGGCACACGCAAGAGAAAGAGCAGGAACCCCTCTCTGTGCCATGCCCCCAGTGCCTCGTCCACCGATAGCCCTGGGGACCTCGACCTGCTCCCACAGTCCCTGACTGAGGAGCGGCCCAAGTGTGGGCCCAGCCTGGCCCCAAAGCACATGGAGGCCAAGACAGGCGAGGCAGACGGGGCACGGGGTGGGGCCGAACCCTTCCTGGCACAGGCGAGGTTGGCCTGGGAGGCGCAGCAGGCCCACTTCCACATGAAGCAGAGGGGAAGCTGGGACTCCCAGCAGGACGGCTCAGGCTACGAGAGTGATGGGGCCGTGCCACTCCCCATGCCCGGGCCTGTGGTACGCGCCTTCAGCGAGGATGAGGCCTTGGCCCAGCAGGAGAGCAGCAGGCACTGGCAGAGGGGCGCCTTGGAGAGGCTCGCCTTCCCCCAGATCCTGCTCGAGAAAAGCGTCTCTGTGCAGACCAACCTGGCCTCACCCGAACCCTACCTCCACCCCTCACAGGTATGAACAGCTGGCAGGCAGGGGTGGGTCACTCACGGTTGCTGACAGCCAGGTGGACCGGTAGCAAACACCTCCAAGGACTCCCCCAGGGCAGGCCTCCCTCACCTCCATTCCTGGTGAGGCCCACCTGGGTGCTGGCAGGTCACCTGGGGCCAGAGGTCGTGCCCTGATTCCAGGCCATGGATGCAGAGGAGATGGACAGGCATGCCAACCGTCTGAGCCTGAGCCTCTTTCTCCCACCTGTGAACGGGCTGTCAGGTGAGGGGCAGTGCAGGTGGGGTGTCAGGCTCTCCTCAGGTGACTCGGAGCCCTTCCTGAACAGGCTCCCACACCAGGGAACCTGACACCAACCCTGGGGCCGATGCGCTCAGCCAGGCCAGTAGCCCCAGGACCTCAGGCTCCGAGTGTGGCTGTGGCTAAAGCAGAGGCCCAGCCAGATGTGTCCTCCTGGGGCAGCACCAGGCAGAGGCTAAGGTCAGGCCCTAGGAGCCTGCCTGCACCTCCTGTCCAGGTTGCATGTAGGGAATGTGGTATCGGCTGATGTTCTGGTCCTCACCTCCTGACCTGCTTTATGAAGCCTTGGCAGAGGGTCTACACTGGCATCTGCTCAGAGCTGGTCATGGTCACAAGGCCTCCCAGTGTCAGGCTCCTCAGTCCACTCCCAGCCCTGCCAGGGAACCGTGCCCTGTGACCTTGGGCGGTCAGCATCCCCATGGCAGGGCCACCTTAGTGACCCTCCAGCCTAGAGAGCTCAGAGCACGTTCCTGTCCATAGCTCATAGCACAGGAGGACGATGGACAATAAGACAGACAGGAAGAGGCTTCCTCCTGCCCCCATATCTGTGCTGGCCCCCCAACCCTAGGTCTCAGGACCAGGGAGGGGCCTTCTGGGTCCCTGCGCAGCCTTGCACGGGGAGGATGTTCGCACATCTCTGTGAGGCTGGTAGAACTCGAGAAAGCCAAAGCTGGAGGCATAGCCTGGCGCCACTATGGGACACCCTGCAAATGTTGCTGCCCTGCCTCCCCTCCAGCAGATTCCTTGAAAGCCCCGCCTAGACCCGTGGGACCGGTGAGGGGGCATGCCTGTCACCTGACTGGGTTACGTAGGGCCCACCCCCTCACGGCCCCTCTCTCCTTCCCAGTCGGAGGACCTAGGCTCCTGTGCCCAGTTTGAGAGCGGCCGACAGCCCCGCAGTGTGATGCCCAGTGCCAGCTGCGTGTTCCCCACATTCACTCTGCGCAAGCCGTCCTCAGAGACCGACATCGAGAACTGGGCCTCCAAACACTTCAACAAGCACACACAGGGCCTCTTCCGGCGGAAAGTGTCCATCGCCAACATGCTGGCCTGGAGCAGCGAGTCCATCAAGAAGCCCATGATTGTGACCAGCGACCGCCACGTGAAGAAGGAGGCGTGCGAGATCTTCAAGCTGATCCAGATGTACATGGGTGACCGGCGCGCCAAGGCAGACCCACTGCACGTGGCCCTGGAGATTGCCACCAAGGGCTGGAGCGTGCAGGGCCTGCGGGACGAGCTGTACATCCAACTCTGCCGGCAGACCACGGAGAACTTCCGCCTGGAGAGCCTGGCCCGAGGCTGGGAGCTCATGGCCATCTGCCTGGCCTTTTTCCCACCCACACCCAAGTTCCACTCCTACTTAGAGGGCTACATCTACCGGCACATGGACCCCGTCAACGACACCAAAGGTAAGGCCCAGCGCTTGGCCCTTGGCACCCCAGGCTCTGCCGCCAGCCAGGGAAGGGCCGAGCTGAGAGCTTCCTGGCCTGCACTAGGCAGTGCCCAGAGGCAGCAGGTATGTGGGGCGGGCACAGGCGCTCCAAGCAAATACCTCGTTTGTGCACTTGCATCCTCGGGGAGTCCCTCCTCAGCACTGAGGCCTGGAGAATAACCACAGGGTCCCTGGCCACAGGCCGACAGGTTGAGGGCCAGGACAAGAACTCATGGTATCCATGGCTCAGCCAGCTGGTGTCCACTCTGCTCTGAGGCCACTGTGGCCAGTGGCCCTGCTTGACGAGGTCAGGAAGGCCACAGTCAGCCCATGTGCACTTACTGCAGTCACTTTCAGCCGTCCTTGGGGCGAGGCGGTGACTACCCTGGCCAGGCTCAGGCTGTCTGTTCTGAGGAGCACTGGGTCCTGGAGGAGGGTTCCTGGAAGCAGGGAGGCGCATGGTGACTAGCGTGTACTGGCCCAGCCCTGGGTCTGGCAAGACACCAGCAGACCATTAGGGTGCTACAGACTGAGCTGGTCCTGAGCCACCCAAGGGGTCAGGGGTTGGGACCAGCATAGGTAGCCACCTGCTGACAGCTGCCGGGGTCAGGTGCAGGGCCAGCTCCCACGCTGGGCTCCTGAAGTCCATGTGTCGGGTTCACCTGGACCCAGGCCTGGCCTCCTTAAGGGGGGATTTGGGGCTATGGTGCTGCCAGCCAAGCGGCTGGACTGATTCCTGGGCCAGGCAGAGTGAGCACGGGGACAGGGCCATAAATGGCATCTGGACACACATGTGCACAGTCCCATGCTGACACGCTCTACAGTCAGACATGCCACAGCCTGCTCTGCAGGATGACGGTGCACCAGCCTCGGTGTGGGGCCAGGCATATATGCACGTGACGGGGCTGCGGGGCGGCACAGTGCTGCTCCCAGGGAAGGGGATCGAGCACAGGCACCATCCAGCACGTCTGTTGCTTGGGAGCCAGGAGATTTTCGTGCAGGCAAGCAGTTTTTGAAGCAGAATCCTGAACACAGCAGACAGATCTCCCCAGGCGGCTCCTGCATGTGCAGCCAAGCAGGCTGGTAGGCGGCCTGGCTCTGCTCCGTCTTCCTGGGCCTCTCCAGGAGCAGGGTGTCCCGTGGGCTCAAGGTTCAGCTCAGTGTCTTCCAAAGGCCTTACAATGTCACTCCTCTGAGTTGAAAGCTTGGAAGAGTGTCCACTGCTCAGCATACAGCCTGCGGGCCCCCAGGGAGTGCTTGCTGAGGTGAAAGGTAAGTGAGCAGTGTACAAAGGTCGGGACCTTCCTTCCTGCACTTCCTTTGGTACAGAAGTTTGTGCACTTGCGTCCTAGTGTTTGTGCTGTGAGAGCCTGGCTGGCGTGTGAGAGGGAATCGGATTGGCCTACGCAGCCATGGCTGAGTGAGGCCAGGATGGTCTCAGAACACCATGTGGCCTGGGCCCACACAGGAAGACTGGGTATCAGTGAGCAACGGGCAGAGACCTGCGTCTGGTCTGTGGGATCTGGTCTCACTTCTGTGTCACGGGGCTGCCCCCTGACCTTGAGACCTACTCCTAGTGTCTGCCACAGGCCCAGCTCAGCAGTGAGCCCAGAGGAGAGGCTTTGTGCTCCCTCCCATTGGCCCCGTCAAGAAAGTGGGTGCTGGCTGGTCAGTAAGGCAGGCCCATCAGCCCAGGAGGGTGCAGCCTCTGCTCAGAAAAAGGGAATTGCAGCCTGTCTCAGGAGCTGGCCAGGGCAGAGCGGAGCCTGCACCCACGCAGGCCACCTCATCCTGGACATACTGCTCGCTGAGACCTAGAAGCCTTTGGTTCATCTGCTAGCATGTAGGTGACGTCTACTGTGTGGTCACCACCCGTGGGAACCAAGGCAGAACACGCTGCACCCTGGTTCACATGTTCCCCACCCCCAGCCGAGCCTCATCTCAGACATGGTCACACCTTTATGCCAGCCACCATCAGGAAACTAAAGAATGTGCTACTGAAAAACCCATGGGTCAAATAACAATCAAAAGGAAAATTAGAAAGTATTTTGAACTGAAAGAAAAAGAAAGTAAGACATTCTGAATATGTAGGATGCAACCAATGCAGTTCTTAGAGGGAAATTTATAGTATCTACTAGTAAATGCCAGCATATTTATCACAGTAAAAAAAAAAAATGATACCCACAAGGAAAATAAACAGAAGGAAAGTAAACAGAAGGAAATAATGAAGACCAAAGTAGAAGTCAGTAAAAGAGAAAATTCTATATAATAAAAGGCTAATATGCAAATTGACCAAACGGCAGAACTACCGGTCGCTATGACTCGCACTGACTACCAGGAGGCAGATGCTCAAAGCAGGAGCTGCCCCCTGGTGGTCAGTGCGCTCCCACAGGGGGAGCACCGCTCAGTCAGAAGCCGGGCTCACGGCTGGCAAGCCCAGCGGCAGTGGTGGGAGCCTCTCCCATCTCCGCGGCAGTGCTAAGGATGTCCGACTGCCGGCTTAGGCCCCTTCCCTTAGCGGGCCTAAGCTGGCAGTTGGACATCCCCCGAGGGCTCCCGGACTGCGAGAGGGTGCAGGCTGGGCTGAGGGACCCCCTTCCCCCACCCCCTCAGTGCACTAATTTTGTGCACCGGGCCTCTAGTGTAAAAATAATACAGAAAATCAGTGAAACAAAATGCTGATTATTTGAGATCAATAAAATTGATAAGCCTCTAGCCAGACTGATCAGGACAAAAATAGAGAAGACATACATTACCAGCATGAAGAATGGGAAATGATATCACTACAGAGTCAACAGGTGTTCATAATAAGGAAACATTATGAACAACTTTATGCCAATAAACTTGACAATTTAGAAGAAATGGACAAGTTCCTTTGACACAAACTACCAAAGATCACTCAGTAAGAAATAGATAACCAAACTGCAACTTGCTGCAGGAAGGAAAATAGAGGGGGAAGAAATAAATAACTAAAAAAATCATGTCTATTATAGAAAAATCTTTGTTTCTATGGTGTATTTTTTTAACATATTTTTATTGATTTCAGAGAGGAAGGGAGAGGGGGAGAGAGAGAGAAAAGTCAGTGATGATAGAGGATCGATAATCGGCTGCCTCCTGCATACCCCACTCTGGGGATCTAGCCTGCAACTTGGGCATGTGCCCTAATTGGGAATCAAACCATGACCTCAACCACTGAGCCACGCCAGCTAGGCAGTTTCTATGGTTTTAATACTCTAGTCTATTAAAGAATTTTAACTGGCGCTTAAAAAACGTTCCACAAAAAATTCAAGGCCCAAATGGCTTCACTGGTGTAGTCTACCAAACATTTTCTTGTTTGTATAGCAATTCTTTGCAAACTCATCTAGAAAATTGAAGTGGAAGTAATATTTCCCAACTCATTCTATACCAAAAGTAGAAAAGGACAGTACAAGAAAGAAAAGCGCAGACTGTATTGCTCATGAACCCAGAGCAAAAAAATTTAACAATATTTTAGCAAATGGAATCCAACAATATATAAAAAGAATATGCATCTTGAATCAAAAGTTGGTTTAACATTCAAAAATCATTGTAATTTTTCACTTAACAGAGAGAAAAAGGGAAACCACATGATCATGTCAATAAATGTAGAAAAAGCATTTGACAAAATCCAACATTGTATTTCTGGCAAAAACGAAATAAACTAGGAATAGAAGGGAACCTCTTTAACCTGATGAAAGGCATCTGTCAGGGAATGGGCAGCAGGGCTCCAGCAGATGCGTGCACAGCCCCGTTCATAGCAGCACGCACACAGCGGGAGTGACCCAGCGCCCATCAGCAGGTGATGGGTAAACAGTGCACCCTGTCCATACTCTGCAATAGTTTTCAGCCATAAAAGGGAAGTTCTCTTTTTTTGTATAATTTTTATTTTTTAAGCCTTGTTGAAACAAGGCCACCAAAAATTTTGGTTGCCTCCCCAAAAAAATTAGGAGAGAGAGAAATTTTTTTTTAAATTTTTATGAGTTTACTTGAGCCAAACTGATGACATAGGCAGGGAAGCAAGACCTCAAATGCTCCAGAGAATGACAGTTTTGCAGCTTCTTTTATGCACTTGAGATTAAAGAGGGGAGTAAGGAAGAGCCCCTGGAGGTGGGAGAAAGCAAGGCGAGGAACGTATTACAGTCGAGTTAACAAGAATATATGCTCTCTTGAGGGTTAATGCCCCCTTGGAGAGGTATGACTTCTGGTATTTCAGAAGTAGGAAGTTCTGATGTGAACTATAACATGGATGAATCTTTAAAAATTATACTAAGCCCTACTCGGTTTGGCTCAGTGGATAGAGCGTCAGCCTGTGGACTGAAGGGTCCCGGGTTCGATTCTGGTCAAGGGCACATGCCCAGGTTGTGGGCTCTATCCCCAATGAGGGGCGTGCAAGAGGTAGCCAATCAATGATTCTCTCTCATCATTGATGTTTCTATCTCCCTCTTCCTTCCTCTCTGAATTCAATAAAAATATTTTTTAAACATCCTAATATATAAAAACCCAGAGTCTGTAACATCCAAAACGACCAAAGGCTCGACTGACTGGAAGTCAGTCCTGCAGCCACGGCGACCCAGCACTGACTGCCAAGGACCAGGCCCGGAGACAGGCCTGCAGAGAGAAGCAGGGTCTGATCTGTAGCCTCCGTGGCAGCTGTTGATCAGCCCCGCCTCTCTCTTTCTCTCTGGGCCTCTGCGGGGGCTGCTGATCAGCCCTGCCTCTCTGATCAGGCCCAGAGACACTGACTGGCATAGAAACTGATCAATCAGAACAAAATCTGGGTGAACTGTGAGGAATCAATGGGTGCCTAGGAGGTGGAGCTTTTGACACTGACTCGCATAGAAACCAACCAATCAGAACCTAATCTGGGTGAACTGCGAAAGCAGAACCTAAGGTGGGGGCTGAGGAGCGGTTTTAAGGGCAACAGCTGTTTGGTGTAAGGTGTAAGAAAGCGATTCAATTTTTTAATGACCGCTTTGGCAGTATAGTGCATATGGCTGGCTGTCAGTCCAGATACAGGGATTATGTGTTTTTGTCTACCAAGAGCATCTCCTCCTGCTGAAAAGGGCCCCCCCCCAATTAAGCAATCCTAGCCTATATAATCTATACCAATAAAAGGGTAATATGCTAATTAGACCAGGTCGACTGGCCATCTTCCGGACATCCGACTTCCTTCCAGACAAAGCCATGGTGGTGGGGGCCGAGGCAGAGGCAGTTAGGGGCGATCAGGCTGGCAGGAAGAGAGGTTACGGGCAATCAGGCAGGCAGGCGAGTGGTTAGGAGCGAGTGGTCCCAGATTGCGAGAGGGATGTCCAACTGCTGGTTTAGGCCCAATCCCATGGGCCTAAACCGGCAGTCAGACATCCCCCAAAGGGTCCCTGATTGGAGAGGGTGCAGGCTGGGCTGAGGGAACGCCCCCTGCACTAATTGCATGCACCGGGCTACTAGTAAATAAGTAAAAGATAAACCAGTTACAGACAAGCAAGGAGAGAAGACGAGGGTCCATGTGGAGGTGGGTCAGAGTTGGAGGCATCAGTGTGGAAGGCAGACGGCCAGCACACACATCTTCCCTGCAATGCCAGCTGAGATCACCCAGAAGCAGTGGCATCCTCAATAGCATGACACCCAGATCTTGGTTTCTAATACCATTTTCTGTTAAAAGGAATCAGAGCTCCTTGGAGAAACAGCTGACTGTAGGGCTGGTCGCGGAATGCACACATTGCCAAAGCGAGGGTGTGCTGGGGGCGAGGGGTGAGGGGCGTGCCACAGGACACAGGGACCACCCACAGAGCTTCTGTTCCCATAGCTGCAGCAACTGAGCAACAAAATGAAGTCGCATCAGATTATAACCCAAAGTGTAAAATCAACATCTGTATTTCCATCCCAATACAAAAACGATTAGATAGATGCCCCCTGTGCAGGGTGTAGATGGCCCAGCCTTCCTGTGGCCCAGGCCTGACTTCCTTCTAGGGGGCACAGGCAGATGACAATGGGGAGCCCTTTGTGCAGAAGGGAGGGGTGCCCGGAGAGCCTGAGCAGGCCCAGAGTGCAGCCATTTCAGAAGGCAGTGCGCCCCTGCCTTTCTGTGCCAGATGGTCATAAACTGACTGTCCCCTCCCCATACCTTTCTACCCTTCCCCATGGCGCCCAGAGGGCCCCTGGCACCTGCCCAACCACCGGCCCAGATAGCTCAAGAGACACCACACATCTGTCTGGGGGCACACCCTGTCCCGAGTGTGAGCAAGAAGCAGCCGCTCACAGGATACTCGTCTCACCAGCACTCCTGGGCTGGGGTCCCCGCATCCCCGCTGTGCATTGGCTGATGGCCCTGTCGCCTCTGCGGAATCCAGCTGGGAGGCAACAGCTTCCCCACTGACTGGGCAGCCCCGCAAGCCTCAGGGCCTCCTGCAGCCACAAGGGGACCAAGTGGGCACTCGCTCCGTCCGGCCTCTGTGTTCGTGGTCCTCATGGCTCTGTTTGCTCCCCAGTGACACAGCACATGAAGCAGCTCCTGGACAGGAACTCTAAGAAGAAGTCCAAGTTGAGAAAGAAACCCAAGCCCTATGTTGAGGAGCCAGATGGTAGGGCCTCTCTCTGCAGCCCCTGTGCTGCTCTGCACAGCTCTGCTTCTGGCCTCGGCCACCTGGCCTCTCTAACCGCTTCTGGGCTGGGGTTGGGCACTAACCATCAGCCTCCAGCCTCCTGAGCTGGAGGCCCTGGTCATTGATGGGCTCCTGGGAGAAGACGCACGTGCCTCCAGGTCAGGCCTCCTTGGAGCCCTGGCTCAGAACCACACCCTGCCCAAGCTCTAGGGAAGCCATTCACCTGAGGCTGCCCTCCCTGCTGGGGCAACTGAGTACTATTGCTGTCAGACCCACCTCCCCCTTCTTCACTCTGCTTACCTGCTCCTTTTCCCCCGAGACTACTCCACTGGGCCCTTCCTCAGGGCTGCCCTGGGCAGGAAAGGGGCAGCTGGAACCCAGGGTTCCTGGCTGCCCTTGGTCTCCCTGGCACAGGAGTCGAAGGAGCTTTGAGCTCCTGCCTGGGCCCACTTCTTGAGAGTCAGCTGCAGCAGCAGGTGGGGCTGGGGGGTGCAGTGATCCTATCCCTGGGACCTGCAGCCTGGGGTGCTGTGGGTAGGAGGCGTGTCTGCCTGGCGCAGCAGCGGAGACTCTGGGAGAGCTGCTTTTATTGTCCCTCTGTGGGCCTGTCTCCCTACCTGTAACACAGGATGGGTGTGTCCTGGTGAGTCCTGGCGAGGCCAGGTGGGCAATGGGCTTGGAGCAGAACACCCACAACACTGCCAGGGTTTCCCTGGGCTGGCCATGGGCACTGCTGACCCCTGGCACTCAGCGGACACCCCATGTCCTGGCCCAGGAGGCTGTGCCCACTGCAGCACATGGTGCAGAGGGGTCTGTGCACTCGTGGCCTCAGTCTATGGTCCACCCTGTGATACCAGCCTTTGAGGTCAGCCCTTCAGCCCCTGGGAGACAGGTGTCCCCGTCCCATCCTGCAAAGGAGGGGCCTCGGGCCACAAAGGCTGCATCTGGCCAGTCACCAGCTGAGAGGTGGCAGCCTCTGGGTCTTTAGGTCACAGCCTGTAGGAGAGGCTGGGTCAGGCCCCAGGAAGCCTTGGGACAAGGTCAGAGGTGTCTCCCGCAGTGCCCAAGACTTGGGACAGGAAGCACTCCCCTGAGTGAGAGGCAGGCCTGCCCCATGTGAGGGCCAGCCAGTCCTTGCTGCAAAGTGCTCCCTGGGCTCCATTGCTGGAGCACCGTCCATTCCAAACCGGAGCTCACCCGGAAGGGCCACGTCAGCCTGTGGCACGAGGATCCGTGCCATGTCCACAGCAGCCGTCAGAGGCGGCACCTAGGGCTCTCTGCCAGGGTCAGTGTTCCCCAGGGGCCGGAAAGAGATTCTCTAGGTGCAAACAGCATGAGAAAAGTTTGGGGTTGTTTTTTTTTGTTTGTTTGGTTTACTTTAAAAAAGAATCCCCTTGTCAGTTTTAATGACAAAACTCTTATGAAAATTAGAAATGAAAAGATGTTTATGACTAAGAGTCATAAACATGTTGAGTGTTTTTAAAAAATATTTTTATTAATTTTTAGAGAGGAAGGGAGAGGGAGAGAGAAAGCATGGATGCAAGAGCGAAACATTGATCAGCTGCCTCCTGCACGCCCCCTGCCCACGATGGAGCCACAGCCGGGGCATGTGATCTGGCTGGGATGGGACAACAGCCTTTCCAGGCAGGGACGCTGCCCAGCCACTAGCCAGGTCTGTTAGTGCTTTTCACCCTGGAGTCCACGGACCCCATGTCCGCAAAAAACTGATTTATTTAAAAGACTCAGATGTTTCGATTTGAGACTTGGGTCCAGAGGCCTCCCTTGGGCAAGCAGGTGGGCCCAGCAGGGTACAGTCTAGCCCACCTGTCTGTCTGTCCCTTGGTCTGCAGCCGGTCAGGTGGCTTCTGTGTGTTCTCTGTCCCACTGCTGCTCCCCTTCTCTTCCCCGTCTGGGCTCCATATGTTCCAGACCCACCTAAGCAAGGTCTCCTTCTCTCTCCCTCCTCCCTCCTCATCTCTGTGTCTGGAGAGCCCTGGCCAAAGTCCCTGAGGTCCTTGCCCTTAGAATGCTGGCCAGCCCCCCCCACCCCCAGTGAGAAGGTGGGCTGCCAGGGGCAGAGGTGGAGGAAGCCGCAGACTCCGAAGGCAATCCTTCCAAGGCAGAGTCTTTCCAGGGCACTGTCCTCCCAGCAACACCCAGGCTCGGACACAGGGCCTCCCCTCCACATTCGTCCCCTTTGCACCATGGACCAGGCCTGGGCCTCCCTCTCCTGACCCCCACCCAGGCAGCCCTCAGCCCCGCAGGGATGGGTCCTGGGGCCAAAGCCCTCTCCCAGGCTCCCCATGAGGAGAAGGGCTGCAGGAGAGCGGGCCCGGTGTCCAGCCAGCCTGACCTCCCCTAGTGCTGGCCCAGCGCAGCACGTCCTGAGGACCCCCAGGTGCTGCACAGAGATGGCTCTGCAGGGCCAGTGGGGGAGGGATCCTGAGATTTGGAGGCCCTGGAACCCAGGCCTTGCCCTGTCCTTTCTGTGACTCCTCCTGGGGAAAAGACCTCCAACCCAAACTGCCCTTCCTGGACAGACGGGAGGAGGGTGGGCCAGCAGAGGGGTTCCTCCTCCAGCCTGGCTCTTCTGGAGGTGAGAGGAGTGCCCCTTGCTTCTGTGGATTCTGCGCCAGAGGACAGCCCAGGAGAATGAGGACCCACTGCCCTGGGCTGGGGTGGGCAGGAGCCTGTGGCCGCCTGGGACGCTGGCCGAGGCTGCCTCTCCTCACCCCTCTCTGCTGCTTCCTCTCTCAGTCGGGCTGGCTGCAGCCCCTGCGCCACACACGTCCACGCCAACCGACCAGCACCCGTTCTTTTCCAGGCGTGGCGATAAGCACGTACGCCAAGTACTGCTACCACAAGCTGCAGAAGGCAGCCCTGACGGGGGCCAAGAAGGTACACGTGTCTCCCGGGACGGCCCGACAGGGTGGGGAGGCGGGACCCCCGGGCAGCCTACACATGGGGGCAATAACAGCCAGGGTGTGGAAGGTGCCGGAGAGAGTCCACTGGGATGGGCAGCCAGGAGTGCACCCCCGGGTCCGGAACCGATGCACACGAAGGGGCCTCAGGCCACCAGTCTCTGAGGGTGGCAGCAATCCCAGCTGCCCCAAGCCTGCCACCTTCTCGCTGGTGTGGCTGGGTCAGAGGGCAGGCGGAGGGGCCACCCCTCCCCAAGGGGACCTCCCCCGGCAGGTGGGCTCAGGGGACTGTCCTGCTCCTTTGCTCACACCGGGCCACCCGCCAGCCATGGAGGTCTGAGAGCCCAGACTCATCACAGGCTCCTGCCAAAGAGGCCCCACCCCACAGAAAGGTGAGCCCGTCCCACGTGGGCAGACGGGCAGGTGGTTCCAGCAGCACCCTCCCCTACTGCTTCCCTGACATCTGCCTAGTGGGGACCTCCCACCACCTGGAGGAGCTTGGCAGCCACAGCCGTCCACCCTCTGGCTCCTGTAGAGGCAGGAGGCCTCGTGACACCCCCAGCTGGGCCTTGTTCCTGGACTGTTGGCACCTGCAGCCGTCCTCCCCTCCGTCCACCCTGGGCGGAGGGGGGAGGAGTATCTGCACCCCTCCCCCTCCTCCCTTTCCACCCACTACTCCACCCAGGAGCCCCTCAGGCCCTCTTACACCTGACCTCCCCACTACCCCAGAGCCTGGTCTCCCCTTCCACTTCCTCTCCCCTTTGAATGCATTGCTCCAGCCCTGCCACAGACTTCAGAAGCCACCACTGCATCCACCTCGGCCCCTCTGTGATCAACTGTGGCCCCCATCTGCCAGCCTGGCCCCTCTGGCCCAGGCAGCTCCGACTGGCCTGCCCAGAATCATTCCCACCCTTCTCCCCTGAGGCTTCCGGGTGCTGTAGGCAGCCCAGCAGGAGGCTGCTGGTGACTGGCCAGGGCGTCGGTGTGTCCCCAGCTCTGGCTGGGCAGAGACCTGGAGTTCCAGGGGATTCTTAGACAGAGGAGGGGGCGGCCAAGCCAGGGGCAGTCCTGGGGGTGGGGCTGGGAGCTAGGCCTGGCGGGACAGAGCGGCTGTCTCTGCAGGGACTGAAGAAGCCCAACGTGGAGGAGATCCGGCACGCCAAGAACGCGGTGTTCAGCCCGTCCATGTTCGGCAGTGCCCTGCCCGAGATCATGAGCATGCAGAAGGAGCGCTACCCAGAGCGGCAGCTGCCCTGGGTGCAGACCCGGCTGTCTGAGGAGGTGCTGGCGCTCAACGGTGATCAGACAGAAGGCATCTTCAGGTGCCCAAGGCCTGGGCCCGGGGGTGGGGGTGGAGGTGGCTCCACTGTGTGGGACTTCAAAGCAGCCAGTGAGGCCAGCGTTCGTTCAGGTGGGGAAAGGCACCCTGGGAGGCAGGGCCAGCGGGAGGGCTGGCTGGGTCAGTGCCCCTGCAGAAATGACCACGAGGGCTCAGGGAATGCTTGGACTTGAGCCATGAGCAGGCTGAGGTGGGAGCCCAGGGTGGCAGCAACCCGGCCGGCAGTCCTCACCGTGACAGGACAACTCCCTGCCCATGGCAGTGGGACTTGTCGCGTCACCTGCTGTCCCGACTCACCTGCCCAGGCCCCAGAAAGGCAGCTGGGTAAACCGATGGTGGGTTTGGGCCTCCGTGCCCCTGAAGAGGAATGCATGTGTATGGGAGTGGGAAGGAGTCCCATGGGGGTGGGGGGAGGGCTGAGCAGCCCTGCTGGGAAGCCAGGATCCTCCTCCCTGACACCCTCCTTCTGCTCAGAGTCCCCGGGGACATTGACGAAGTGAACGCCCTGAAGCTACAGGTGGACCAGTGGAAGGTGCCTACAGGCCTGGAGGACCCCCACGTCCCTGGTGAGCCCCAGGCCCCTGGGCAGCAGGAGCAGGCCCAATCCAGGTGATGTAGCGGCTCCCAGTTCTTTTCCAACAAGGGCCGCCTCCTGTCCACTGGACAGCCACCCTGGGCCCTCCCTGCAGCCTTGCCTGCTCAAAGCAGCTGCACAGCCCCCTCAGAGAAGTCATATTTTGGGCCTGCATAACCCCCCCGCCTCCAGGATCCGTCCTGGCTCTCAGGTTCATGACCTCTATAGGCCTGGGTCATCGCAGCCCACCTCCGCCAGGTGGACCCTTTCGTCTGGTCTGCCAGTCGGCCCTCAGGCTGCCTGCTGCCTGCCCTCTCCTTTCACGCTCTTGTTGCGGAGTCTGTTATGTGCTCCATACTGCTGCCTGCCTAGGGGTGCCAGCCCTTGGGCCTGGCTGAGCTCCTCACTGTGTCTGCAGCGTCTCTGCTGAAGCTGTGGTACCGGGAGCTGGAGGAGCCCCTGATCCCGCACGAGTTCTACGAGCAGTGCATCGCGCAGTACGAGAGCCCAGAGGCTGCCGTAGCTGTGGTGCACTCGCTGCCCCGCATCAACCGCCTGGTGCTGTGCTACCTCATCCGCTTCCTCCAGGTGTGTGGGGCCCACGGACGCCGCCCCCCCAGCACCCCCCCACTCCAGGCACGCTCTGCCCCACCGTATGCCCCTCCCAGGCATGCCCTGCCTTTGCCCACCAGCCACTGCCTCTTGCAGGTATTCGTGCAGCCTGCCAATGTGGCCATCACCAAGATGGATGTAAGCAACCTGGCCATGGTGATGGCGCCCAACTGCCTGCGCTGCCGATCCGACGACCCGCGCGTCATCTTCGAGAACACTCGCAAGGAAATGTCTTTCTTGCGCGTGCTCATCCAGCATCTGGACACCAGTTTCATGGAGGGCGTGCTATAGCGCGTGGGCTGAGGGACCGAGGGTGGGGACAGAGCCAGGCTCGGTGCACCAGGGCAGGGGAGCACGTGGGGAGGGGGGAGGGAATGCCCCAGCCATGGAGGTAGCATGCCAGGCTCCAGCCACGCCCGACCCAGCCCTGGAACATCACCCCCCTCCCCCAGGACTCGGCCAGGGTAGAGGGACTTTGAGAAGGGTGCCTCTGATTCCACCTGCCTCATGGCCAGTTCCAGGCTACTGCCCCATCCCCCACCACAAGCCAGCCACGGGTCAGCCCCAAGAAAGTGCCTTCTGTTTCCTGGAGCCAAGTGACACTGCCCCACCCGGGCACTGAGGGCACCAGCAGCCTCCCAGGGGCTCCTGTGCTCAGTCTGGGCCTGGCTTGGGCCCTCCCAGGTCACCTCTCTCTCCCTCAATCTTCTGACCTGCAGTTTCCTCCCTCCCCAGCCCCCATTCCCTAGCCACCTGTGGCCTCCAGCATACTAACTGCACAGGAGTTTGGGGGCTCCAGGGCACTGAGCTATCCAACATCAGAGCCTGGCCCAGGCAGAGCCCGGCAGGCTATCTCTGGGTGGGGAGGGACCCCCAAACCAAAGTCCTCTGGGGGGGACAGGCGTGGGCAGGCATTCTTGGGGCAGGGTGGGGGAGGGACGAGAGTATTTTTTCTTGGTGTAACTATAAATTCAGAATCTATCCTGCAGCCCAACCCTCCTGTGTATAGAGATATAGAGGGAAAGATATAAGAACTACATTTGCTAATGACATAGTTTTAACCCAAATGCTATTTATCTCCAAGCCATCCTAACCCGTCCTCTGTGCAGAGCAAGTTATCATTCCTTTTTCTTCTCCACTTCTTGGCTTCTGACCAAAAACCGGACCCTGCCCCTCCCCAGGGGGAGAGGGAAGGAGCTGAGGGCGCCCAGGACTGCCCTTCCTGGAGGCCAGAGCTGGGGAGAGGGGACCCCTAGACTCTCAGTTTGTACATTTTCCATTTTGGAATTTTCAGTTTCAATTATAAAACTTAATTTCTCCCCAGTTTTTATATATATATATATTTTTAGAGTTGAGTTTTTATTTATTAAAAAAGCCCGGCCCTGCAGAAGCTCGGGTACCCTTGGGTGGTGTGTCCTCAGTCGGGTGATTTTGGGCCTGAGTGGGGCGACCTAGCCACAGACTTTTGCTCTGACGCATGGACTGAAGAGGTGACAACTGTGTGAATAAAGTACATATGGAAACTTGGGAGCCATGGTCACTGATGTTCCTAAGGGTGGCTGCGGAGGTATGGCCAGCCCGTTGCTGGTAAGGGCCTCTGGATGGACAGGCCAGAGGAGAATGGGGGAAGCAGCAAGTTGGGGGGGTGGAGGTGGTGAAGGCGGGGAGGGGGAGAGCA
>NW_005357294.1:707664-707987 GCF_000412655.1 Myotis brandtii | reverse complement strand
AAGCAGCCCGGCCCAGGAAGGAGACTCTGATCCTGGGCCACCTGTGGTCACTGGGGTAACGGACTTGACCCCGAAAACCCAGCAGGATTACCCAGGGGGGTTGGGCCTCTTCTGATCCGCCCTCCCCCAACCCGGCACAGGCTTCTGGACAGTTGGTTCAACTCCTCTTTATTCAGCACCTGGTTGACACCCAGACTCTGCTGCACCCAGCTGGCTTCCTAGGGAGCGGGGAGAAGACAGGCACGTGCGGGCCCGCCTGCACCCCACCGGCATCTGACCACAGGGCGGGTTGCCCCACGGGCCCAGAAAAGGAAGTGTCCGGG
>NW_005357294.1:706670-707266 GCF_000412655.1 Myotis brandtii | reverse complement strand
AGCTCTACATGTGTCTGCACCTTGCACCCCAGTTCCTACCAACCTTCGGCCTCCAGTCCTGGGCTGCCCCGCCTGCCTTGGAAGCCCTGGCGGGGCAATGGCCACACCCAGGAAGAAGCCAGTCAGGTAGCCCCGCGGAGAACGTGGCACCTGATTAGAAACGAGGTTCAAGACGCGGAAAAGGCCGCTTTAATGAACCTGTGTGCCAGGAAGCCGGGCCGGGTGCGGCCGATCCGGGGAATGGGAAGGGCCCGGGTTCCCTCTAGCGCTCCTCTGTACACGGTGTGCACAGACGAGCACAGGAAGCGGACACAGGTCCGGCCCGGCCACAGGGACCCTCCCGCCTCGGGCAGGCGTCCGGCCGGGCTCATGGGCACCGCCTGTCCCTCTGTCTGCAGCTTTTCCTGGATGACTCCAAAATGAAGAACTTCATCACCTGTTTCAAAGGTACTGCTGTGCCCTCTCCACCTTCCTTCTCCCTTCGGGGAAGGCTTCGGAGGGTCCGCTCCCCAACGCCGCCCGCGGCAGGGGCTGGGCATCCTGAGCTCCCGAGCCCCGCATCGAGTGAGGGCCAGGGCGGCCCTCCCTGCCGGCGC
>NW_005357294.1:701838-706568 GCF_000412655.1 Myotis brandtii | reverse complement strand
CCCTGGGGTAACGGGGCCTGGCGTGGTGAGCAGCCCGTGTCCTTCGCCTCCCCAGACCTGCAGTTCCTGGTCACCTTCTTCTCCCGTCTGAGACCCAACCGCAGCGGGCGCTACGAGGCTTCCTTCCCCTTCCTCTCTCCCTGCGGCAGGGAGCGCAACTTCCTGCGCTGCGAGGACCGGCCCGTGGTCTTTACGCATCTGCTGGCTGCAGGCTCCGGGTCCCCGCGCCTCTCCTACTGCGGCGGCGGCGAGGCGCTGGCTGTGCCCTTCGAGCCCGAGCGCCTGCTGCCCCTGGCCACCAACGGGCGCCTGTACCACCCCGCGCCGGAACGCGCAGGGGGCGTAGGTCTGGTGCGCTCGGCCCTGGCCTTCGAGCTCAGCGCCTGCTTCGAGTACCCGCCCGGTGCGTCCGCGGTGCCCTCCCACGTGCACTGGCAGGGCCAACGCCTCCCCCTCACCATGGATCTGGCCCCGCTGCTGCTCGCCGCCCCCCAGCTCTGAGCGTCAGGCGGGAGGCCGCGGGCCCTGAGCGCCCCTCTCGCCCGCGTCGCTGCGCACGCGCCACCCGGAGAGCGCGCAGGCCGCGTGCGCGTGCGCGTCCGGGAGCATCTAGGCCCCGCCCCGCCCGGCGCTGTCCGAGGTGCTGCCGCGGCCGGTCCCCGACCGAATGCGGGAAGGGGCCCAGGCCTTTCTGCTCTCTCCCGATCTGGGGCATCCTCTGCTTCCGCTCGCGACGGCAGGCCCGGGCGACCGGGCGAGAGGCACAGGGGCTCCAGTGCGCTTGCGCGCCCGGCCCCCGCCCCTCCCCCGCCCGGGCTGCTCTGTGGGCCGGGGCGCCGTGGGCTCGGCGGGGGAGCCGCGCCGCAGGAGCGTCAGGTGAGGGGGCGCCCGAACCAAGGTCAGTGGGCATGGGGCGGGATCGGGGCCGTCCACTACACGCACTGAGGACGTGCGACCTGGCGGGACCACGCCCTGCCCTGAATCGCCCAGAACAGACCCGTGCTCTGGGGATGCAGGCGAAGCCTTGGGGTACCTAGGTGCCTGGCTCGGTTTTCATTCTGCGCCCGATGGGGTCGCAGGGCTTCACCCCACCCCCCACCCCGCGCAGATGGGCGCCCTGGAGGCAGTGTCAGCCATCTCCAAGCCTATGCGTGACGCCCGGGCCCCTACCCAGCCGGATTAGGGTTTGTCCGCCGAGTAAAAGGATTTGTGTGCGGGCCTCCCAGGCTCTTCCCGCCTGGGCCCTCATCCTTGCCCAGCTGGCCCTGTGACATGGATCCGCATCTAGGGGTGCCCGTATGAGCAGCAGCGCCCTGAATCCCGAGGAGGAAGCTAAGAACCTTCTCTACTGGAGAGGCCTTGCTCCTGGAAGATGGGTGTGGGCAAGCCCTTTTGCTCGAGGAGATGAGTGCCAGGGGCCAAGAGAAATCCCCTGGCTTCTTGGGGCTCGCAAACATCCTGAGACACCAAGGAGCTGCCTCTGCCTGGGCCAAAGCTACTCCATTAAAACTTTTGCTGTGCCTACTTCATCTCTAGTGACTTCAAATAATCACTTTAAGGCAAGATTTAAACAACCAGCAAGGCCACCTAGTTCCTTTCTACAAGACTCACTCTTGATAGTGGAAAACCTGGTGAACAGGGGGGTGCTCAGAGCAGGTACCACTTGAGGTGGAGCTTGAGGCTGGGTGACAGCCAACCCTCTGCCCTGCCACCCTGGTTGGTTTCTCAGCCCAAGTCCCCACCTTTAAAATTGGACTCCTTGTGCCTGGAACTAGATCCAGACCTTCCCGTCTCTCTAGGATCACAGCTGCATGTGCATAAACCCACAACACACTACATTCCTTCGGTCCAGAAAGTCACTGTTGAAACTATACTAGAAACCCAGTTGGTGGCCCAACCATTCCAGGGCCCCACTGTCCCCCAAAAGAGGCACCTTTTGGGGAGCCAGCATGGAGAACACAGGTCCATAGCTTGGGAAATGTTCTTCCCTATCATTTGCTTCATCATCCTGCTCTCTAACAAGTTCCCAGAGAACAAACCCTCATTCCAGTAAGCTGTTCCACCCACCCCACTCCCAGGGCAGGACAAAGCAGGGCCTGGATTTTTCTGTGGCTCTTGACTCCTCTAAGACTAGTTCTGCCCTGCCTCCCATCAAGGACCTTATCCAGGGGGTACAAAAGGGACCTCTGCTCTAGGCCTTACAAGGTCTCATGCCAGTCCCCAGAGAGCAGAGTCCAATGTACAAGGGGTGCTATTTGCCTCCCCCTCTGGCCCAGGCTTGGGAACAGCTCTGGACTTCACCACCCAAATGCTCCCAAGCCTATATCACCATACCTTACACCAGCCTCTTGCAATGTAGGTCCAGAGTGGCTAGTTGGGAGGGTGTAGAGGGCGGTGCTACCTAGACAGACATGCCCCATGTGGCCTGTGTGCAAGACAGAGGACATCAGAAATTCAAAATTGGAACCTAATGTCCCAAATCCTTAACTGTTTTCGTTAAGAAAACGTTTTATCAGTTTCTTAAATTGATTTATAACTTTTCAAACATTAGACACGGTGTGAGCTTCCATCCATGCTCTTCGCTGACTCTCAAGGGTTAGGGCAAGGCCTTGCCAAACTGTTTCAGGAAGTGCTTCCCATCCGGGGCCCCATTGTAGCAAAGTTGGCGAGGAGGTTGGCCTCGGGAGATGGCCTCCGGGGCCCCAGCACTGCTGCTGCTGTCGCTGCTCTGTCTGCCCGGTCTCCCGCCCGGATCCACCAGCTGCCCGGCTGCCTGCCGCTGCTACAGCACCACGGTGGAGTGTGGGGCCCTGGGGCTGCACGTTGTCCCGCCAGGAATCCCGCCTGGGACACAGGTGGGAACTGTGTGGGGCTGCGGGTGAGGAGGGAAGGGTGTGTGAGCATCCTGGTGGGTAGATGGGAACCTTAGTTGGAGGAACACTCCCTCAGTGGGGTAAACACTGCCTGCCCTCCCTCCCTCTGGCCTGCAGACGCTGTTCCTGCAGGATAACAGCATCTCATGCCTGGAGCTGGGCATCCTGGCACCCCTTGCCGCCCTTCACAGTCTCTACCTGCACAACAACAGCCTTCGCACCCTGGAGCCAGGCACCTTTCACGCACAGTCACGCCTGCTGGAGCTCGCACTCACAGGCAACCAGTTGCGAGGCCTGCGCCTGGGGGCTTTTGCAGGCCTGGCTCAGCTGCGCATACTCTACCTGGCTGGTAACCAGCTGATGCAGCTGCTGGACTTCACCTTCCTGCATCTGCCGGTGAGGGGTGCGGGGGGAAAAGGGCAGGGATCCTCCTGTACTGTCAGCTGCTCGGAGGGGCTGGAGTTGTGAAGGGGACAAAAGTCAACCAGCCTAGCCTGGTAAGGAACATATATCTCCTAGGGCCCCTTTCCCTGATGATCTGCTGTCCTTGCTTCAGCGACTGCAGGAGCTGCACCTGCAGGAAAACAGCATTAAGCTGCTGGAGGACCAGGCCCTGGCCGGGCTCTCCTCACTGGCACTGCTGGACCTCAGTAGGAACCAGCTGGGCACCATCAGCCATGAGACCCTGCAGCCCCTGGCCAGCCTGCAGGTCCTACGCCTCACAGGTACCTCTTCTGGAGCAAGGGGTCTCAAGCAAAGATATCAAGCCACAGTGCTGGCATTAGGGAGTAGGCCGTTATGTAGGGCAACCCAATGGCAGTGGCTCAAGAGCTGTACACCCCCAGGGCAGCTCTGAAGGGCCACACCACTACCAGCAACCACAGCAGAATGCTGCCAGGAATGGGGGTGTTGGTAGGGGCACAGCTCAGAGAACTTTTGTAAGGAAGACAGAAAAGGTACAAGTCTCTAAACAGAGTAGACACAGTTGAGGGGCTTGCACACTTCGGGGCCATCAGAGGGCAGGTAGGTAGAAACTAGAAAGATGGGGGCATTTCTAGGAGACAACACCTGAGAGACAAGGCTGACAGTATTTGCAAGGTTTTAGTGGTGGTGAGATGTCTATGTGGACACCAGGGTTCCCCCCAAATAGTGGGACTGGGAGGGACAAGAGACTGCCTAGATATCGTGAACTGAAGGGGCCAGGGAAGAGTCGGCCCACACTCCAAGGAGCTTGTGCAGGGGCGGCAGGGGTCCCTGACTCTGTGGGGGGTAGTGAAGGGGCTCCTGCTCTGGCCAGTGGAACCCCAATTGCACAGGCTGTGGTCGCAGCTGCCCCTGGGCTACCTGCTCACCAATGCTCTGTCCACAGAGAACCCATGGCGCTGTGACTGCGCGCTGCACTGGCTGGGAGACTGGCTCAAGGAGGCGGGGCAGAGGTTGCTCAGCTCCAGGGACAGGAAGATCGTGTGCGCAGAGCCTCCACGCCTGGCCCTCCAGAGTCTCCTGGACGTCTCTGGCAGCAGCCTCATCTGCATCCCACCTTCTGTGCACGTTGAGCCGCTGGAGGTGACAGCCAACCTGGGTGAGAACCTGCGGGTTGCCTGCCAGGCTTCCGGCTACCCGCAGCCCCTGGTAACCTGGAGAAAGGTGGCCCAGCCTCGCGAGGGACAACCACGGGCCCAGGCCCCCCCCCAAGGCGGGGTGCCAGGCCCAGGCGGGCACGGAGCCTCCGACACGGGCAGCGGCATGCTCTTTCTCACCAACATCACCCTGGCCCACGCTGGCAAGTACGAGTGCGAGGCCTCTAACGCCGGCGGCGCCGCTCGGGTGCCCTTCCAGCTCCTGGTCAACGTGTCC
>NW_005357294.1:697577-701415 GCF_000412655.1 Myotis brandtii | reverse complement strand
GACGCGCGCTGATGACGCAGGCCCGGCGGATTGGCCAGTCGGCGGACTCCACTCGCGCATGCTCCGGCGTGATCAGTAAAGGGTGGAAGCTGCACGGTCTGAACCGAGCTGTGTGTGAGGTCTGGGGGCGGCGAGGGGGGTGCAGGCACCCGGAGCGCCGTAGCTTTGCAGACACAAGTCCTGGGGTGCAAACGTTGGATGGCCAGGGAGGCTCCTAACACCCCCACTGAGGTTCTCCTCTCGTGCTGTGAAGATGCACGGACCTGCGAGGGACCAGGGGAGGGAGAGCAGCCTGGAAGACAGTGTTACCGGGGCCATACTGGGTGTGGCAGCAGAGCCAGGGGCAACTCGCTGACCAATGAGGACAGAAAAAACAGCCACAAATTTAAGTTCCAAACACACTGCGCATTTGTACCGTAATAACATGGTCTGGCCCCAAAGCCCAGCCGACAGTCTCCTGAGTGCCAGGGCAGGGAAATCATGACAGGCCCCAGCGCAGAGGGCCAACCTCCTTGAAGCAGGCCAAGTCCCAACTGCAACACAGGGCAGTCTGCTCTGGAAAAGGGCCCAGAGGGAACACCCTCTCTCAGCTCAGAGATGGGACCCCAGGAGCATTCTGAAGAGGACGAGGACACCAGAGGGTAGCCAAGTGCAGACTAAGCAAGCAGGGCTGGGCAGGTCTGGAATTCAGACCTCAGGCCCACAGACGGGTGAACAGTCAGGGGAGCAAGTGCAGGGCAAAACTGCGCAGGGAGGCTCAAGGTGCACCCGAGGGGCACAAACCCAGACACCAGTGCCTCTGCGTCAGGCCTCTAACAGGGTCCCAGCCAAGGCTGTGCCTACCCAGGAGGGGGAGGGGCCTCCAGCAGCCCTGGACTCTGGGACAGCCTGTTTCTCACCCAGAAGCCCAGAGATCACAAACTGAAGTAGTCTGCAGCCAGGCGACCATAGATGTCCGTGGTCCAGACCACATGGGCACGGCCCGAGGCTAGCAGCAGCTGGTGCAACTCAGCCTCCACACGGGCAAATTTCTCCTCATTGATGGAGGCCTCCAGCAGAACAGAGGCAGGTGGCGGCCAGGGCAGGCCCTCATAGCAGTCCACAGGGAAGGGGTGCACCACTGTGCGCAGCTCGGCCTGTGCCACCGAGTCCCGCAGGAGCTCCTTAAGACCTGCCATGGACAGTGGGTTGCCATAGAGGCCGAGGTAGCGGAGGCTGGCGCAGCGGGTCAGCACAGGGAGCATGGCCAGCAGCTGGGTATCAGCAAGCTGGCACTCGGTCAGCTCGAGGTGCAGCAGTGTGGCCGCCGCCGCCTGCAGCAGACCCTGGAAAGGCTCCAGCTGGCTGCCCGACAGGTCGTTGCCACTCAGGTCCAACTTCTTGAGGTGGACGGCATGGGGGCTGCGTGCCAGGAAGCGCAGGTCCTCCGGCAGCAGAGCACAGAAGGCCAGCTCCAGGCTCTCCAGGGGGCTCTGCAGGGTGCTGCAGGCGAAGCAAGGGGTCATGAACAGGCAGGCAGGGGACAGTCTTGGGGAGGGGAGAGGCAGACAGTAGTAGGGCCCACTCACCTGAGCAGCTGGTCCAGCCGCCCTGAGAGGAGAGAGGAGCCCATGCTGAGCTCCCGCAGACAGGTGAAGCGGCCCATCTGGGCCAGGAAGTATCGGAAGTTGTCCTCGCCATCCACGGAGGGCTGCCGTGAGTCCCCGTGTACATAGTGCAGCCGAAGGCTGGCCAAGTGCTGAAAGCGGGCCACGTGTGGGATGATGACAGACAGGCCACGCAGGCCCAAGTTGTTGAAGCGCAGGTCCACACGGCGCAGGCAGCCTGCATCCAGAAGCTGCAGCAGGGCCACAGTGTTTCGCATGGGCAGGTCCTCAGCCCGCAGGTCCCGGCAGCAGAGCCGCAGCGGGCTGCCTGCGCTGCTACGGAGGGCCTCCCGCAGGAACGCGTAAGAGGCCCGGTTCACCCGAAGGTCCACACGCACCTCCACGGGAGCAGGGCTCGGCCCAGGCTCCACAGTCCCACCTTGCTGCTGCGCGATGCATGTGCGGGCCACGGCTGCTGTGCAGTCCCACATGCTCATGGTGCCAGGGTCCTGCTCCACACCGTCGTCCAGGAGGCCCGTCATGTCCAGCACCCGCAGTGCGTGCTTCCTGGGAGCACAGGTGGGCTGAGAAAGGTGATAAGAGGGAGAGCCCACACCCAACCCCAGCCACCTTGGAACAGAAGCAACATGCCTATTCCTGCACTGAGCTCTTAACACCAGCCTGAAACCTCTCTGGGGACCCTTTCTGTACATCCCAAGCCTGAGGGCCCCTCAGGTGAGCCCATACCTGCAGAAAGACCGTGTGCCAGCCTCAGCCTCTGGGGTGTGGAGCCGGGCTGTGAGCCCCAGGATCACAGCCTGCATGCTCTCTGTGCTGGGCCGCTCCTGCAGCAGGGCCCGGCTGCAATGGGCACACTCCTGCAGCAGCTGCTGGAAGCTGAGCAGGGGGAAGGGCCATGTGTGCACCAGTTCGCGTAGCACAACAGTCTTCTTGTCCATGAAGGCCACCTTGAACAGCAGGGGGAAGAGCTCGCGTGGGAGCAGGGGCAGAGCCTGGCAGGCCGCGGGCTGGCACTGGAGCACCTGCCGCGTGCTCAAGAACACAAGCGTGTGCATGGCGCCGGGCAGGGCAGGAGGCCACCTGCAGGGAAGAGACCGTCAGTGGGGAGGACAGACCCCAGGCTACCACCTGCCACAGGCTCCTCCACACACTAGTAGCAGGAAAGCCCAGCCCAGTGCCTGCCAGTCAGTGGTCAGTGGGACCACAGCTCTGAAGAGTAAGTGCTAGGTGCCTGGCAACGGGCTAGGCAGAGTGCAAAGGGGGACGAGGCCACCCCCAGTTCCCACACTCCAGAAGCACGGGGGCCTGTTTAGGAAAACAAAGCCATCAAGCAGCGCGGAATAGCATGGCCCCAGAGAGGACCCGCCCACCTGGTGCGCTTTTGACAGCTGTTGCCTGCAGGGCCTCCCCCACCCTTACTTCAGGCCTCTCAAATTACAAAGCAGCTTATGAGAGATCCTCTCTCAAAAGTAAAATAAGGTTCTGGCCCCTCCCCCTCCACAAGCACTAGAAGGGTGGGATCCTGGGGAGAGGGGCCGGAAGCTGCATCACAGTTCACTCCCTACCCTCCTCAGAAGCTACCGCAGGCTGTCCCAGGACCCTGCGCAGCAGAAGAGAGGAGCTGGACACACAGATGCTCCTCAGTAAACACCAGGGTTGCTAGGCATGGACACCCCTGGAAAGCAACCCTCACCGACAGGGCCTTAGCAGCTGTCTAAACATCCCCCTCCTCCCTGAAGAACCAAGTCAAGAAACCAAGTTTCAAATCCATAGATGCAGGAGGCCCCAGGCCAGAAAACTGCTCAAATAGTTAGAGGCCACTGCAAAGGGGCATTCAAGCTAACGGGAGGCACAAGAAGATGCCTCCGGCCGCAGGAACCTGTGTCAGCTCTGCGGCTGACTCAGGGCACCTCATCCCCGAACTGCCGCCCGGTCCCAGGAAGCAGAACAGATGACGAGGGACGAGGCCTCCCCGGCCAGGGCCGCAGCCTGGGTGATGGAAGCCTGGGCGGGGAAGGGCGTCTGGCCCCAGACCTCACACAGAACCTAAGCCCTGAGCACAGCGGCTCCCGAGAAGCCCTGACGCCAGCCTCGGCCGCGCTCTGCCCGTGGACAAATCTCGCGAGGACGATGCATCCCTCGCCGAGAAAGGACAGACCCACCGAGCACCTGTCACGAGAGGAAACGCAAGCAGCCCGTGTGGTCACCGGGGGAGGAGCCTGTGCGGCGGC
>NW_005357294.1:687018-696576 GCF_000412655.1 Myotis brandtii | reverse complement strand
CGCGCCCTGAAGGAGACCCTGCGTCCGGCCAGCAGCGCTGGACCCCGCGTCCCCGTGCAGGCGCCCCCGGAGGCGGCCGAGGAGGTACCGGGGCCCCGTACCCTAGCCTCCCGGCGTAGCTTTCTGTGTGGCGGGGAGCTCCGTGAGGCACAGAATTTGGGGGAAGGGGTGGAGGGCCCGGCTCCCTCCCGGTCTCGGAGGGACTGGGGCGAGGGGCTGGAGACACCTCTGTCCCCCACACCAGCCTTTCCGACCCCACTGCCTCCTCTGCAGGTGCCCGAGCCCAGCTGCTGGGGGTCCCACCTGAATCGGGCTGTCACCCAGAGTCTCCCCGCTGCTGCCGGGCCGAGCCCTCGCGGGTCTGTGCCGGACTATGGGAAGCGGCTCAAGGCGAACCTGAAGGACGCTCTGCAGGTGAGGACAAGAGTCACGGAGACGTCCACCCGGGGTCCAGAACTGCCCTCGGCCCAGGGGCAGGACCAGCAGACACCCCCCCACAGGTGCCCCTGCTCCCACCAGCGCACACACACGCCTCCCGCACTAACCAGGCCTCGGCTTCTGAAAGGAGGTCACAGTCAGTTTCTGCTCTCAGCTTCCTTTCCATCCCGGCCACACTGAGGGGTTAGGCGGGGACTCTGCAGGTTGCAGGATCTTTGGCCGCCCAGGGCCTGAACTCCTGCTTGCTTGTCTGTCCTCCTCTTTCCAGGCTGGGCCAGCCCTGCGCCGAATACCCCGGCCTCCGCAAAGACCCCCACCCACGGTGCCTTCCCCAGGGCTGCCAGCTGCAGGGGCTTCCCCCAAGTCTCCTGAAGAAGTCAGTGAGGTGCTGCCCCAGCTCCCCAGGCCCCAGCTAAGGCCAGGCCGGCTCCAGCAGCTGCAGGAGTCCCTGAGCCTGCGGCTGGGCTCCCTCGACCCTGGCTGGCTACAGAGGTGTCACAACGAGACCCAAGGTTTTCTGGGGACTTCTGAGGCCTGCCAGCCTGTCCCGGGTACAGAGGAGCCACCGCCCCTGACTTCAGGTGTTCCCTCTGATCCTGGCCCCAGCACAGGCCCTGAGGCACCTTTTCTGGGCTCAGAGGCTCCAGCTATGAAGGTACCTGGGGTCAGTGCAGGGAACCCCCTACTGGGCAGCAGTCAAGGCAAGAAGCGGAGAAAGAGTGGGGAGCTAAAGGGGACCGCTGCTGCACAGGCCCATCAGCACAGCAGCCAAGAAGGCTCCCCGCCAGAGGGAGCTAGGGCTGTACTGCACGCAGAAGACTGTCCAGGGGAGCCCATGCAAGCGCAGCTCCTCACCGGCCCCTCAGCCCCCAGGTAATGCAATTCAGCCTCCCAGCAGGGTCCCCTTGAGTTGGGCCAAGGTGGGGATGCTATGGGCAAGGCACAGCTGTATGTCCCTTCTAGGCCAGCTGTCCGGGACAGGGGTAATTACGTTCGGCTCAACCTGAAGCAGAAACGCTATGTTCGGGGCCCAGCCCTGCGTGGCAGACTCCTCCGAAAGCAGGTGAGGTTGTGGCAGGCACTCCCCTCACCCCTCCTGCCTCTCGCCTTGTGACCCTCCTTTGTGCCCCACCCCAGGCATGGAAGCAGAAATGGAAGAAGAAGGCAGAACGCTTGGGGGGTGGTCAGCCCAACGCCCCAGTCAAGGATTCTTGCTTCCGGTGTGGGCAGCTCGGCCACTGGGCATCCCAGTGCCCCAGACCAGGTGAGGCTTCTGTGCTGTTGAGTTGGACCAACACTGCTTGGAGAGGGTGTTGTGCTCTTTGGGGTCTGACTGAAGCAAAAAGCCCTCCTAACTCCGTACCCCAGGCCCAAAACCTACCCGGGTCCCCAAGAAGGAGGGTGGCGAAGAGGAAGATGACGTGCAGATGCTGCCCACGTTAGAGGCAGTAGCCCAGAGGACACACCCTGCCTGCGGCCAGCTCCGTGGTGAGTGGAAGCCGCCTTCTTGCTAGAATGACGCCAGACCAGCCTAGAGCTCCCATAACACCCTCTCCTGTCCCCCCCCACAGGTGAGGAAGATACAGATCCTGCTGGGTCTGAGTTGCTAGTGCCCATGGAGGCACCTGTGCCTGGGGGACCCTGCCCGTCCCCAGCTGTGCCGCCACTCTACCTACCGGGTCCCTTGGGGCAGGTGGCAGGTGAGCAGATGCCTACCAGCCTAGGACCTTTACCGAAAGGTGGGGGCGACTCGGCCATGCTGACCCAACATCTGTATACACAGCGACGCCAGTTGAGGTGTTGCAGGCCCTGGAGCAGCTGGGGCACCGAGCCTTCCGCCCTGGGCAGGAGCACGCAGTCATGCGAATCCTGTCTGGTGAGCATGGCTGCCGGGGGAGGGAGGCGGGGCTGAGGCCAGGCTGCAGAGCCTCACTGCTGACCCGGCTCCCGTCCAGGCATGTCCACACTGCTGGTGCTGCCCACCGGTGCCGGCAAGTCCCTGTGCTACCAACTCCCTGCGCTGCTCTACGCCCAGCGAAGCCCCTGTCTCACGCTGGTCATCTCTCCTCTCCTGTCCCTCATGGACGACCAGGTGTGTGCACAGGCCCAGCAGCACAGCAGCCAAGGACACACAGGACCCTCAGGTGTGGGTGGAAGGCACGCACCGGCACCCAGGCTTTGCTGTCCCTTTGGGCTGCTGCTTCTTACCCACCGGCGTCCTGGAGCTGTGGGGGTCCCGACAGTTCTCGGCCCACCAGCTCTGTCCACAGCCCTCAGCCTGGAAGTGGCCTGAGGGCAGCAGGGACATGGCTGGCCAGAACCTCCCCTAAAAGGAGACGTCCTCAGTGAGGCCTGTCTGTTCCCAGTGCCTGGGCCCAGGCCCAGCGGCAGCCCCGAACTCTTAGTTCCAGAGTCTGGGTGTTTTCTCCTCATAAGACGTGGGTGGATGCAGCAGTCACTATCGAGCGGAGCGACTGGGAGAGGCACTTGGGGGAGGCCGGGCTGGATGGCCTTCAACAGACTGGCTCCTGTGTCTGCAGGTGTCCGGCCTGCCCCGAGGCCTGAAGGCGGCTTGTGTACACTCGGGCATGACGAGGAAGCAGCGAGACGCCGCCCTGCAGAGGGTGAGGGGCCTCCCAGAGCAAGACCCTTGGGGGCGACAGGCAGGGCCCCGGGCAGTGGTCCTGACCTTGCTGTTCACAGGCTCGGGCAGGCCAGGTACACGTGCTGATGCTGTCACCCGAGGCATTGGTTGGAGCTGGGACCGGGAGCCCTGCCTGCCTCACTCAGCTGCCCCCAGTGGCCTTTGTCTGTATTGATGAAGCCCACTGCCTCTCTCAGTGGTCCCACAACTTCAGACCCTGCTATCTACGTGTCTGCAAGGTGAGCCTTGTCCTGAATACGGGTGAGTAGGTCGGGGGGGAGTGGGCATCCTTACTGCCCCGCTCTGCACAGGTGCTGCGGGAAAGCCTGGGCGTGCGCTGCTTCCTGGGTCTCACAGCCACAGCCACACGCAGCACCACTCTCGACGTGGCCGAGCACCTGGGCATAGCCAAGGAGGGTGTCCTCAGGGGACCGGTCACCATCCCTGCCAACCTGCACCTTTCTGTGTCCATGGACAGGGACCCAGACCAGGTAGGTATGCACACACCCGGTGGAGGCTTTGTTTCCCGACTGTCCACGCTGACCACTGTCCCTTGCCAGGCTCTGGTGACACTGCTGCGGGGGGACCGCTTCCGCACCCTGGACTCCGTCATCGTCTACTGCAACCGGCGTGAGGACACTGAGCGTGTCTCCGCTCTGCTGCGCACCTGTTTGCCCGAGGCCAGGGCTCCCGGGCCTGGAGGTGAGGCTGGGCAGGGCTGTGCCCCACAGACTTTCCCATGCAGACAGCCCACCAACCATCTGTGTCTTTCCTGCAGGCCGGGCCCCGGAGGCTATGGCTGAAGCCTACCACGCTGGCATGTGCAGCCGGGAGCGGCGGCGGGTGCAGCGGGCCTTCATGGAGGGCCGGTTGCGGGTGGTCGTGGCCACAGTGGCCTTTGGGATGGGATTGGACCGGCCAGATGTGCGGGCTGTGCTGCACCTGGGGCTGCCCCCGAGTTTTGAGAGCTACATTCAGGCCGTGGGCCGGGCTGGGCGTGATGGGCAGCCCGCACAGTGCCACCTCTTCCTGCAGCCCCAGGTTGGTGCCCACCAGCTCGAACTCCCTCCCACCCCCCAGTGCCACGGCCACACGCTCACAGCTGTCCTGCTGCAGGGCGAGGACCTTCGGGAGCTGCGCAGACACGTGCATGCCAACGCCATTGACTTCCTTGCTGTGAAGAAGCTGGTGCAGCGTGCATTCCCGCCCTGCACCTGTGCCCAGCGGCGGTCTGAGCAGGAGGGAGGCGAGAGACAGGAAGGAGGCGAGCGACAGGAGGGATGCTCCTCCAAGCAACCCAGCCATGAGCCAACAGCCCGGTGCCCGGGCCACAAGCGGGCACTCCCAGTGCAGCCGACAGTGCAGGCTCTGGACATGCCTGAGGAGGGTGAGGAACCGGGGCAGGGGTTGGGGGGCACCTCACAGCCCCATGTGCCCTGAGCCCCGCTCTTCCCCCAGTCATTGAGACTCTTCTGTGCTACTTGGAGCTGCACCCACAGCACTGGCTGGAGCTGCTGGCACCCACCTACACTCGCTGCTGCGTGCGATGCCCTGGGGGCCCCACCCAGCTCCAGGCCCTGGCCAGCAGGTGAACACACGTCCTATCCCAGAACGGTGACAGGGACAGAGGACTGGGGCTACCAATCACTCACACCTTCCCCTGGCATAGGTGTGTCCCCTTGGCTGCGTGCTTGGCCCAGCAGCTGCCTGGGAACACAGGTGGGGGAAGCAGCACTGTGGAGTTTGACGTGGTCGAGCTGGTGGACTCCATGGGCTGGGAGCTGGCCCCTGTGCGGAAGGCCCTCCACCAACTGCAGTGGGACCCAGAGCCCAGGAAAGGTGCGCCCCCACCCTTGGCCCTGCCTGCCACCTGCCTGCCCACCTGCCCATCTGACACGCTCTTTGGCAGGTGTGCCTCGGGGCACAGGGGTGCTGGTGGAGTTCAGCGAGCTGGCCTTCTACCTGCACAGCCCTGGAGACCTGACCGCCCAGGAAAAGGACCAGATCTGTGGCTTCCTTCATGACCGAGTGCAGGCCAGAGAGCGGGAGGCCCTGGCCTGCCTGCGCCTTATGTTCCAGGCCTTTCACAGGTGCAGGGGTGGGTGGGCAGGGCATGGTTCCCCAACCCCCACCCCAGGGGGTGGCTCTGACGAGCTCATCCCACCCCAGCGTAGCCTTCCCCAGCTGCGGGCCATGCTTGGAGAAGCCGGACGATGACCGCAGCACCAGGCTCAAGGCCCTGCTCAGCCACTACTTTGAGGAAGAGGGGCCAGGGGGTGAGGAGGAAGCACAGGGCCCAGAGCCGGGACAGGCCAAGGTGAGTGCTAGCCACTCCTGGGCCCAGGGCAAGGTCAGGCAGCCAAACGTCTGTGTGCACACCTCCTGCCCGGCCTCCAGCCGTGGAGCTTGGTGGTCTGGAAGCTCAGGTTGTGGTGACACTCTCCCACCCTCAGCTCCAGGACTGGGAGGACCAGATCCGCAGGGACGTCCGCCACTTCCTGTCCTCGTGGCCAGAGCAGCAGTTCTCAGGCAGGGCTGTGGCCCGCATCTTTCATGGCATCGGTGAGGGCCTGGGCGGCTCAGCCCCACCAGGTGGGCAGGGGGCTGGACCCAGTTGACAGTCCTCAGGGCCATGTACCCCATTCCACCGCAGGAAGCCCCTGCTTTCCAGCCCAGGTGTATGGACGGGACCGGCGCTTCTGGAGGAAGTACCTGCACCTGAACTTCCACGCCCTGGTCAAGCTGGCCACCGAGGAGATCCTGCTGTGGGGCCGCTGACACCTGGCCGCGGGCAGGCCCTGTCCCCCATGTCAGACACAGGTGTGAACAGGCCCATGGAGAGTGGCAGGTGCAAGGCCCAAGACGAGGGGCTATCAGTGGCTGGGACAGTGACTGACCTCCTTGGACAAAGCCTACTGCCCGGAATGTGGGCACAAGGAGGCCCCAAAGTACAAAATAAAAGATGGTGGCGTTGTTGCAGGGCCCCTCCTTTTCGGTGGGGCGGTGCACAGTCTGGGCAGCCTGAGCACCACACATCCCAGACAGACAGGCCGGCCGGTCACACTTGGCTTTACTGGCTAGTCTTACCACCCAGCTCAGGCCAGGGCTCTGGGTGCCAGGCTCAGGTACAGAATGGGTATGGCTGAGAGAGCAAGGAAGAGCGAGAAACAGAGGTGCAGGCCCAGGCTGTCGGCCAGGGCTCCCGCCAGTGTGCCCAGCAGCAGCTTGCCCAGCAGCTCCAGTGTGGCCAGGAGGCTGTAGTGTGTGGCCTGGGGGCGGGGGGGGGGGGGGGGGTTGGCTTATGGCTGAGAGAGCAAGGAAGAGCGAGAAACAGAGGTGCAGGCCCAGGCTGTCGGCCAGGGCTCCCGCCAGTGTGCCCAGCAGCAGCTTGCCCAGCAGCTCCAGTGTGGCCAGGAGGCTGTAGTGTGTGGCCTGGGGGCGGGGGGGGGGGGGTTAGGACTTGCTTGGACCCCAGCCCTGCATCCCCCTGGTGTCCTGACCATGACCCCTCACCTGCAAGGCACTGGGTGCCAGCTGGCTGCAGCACATCATCAGAGTGAAGGTGGCGGTTGTGACCAGGCCCCCCAAGAAGTGCTGCAGACACAGGCTCAGCAAGACTGCCCCTGGGAGGACCAAAGTCAGCCGGGCCCAGGATGCACGGTGTTCTTCCCCCGTGCCCAGTGCCCGCCCCTCACCTCTCAGGACTGTGCCAGGGTCCAGCCTGGCCCACGGAGTGTCCAAGTAGAAGAGCAGAGTGGTCTGGCAGGCAAGGCCTCCAAGACGGAACTGAAGTACTGACCTCAGCAGGGGAAGCAGCTTCCTGGGGTGGGGAGACTGGGCAGGTCAGGGGTTTTGGGAGATTGGGGGTGAGCAGGTGAGTGGGGCAGGCTGAGAAGGCTCACCGGTGTCCGGACAACAGGGCCCCACCCAGGGACGAGCCAGCAATGGAGCAGGCCACGGCACCCACACTGTTCCACAGCCCCAGCTCCGGGGCGGAGAGGCCTCGGTCCAGCAAGAGGAGTGGGAACAGGCTGCTGGCACCCTGCTCGCCTGTGGGGAGAACATGAGTAGGAGTACAACCGCCCCTCTTCCACCTGGGACCTTGGTCATGCTCCCCAGCCGGCTGCTACCCTGCTCTGGTGCTGATGGTAGAAAGGGCATCGGCAGGACCCAGGGACTGTGGCTGGAGCTCAGTGGCACAACATAAAGCCCCCTGTTGGGCGTAGCCCAGAAAGAGGACGGCCTGCCAGTGGTTCCTGGTTCCTGGGGACCCCCTGGAGGTCCCCACCCCTGCCATCGCCTGACTCAAGCCCTCACTCACCCAGCTTGTAAGTGAGCACAAAGCCGGCGGTCCACAGGGTCCCGGACACAGCGAGCAAGTCCTGCAGAAGGTGCAGGGTGTGTGGGGGGAGTTCTGAGGGCTGAGGCGAGGGCAATTGTTGCAGGGCGGGTGTAGCCCAAGCCAGGGCAGCAGCCAGCCAGTAGGTGGCAGCCAGGAGCAGAAACAGCTGGGGCCAGGAGAGGGTGGGCACCAGGGCCAGCAGCCCACCACCCGCCAGCACCGACCCCAGCTTGTACGCAACCACCTGCACGGTATTGCCAGGCCCCAGCTCCGCCGGTTCCAGGAGTTGCATGGCTAGTGTGTCGAGGGCAACGTCCTGCACGGCTGCACCCAGGTTCAGCAACAGCAGCAGCCCCGCCACAGTAACCGGAAGCTCCGCCTGGCCACCTTCAGCCGGAGGCAGAGCTGCCAGCAGCCCGCACAC
This sequence comes from Myotis brandtii, assembly GCF_000412655.1. NCBI lineage: Eukaryota > Metazoa > Chordata > Mammalia > Chiroptera > Vespertilionidae > Myotis > Myotis brandtii. The sequence continues at coordinate 688,728 of NW_005357294.1, read as the reverse complement.
CAGGCCCAGAGCAGCCGTGCTGAGCGTCAGCCAGGCCCTGGGGGAGCCCCGCGTGCCCACCAGCGGGGCCCACACCAGCTTGAACAGCCAGGGCGCATACAGCACCTTGGTCAGTCCCACGCGAGTCAGGGAGAGGCCGCCCGCTCGCAGCAGCACGGGCAGCAGGCCAGATTGCAACCCGTAGGGCAGGCCCTGCACCAGGTAGAGGCCGGCCAGCGGCAGCAGCTTCCCACGCATGGCCGGGGCTGGGGCCGAGTTCAAGGCTGGGCCTGGAGCGGGACGGGCAAAACGGTTCCGTGTCTGGTCCGGTCAAGGGTCACAGGCGGCATGGCCTTTGGACTGGGCCGGGCGGGGTCAGGGCTAGACTGGCGTCCGACCCGCAGAACCGCAGGCCGTGCTCCGCTCCCGGGACCCCGTGGGCCATAGAGCGCCAGCGGGCCAGAGCGGCCGAGTGCGCCGGCGCCCCCGGTGGCCCACCTGGGTACTGCGTCCGGAGCAGAAAGCGGCAATGCGACCCATTCTGGTCCTTCTCGGGGTTGTCAGGCCCGCCCCCAGACCTCCGGGGCCTAGACCCAAACGCTGCACAAGTGTTTCCCGGCATCTCCCCAGTGGCCGCAGTCTCTCCAGCACCCCCTCTGCTCCCCATGGAGGAACTGGTTCAAGTTACACTGTCCAGCCCAAGGCCCTGGCTGTGCTTGCGTTTCAGCAGCTCCCATGCCCAGTCCACTCCAGCTGGCCCTGCGGAGACACGTCCATCCAAGCGGAAGCCAAATGTGGGGTCTTTTGTGGCCTCTCCTGCCCAGAGCTGCACACACACACACCCGTGGGCAAGAACTGCCTCGGGTTTCTGAGCCCGTGGGTCCCTGAAGCTGACCCTAGACTAGGATCTAGGCCCGGCCTAGATCCACCTGCGGGCTCGAATCAATGCGCTCCCTCAACTGCTGGGGTCACCGTGAGTGGGTTTCCTGTTATGTCTTGCATATTTTGGGGTCCCAAGTTTCCTCGTCTTTAAAATAGGGACTGCCGCCCTGGCCATGTGGCTCAGTTGGTTGAGCGTTGTCCCATGCGCCAGAGGTGGCCAGATTCCCGGTCAGGGCAATGCCTGTTGCAGGCTCTATCGCCAGTAGAGGGCGGGCAGGAGGCTGCCAATCGATGGTCCTCATGGATGTTTCCCTCTCTCTAAAATCAATAAAAAATCTATGGGTGTGGAGAGAGCAGAGCGCCTGAAGAATGGCTTCTCTTGGGCTTACTCCTCAGGGTGGCAGAATACTATGGCCTTCCTGTGACATTATGCCCTATACATAAAAAATAAAAAAATAAAAAATATTTTAAAATGAATAAATAAAATAGGGACTACCATGCCTCCCTCAGCGACAACAGCAGGCCTCATCTGCATGTTCCAGTGGCAAGGACACGGGGCTGCCCACCTCCTGTCCCGGGTCCTCCAGCCCAGCCATCCCCGGGCGTCGCCTCAGCATCGCACCTGCTCCCTTCACCCCGGGGGCTCTGGCTCGGGAGGGCCTCCCCTCACTGCCTCCCAGCCCTCGGGCCGCATGTACACGCCGATGCCACACACATTCACCACATGCTTCAAACACAACCCCGGCGGAGAGACCCATTTGTTCCTCGGCTCCCCCAGCAGTCCGCGGGGCAGTCAGGACACCAAGCCTGTCGCTGAGCCCCCACGGGCAGAGCCAGAGCCGGGGGCGG
>NW_005357294.1:686673-686943 GCF_000412655.1 Myotis brandtii | reverse complement strand
TGGCCAAGCGTCAGGCTCTCACAGCTTTATTAGAGGCCGGCAGAGGGGCACGTGCCCAGCCCACAGGTCGCAGGGCACCTCGAACCCAGGCCAGTCACCCAGGCCCGGTCCCCAGCGTGCTCAGGAGTACTCGCGGGTGAACTTGGCGTGGAACTGGCTCAGCTTTTCCAAAAGGGAACGCAGTTTCTCCGCCGCGGGCAGGATGGTCATCCTAAATGGGGAGGAAGGTAAGTGAAGAGCAAAGGGCAAGGGGCCGCGGGGCGGGGCTGC
>NW_005357294.1:676610-676819 GCF_000412655.1 Myotis brandtii | reverse complement strand
GAGAGGCCCCGCCCAGGGTCTGGCCCGCACGCACTCGCCCATGTAGCCCTTGGAGATGGAGTGGAAGGAGGCGAGCTCCTGCTGCGTCGAGTACGGCGGCCCCATCTCCATGAGCACCTTCTTGAACGAGTGGAACTGCGAGCCCTCTGCGTACACGTTGTCCTGGTACACCTGCCAGGCGACGGCGTCACGGGAGCCCGGGCTGGCCC
>NW_005357294.1:671990-676017 GCF_000412655.1 Myotis brandtii | reverse complement strand
GACCTCCTGCCACACACAGAACCGCGGTGTCCTCCTGCCCGGCCTGGCCCCGCCTACCACGATGGCATCGCTGGCCCCCGTGGACAGGAAGATGTTGTTGGGGTCCGCGGGGATGCCTCCGTCGCGCCGCTGGATGTACTGCGCCACGTGCTCTCGGATGGGCTGGATGCCCGAGCTGTTGCTGTAAGCCCCTGGCCAGGGGGCGGGGGAGGCCCGTTAGGTCCTGGCTGCTCCCGGGAAAAGATCCTCTCCTCCCAGTGGGTGGGTCCGCCCCGCCCCTCCCTGGGACAGCCTCTTCCAGGCCTCCTCCCTGGGCTCTGTGTGCGCTCACCTAGGCTGTGGCCCCCGCACGCCTGTAGGATGCTCTCCGCCCTTCTCTTGGCATCTTCGGGGAAGTCCGGGCTGTTCAGGAGATCCGGGTGGACGCAGAGGGCCAGGACCTGGGAGTAGCGATTGCTGAGGCCAGGCTCGGGGCAAAGGGCACAGGGCACAGGACACAGGGCACAGGGCTCAGGGCTGACCGGCTGACCGGGAGAGGTCGCCAGAGCAGCGCCAGCCTCACCTGGCGCAGGAAGGTGATGGGCTTCTGCCCCATGGCGTGTGCGTCCCCGATGTTGGCGCGGATGACCTCAGTGAACGGCTTCTTTACACCCTGGGAGGAGGGAGGCGGGACACTGAGAATGGGCCTTCTCACGCCCGCAGGCTCCTGTCCCATGTGACGCTGGCTGCTGGCTGCTGGGTGCTGGGTGCTGTCTGGGGGGCTGTGGTGGGTCCAGGCCATACCTGGCGCAGCTCCTGCTCCAGCTCCAGGGCGCGGAGCACGATGGGGCCACGGACGGCATACTCCACCCTCTTGACACAGGCGTTCATGGTGTCCAGCGTCAGCACCTTTTCCTTCGGCCCGTTCATCGCAGCCTGGTTGTGGCCACCCGCCCTCGCTGCCATGACCCTGCTAAGACTGGGCAGGAGGTGGCAGGATCCAGAGGTGGGAATGAGGGAAGCTGAGTCCCAGCTCAGCGGGCCTGGGCTGGTCAGGGGGAGCCTGGGTAGGGCTCCAGGTAAGAAGGCACCCTCTTCACGACAGCCTGCTGGCCCCACTGAAAGGAACAGGAAAGGCTGAGGCGGAGCTAGGGCCTCTGGGGCCACGGGGCCTGCCCCACCCATCTGGGCACAGCTCTGCCCCAGGGAGCCACAGGGAGTGGGTGAGGAGGCAGGCGGGGCTTGGGGCTCAGCCCAGTGCCTGCCGTGTCCCCATGACAGAAGCAGGAGACCCACATGGGGGGTAGGGACAGACGGTGCAGGAAGTTCTGAGGGACTGGGTCTGGGGGGAGGGGAGCTGGGCTGAGTGCCCCAAGGGGGTGGGCAGAGCTAGGCAGGGCTGAACCCAGAGGGGAGAATGGAGATTTACCCTAGCCGGACTAGGAGGAAGCGTAGCCCTGTGGAGTCCCCCATCTTTGCTTGGGTCAGCAGCCCTATCTCCCAGGTAACTGAGCCAAGCCTCAGGAATCCTGAGGTGCTGGGGGAGGGGGGGAGGCCCTGGGTATTCCATCTGGCCCCTCCTGGGCTGGTGGTCATGGCAGGGTGGGGGCTGCAGGGGCCCGTGCTCAGGCCTTGGGCGCCATCAGCACTGCGAGCCCCGAGCCCCTGTGTTGGGGGGAGGCCCTTGGACACTTGCTGCCCTGCATGGGGTGCCCTTTCACCAGGCCGGCCGGGGCTGCCCTTGGGGCCACCCCACAGGCAGGGTGACCTCAGCTCTACTTCCCGTGGCTGGTAATTGGTGGAGAGTGGGGAGTGAGCAGTGATAGGCCCTCAGAGCCCCACCCCCACAGGCCCTGCCCAGGGTGGCCACTCCAGCTATGGCATCTGACGCTGAGCCAGGGACTGAGCTGAGGGTCAGGGAGCCTGCATCCATGCTGTCCTGTGGGCGGCTGGTCAGGCCAGAGGGGAGCCCGGCTGTTCGGCTCCTGCTAGTTGGAGAGGACAGAGGGGCCCGAGCGCCAGCCTCACTCTCACCTCGCACCTTCTGCTCCGCTGCCACTGCACTGCCTCTTCAGCCTCCTGTGAGCAGGCCTGTCCCTCCGGCCCCCAGGCCAGAGTGCAGGCTAATATGGGCCCGGCCCCAGGCGGAGCCAGCCCCGCCCACCCTGGCAGCTTGGTGCAGGTGGACTTGGGCAGCAGCACCGGCCCCACAGTAAATGTAACCAGCAGCTCACACCTGGCCCTCCCCCAGGTGAGACACCCCTCCCACCACAAGGCTCAGGGGAGGGCTGGCCTGTGGACAACGGGCTGACCGGTTGGTGTTCAGTGAGGAGGGGAAGGTGACCTGAGCCCATGCCATCCAGCGCTGGTGGCCATGCAGAACCCCCCTCCATGGACAGATGAGATGGCAGTGCCCTCAGCCCTCCCACGCAAGGCCCCTAAGGGACCCCTGTCACCCTGACACATCGTACCCAGCCAGCTCAGAGCTTGAGTGGCCAACTGCTGGCCCCCTGTGCCAGCCCAGGGAAAACCTGGCAGCTAGGCCCCAGGACTGGGCTGCATGCCAAGGATGGGGGACCTGCCCCCCAGGTTTCTGACACTAGCTTTGTATGTCTTTGCCCCTCCCTCCCCAAACCAGGATCTCTGCTCCCCTGGCACACATCCCTGTCCCCAGGGAGTGTCCTTCCGCAGCTCCTTGAGGACAGCAAAGAGTTACAGAGGAGCCGCCAGGAGCCTGGGAAGGCAGGGCACAGTGAGGGCCAGGCTTCCTGCCCGGCATCTGTGGGCCTCACTCCCACATGGGCTGGGCCACCACCAGCGAGCCCTAGCGTGCACCCACAGGCCCGATGACTGCGCACAGGGACGGAGCACCCAGGCCCAGCGCACAGCAGCTCCCATGGGGACGGTGGCCCAGCTGAGACACAACAAGGCAGGTGGCAGAGGGCTCTTTATCAAGAGTCACAGGATGAAACAAGGTCTCTGTAGCAGGTGCCCCCCAGGTATGGCTTCTGCCAAGGCCCATTCCTGCCTGAGGAGGCGGGGTCCCGGACGGCTGGCTGCCTGCCCACAGGGCACATGTCGGGATCTCCAGCAAAAGGCCTGAGGCAGCCTCCACCAGGCCTGGCAGCAGAGCCTGGGCACCCCGAGCGCCAGCCCCTCACATGAGCAGGCAGCAGGGCCTCTTCTCCACGGGGGCCTCCTCCGAGGGGGCTGTGAGCTTGAGCAGGGGCGGGTCCCCACCAGCCCTGGAGCCACACTCAGGCTGGGGGGCCTCTGTGTCCGCAGACAGACCAGGCCCGGGGGCCTCGGGCCCGCGCTGCAGCTTAGCAGCCGCTCGCTGGCGCTTGAGCTCCGCCAAGGTGTGGTGGGCCTTGGTGCGGCCCAGGCTGTGGCCCAGGCTGTCGGGGGCCACGCTCTCCAGGGGGCTCAGCTGGTAGGAGACACTCCGGTCAAGCCGCTTGGAGTACAGGTGCCGTCCAGGGGTGCCCCCAACTCGGCCGTTGTGTGGCCTAGACACTTCGGAGTCCTCCTCCTGTAAGGGGAGCGTGGGCCCCAGAGGCCATTCAGGGAGACCCTGTCTGGCCTCCCCGGGTCCTGGGCACACTGCTTTGTGGTAAAGGGGAGGCACGGGGGTAGGGCACCAGCTGGTCATGGTGCAGGGTCACTGATCCACTGGCTCCTGGGTCAAGGCCTGCTCCACGGTGAGGGGGAGGGGCTCACCTCAGGGGGCGGTGGCCTGAGCTCAGTGTCTGTCTGGCCATCCTCATCCTCCTCTTGGGGCTCCGGGCTGGTGGGAGGTGGCTGTTGCCACACAATGGCCTCCTGGGCATGCTCCTTGCGGTACAGGCTGGTGCGCTGGGTCAGACTCACCCGCCTCACCACCTTCCTAGGGGAGCGCAGGGTGAGGTTGGGGAGGACACTTCCCTCCCCGTGGACTCTGCCCCAAGCTCCAGCTGGCACCGTGGCCCGCTGCTGCCGTCAGTGGGGGCAAAGGCCTGGGCATGGCCAGAGGGGCGGGGGCGGGGGAGAGGGGGGTGCCAGGGCTCAC
>NW_005357294.1:657062-671961 GCF_000412655.1 Myotis brandtii | reverse complement strand
CAGAGAGCGCTGGCGACCTTGGCCCCGCAGGAGTGCGTCCTGCTTGTGCTTCAGCTCCAGCAGCTTGGCCCGCACCTCCTCGTCCCCGCACAGGTCTGTGGAGAAGCGGGCAGAGGGTCAAGGGCGCCCCCCCTCTGCCCACATGCACCTCGAGGAGGTGGTCCCAGCTCACCAAGAGGCGTCTCTTCCATCAGGGACTTTCCATTGAGGTCGGCACCGTGTGCCACCAGCAGCTCCACCAGGTGCACCTGCGGGCCAGCGGACCAGGCTGCTGAGCTCCAGAGCTGGGGACCACCGGCGCCCGGCCGCCCACTGCTCCAGCCCACTCACCTGGCCCCAGTACGCGGCAGCGTGCAGCGGCTCCCAGCCATCACGGTCCTTGGCGCCCAGGCTGACCCGGTGCTCCAGCAGCAGGGCCGCTGCCTCGCTGAACCCGTTGGCGGCGGCGATGTGTAGCTAAGGCAAACCACCCCTCCTGAGTCCTGGCCGTGCCCGCAGCACCCTCCACCCCTTGCATTCCCGCGCCAGTCCTCACCAGCGTGGCCCCGTGGTCCCCAGGGGCATCCAGGTCGGCCCCCGTCCGCAGGAGGCCTCGGATGTGCTCCAGCATGTGCAGCTCCGGCAAGGCCCGGGCCCCCTCAATGCCGTCCTGGGTGATGCCTGCAGGGCAACAGGCTCAGAGCCAGCACCACGGGCCCCACCCCGGCAGCGGTGGGATCACACTCACCCCGGTTGGCCATGGCCGTCTCCAGGCAGTCCAGCGTCTGCTCATCCTCACATAGGTCGTAGGGCATGTTTCCATCGGTGTTGACTGCCAAGAGGTCAGCACCACTGCAGGGAAGATGGACAGGGTGCTGGCCATAGGGCCCTCTCACCTTCTCCCTACAAGGGAGGCCCCCAGACCCCACTCAGAGGTCCTTCCTCCCCCAAAGCCTCAGCCTAGGGCTGCCTCCTGGGCATGTGGGGCTGACAATGAGGCCCAGGCCCCAGATGCTGCTGGGAGAGGCTGCCCCTGGCCTGTTGGTGCCCCTCAGCCTTGGCTCCTGTCCTCAAGCCCTGCAGTCTCCTCCTGTGTCTGTCGGTTACTGGCAGCCATCAGCCCCCATGAACATGCACATTGGGCCCACCTGCCAGGAGTGGGTGATGTTACTCTGGAGGCCCCAGGGGCAGAGCCTGGGCACCAAGACAGCCCTGCAGAGCTGCAGGGAGCAGAGCTCACATGGGAGCCTAGAGGGGGGGACACGGGTGGGTGCCCACTGTGGAGAGGAGAGGGGCTCAGTACTGCTCCTCTCCCTCGCACATACCATCGATGCCTGGGACGCTCCACAGACAGTCTGAGCACCTAACCATCTATCCTACCAGAGGGGTCAGAGTTGAGGAGCTGTGCGCGGGGGAGGGGGGACTACTGGATCCGGTGAAGCCGACCATCGGCACGTTCACTCCTCATGGTAAAGGCCTCACCTGGGTCCAGGTACTCCCTCCCTCTTTGCCAGTTTCACCCTCATCACTGACCAGATGGCATTTCTCTGTACAGGGCCTGGGGAGGCCAGGAGGCCAGTGCTGGAGGTCAAGGCCCACCCTCAAGGAGCCCCTGAATTCCTGACAGTACTTGGCAGGATATACCCAGGTCAGCAGCCAGGCGGGCGGATGACCCTGTCCAGAGTGCGTGTGGCCCCTGCCCACGCCCGGCTCTCCACGCCAGGACACAGGCAGTAAGCAAAGGCCAATGGGAGCAAGAGGCAAGGGCACACTTCCTCCAGATGAGGTGCCTGGGCTGTGTCTCAGGACCAACTGCCCGCTGCCCAGCCATGGTCCCTCCCTGACACAGATGCCCACTCTGGCCACACCTGCTCCCAGGGGCCCTACCGGGCAATGAGCAGCTCCACCAGGTGCAGGTGGCCGCAGGTGGCCGCAGCGTGCAGGGGGGTCCAGCTCTCACTGTCGCGAGCGTTGACCGTGGCCCCGGCCTCGAGCAGCTGTTGCACCATTTCCCGGAAGTCGTCGATGCAGCTCTGTAAACCAGGCAGCCTGAGCACCAGGCCAGCCCCCAGCCCCCAGCCCCCAGCCAGCTCCGCCCGCCCAGCCCCTGCAGGGCTCACCTGGTGCAGGGCCGTCAGACCATCCTCGTTGGCCAGGTCCGGGCTGACCCCGCTCTGAAGGAACTGGCGGACTGCAAGAAGGAGGGGGGTGTGCTCAGGGGGCAGGAATGGAGATCCTGCCACAGGCCGGCTCTCTCCTGGGCAGGCCCTGCACCTGAGGTGACCTGGCTGACTGCTGTGCTGTGGCTGGGAGCAGAGAAGGACGAGGAAGATGGTGGCACAGGTGCAGGTCTCTGCCTCCAGCCCCCAGCAGGACCCACCCTTCCCAAATCCTGGCACTCCGCCCCTCAGACTCCCAGATGCACCCCATCCTGTGTGAGCACGGTCGCACTGGGCTCCAGACTACCCCACTCTGGCCTGGGTGTTGGCACCCTCCTCCAACCCCCCCATGTCCCGTGTCTCCCCCCCAGCCTTCCCCACAGACCACTTGGCCCCCACAAACGCCCTTCCCTGGTACCTGCCCCCCCCCGCCCCCCCGCGGGCTCCCAGCCCTGCTGCAGCCTGGAGTGTGGGCTGAGGTGCCAGGCCTGCCCCCCAGGGTCTCCCTAGGAGCAGAACTGGCCCGGCCCTCACTCCTCTTCAGCAACCCCACCTTGGGCCCAGGCTCTTGCCAAGGTCACCTTTGACCTCTCTGTGGCCTGGACCTCCCTGGGGGTGCTTGTAGGCAGCACAAGGACGCACCCTCTTTCCCACAGTGCCCTGTGCCCTGTGCCACACCCACCGCGCCCTGTCCACCTCCCCAGCCGCGGGCCTTCCTCGCCCCAGGCTCTGCAGCAGAGGCCCCTATCCTGGAAGGAGGTCGGGGAGGGACGGGGAGCCTGCCCAAAGCTTAGGCCAGGAATCTCCTGAGGCAAAGCCCTGCTCCCCACAGGACTCTCCTGAGCACCGTCCAGCCCCCAGGCCTTTTCCTCCCGGGTCCCTAGACCAGTCCCTAGCAGGAAGACTAGGCCGCCCCAGCCCACTGCAGCCACGCCCTGGACACCTCTCCAGGCTCCTAGGAGCCTCACATCTGAAGCAGGAGCCTGCATGCTGCCCCTCACCTGCAGCCACAGCTGAGGCAGCTGGGCTGGACCCCAGGTCCCCGTGAGATACAGCTGTGTCCTCGGCAAGTCTCACGAGGACGACGCCAGGGGGACAGGGACGGGCTGTAGGCCGGGCACCACCCTAGGGTCAGCCACACTCACCTTCTTCCAGGTCATTTCGGGCAGCGGCCTCGAGAAGGGTGACACTGGGCGGGAAGAGGACCCGCTTCTGCAGCCTGCCGCCAGCCGCCTCCTTCCGCAGCCGCTCCCTGTGGCCCTTTCTGCCCTGGGCCTCCTTCTCAGCCTGGGCCCACATCTTCACTTGCTGGGCACGGCGCTTCTGGGCGTGCTTCAGCCGCTCCTGCGTGCTCATCCTGCTCACCGCGGGCATCTCTGCCAGCAGCTCCAGGTGCTCGGCCATGGCGGGGGCTTCTCGCCAGGGGGGTTGCTCGGGGCACCAGACAGGGAAACAAGGGGGCCAGGCTGGGCCTGAGGGGCGGGGCAGCCGGCTGGACTGGGACCCTCGCGGGCATCCCCTCCTCAAGGCCCGGTGCCCTCTGCCCCTGGCAAGGCTGGGTCAGGAGATCCCGCTCCGTGACCAGGCTCAGGCAGCCCAAGGGGCACAGGCCCCTGGCAGAAAGGGCCGTGTGGGCGACGCCAGCAGCCACCTCTCAGGAGCCCTGGCCGCTTGGCTGTTCGAGGGCAGGGCCTCCCTCTCTCCCTCCTGGGGTCAGGGTGCACAGCCTGGGGAGCAGCAGGACCTGTCTGCCTGAGTCCAGGTTCTGTAGCTGATCGCCCAGGTAACAAAGGCGCAGCTTCCTGGCGCCTCGCCAAAGGGGAAGGGCGGGCAGGACAATGGGCAGAGGCCCCTGGGAGCCCTAGAAGCCCCTTTCCTCCCAAGCCTCAGGAGCCCGGATAGGGCCTGGGAGCAGCCATGGCCTGGCCTCCTCTGTCCTCTGCTTCCTCCTGTCTGTTTCCCAGGGTCAGTGCATGGGCACTAACCAGGAGGTGTGGCCGGAGGGCGGGCTCAGCAGCCAGAGCAGCCAGGGCAGGGTGTGTGCTTAGAGCCTTGGGGTCCCAGACATGGTGCCCGGGGTGAGGCGGAGCAGGTCTGGCAGCCGTCTTCAGGAGGGCAGCCCCTGTGGAGGAGCCCGGGCAGGCAATCCGGCCGCAGACAGCGGCAGCTCCACCAGCCTGAGGAGGAAGAGGAAGCAGGGAGGCTGGCGAGGCTCCCAGCAGCTAGCAGGTGAGACCAGGGCCTGCCCTGAGGAGGCCCAGCCCGTGCCCACAGAGAGCCCTGCTAGACAGTCCTGGCTGCGGGCAGTTGGGGGATTGGAGCCGGGGGGGCCCCCCAACAGCTTGCTCTGCCCACCTCTGAGTCACACTGTGTTTAAAAAGGCTGAGAAGGGCCCGGCCAGTGTCGCTCAATGGTTGAGCATCAAACTATGCCCCAGGAGGTCATGGTTCGATTCCTGGTCAGGACACATGCCTGGGTTGTGGGCTTGATCCCCAGTAGGGGTGTGTAGGAGGCACACAATCAATGATTCTCTCATCATTGATGTTTCTATCTCTCTCCTTCTCCCTTTCTCTCTGAAATATATACATATATACATACCTTTTTTTTTTTTTTTTTTAAGAAAGGGCTGAGGCGGGAGCAGGAGGCTGCCTCCAGGGCCCAGGGACTGCTTCAGGAGCTGTTCTCTGCTGCTTCCCAAGGCTCCAGGTTCTGGCCCTGGTCCCACAGCATCTGCCCTGTCTGCCCCCAGGCTGGGCCAGGCAAGGTGGCCTTCTCCTTGGCTCTCCAGGAACTGCCCCAAGGGCAGGCCCTACCTCCTGGGCCTGAGGCCAAACAGGGCCCCGCCTGTCCTGGCCAACACCCTGGCTCCCCAGGCCCCGGGTCCAGGCCTCTTCCTCCCGGGCCCCTAGCCCAGTCCAGTCGACGCCTCAGCCATCATGTGGACACGGGCGGAGTGGCCTCCCGGGTTGGGGTCTATTAACTAGGCAGGCAGCTTGGCTGGGGCACAGCCACATAGAATCCACGGTGGCCTTCCTGCCCAGTACCCCTGTGTGGCCCCTGGGTGTGGTCACATGACATGCCTCAGGAGGCCCTGGCTGTATTTCATCCAGAAGGTCCCCCTTTCACTCGGCCAGGCCTGTGGCCATCTGAATACTGACCCCTCCTCTGGCCAGACTTATATTTAGGGCGCTCAGTGAGAACCCCATCTTTCTGTCCTGGGCCAGATCAAATGAGATCCGGTTCTTCCTGCTTCAGGACCTCCAGTGTCCCTGGGAGCTTCCCTGTCCAGGTCCGACCTGCTCTGGCCTCTGAGCCCGGCCTGGGCGGCGTCTTGGGGATGGAATTAGGGAATAGCTGTCCAGGCAGCACCCCTGCTCTGGGCAGCCTGTGCCAGCTGCCACCTCTGCAGACTCTTGGGGCCAGGGGCAGACGCAAGCTGCCCAGACTCCCCATCCCAGCCCCCAGTCCTGCCTTGGCCCTCGGGCACACAGCCTCTCACAGTGAGACAAGCTGGGGCCAGGCCCTGCAGAGACCTGCCGGCTCCAGACCACACCTGAGGCACAGCAGAGCCTCACCGCACACCCCCCCCTGCAAGACCCCCTTCCCTCCTTTCTGCTGGTCACTTACAGCTCCCCTCGCTCCCCCTGTCCGCCCAAGAGCTGAGGTCCCCCCCTCTCCCCACCCCCTGCAAGGTGGGACCTTCACCTCTTCCATCAGCCTCTGGGCCTCTCAGGGAAACTGACCCCAAGAGACCAGGAACACAGGGCAGAGCTCCGTGCCCTCTGCTTGGCCCGCAGCCTCCAGCCAAGGGAAGTCCCCCCCGAGCTTCCCAGCAGAGTGGCTCCAGCGTCTCCTGCACCAGTTTTACTTCTCCAAGACGGTGCCAACATCAGAGCCACTGCCTTACTTTGTTAAGTTTAATGAGATGGAAGAGATGTCATCATTTTATACGAGAAAAGACTCTGATGCCCACGTCCTGCAGAAAACCCCCTGGAGTCGCAGCTGGCTTCCCACAGAACACATGCTCTTTGGTTTTATCACATGAAGGCCGTCTCTGCAAACCCATCACGGAGCACAACCGGAGAACCCCCCCCCCATGCCCCCTCCAGCCGCAGTGGGAGGAAAGGGCGCTGGCTGCACTGCACACCTGGCCCCGCCCGCACAGGTCCTCTGCCCACACAGGTCCTCCCTCTGCCGGAAGCCCCCGAAAGCAGGCTCCGGGGGACTTGGGGCGGCTGGACCGGGGGCATCCTCGGAGAAAGAAGGTGCCCAAGGTGACTCCAGGGCCCTGCAGCAGTGGGCACCCCCTCCCAGGACCTGGCCCCCCTGCCCCTCACCGAGCCACTCTCAGCCTCCTCTTGCAGACACAGCCCAGGAACAGCTGCCGGAACCGGTGGCCGGCCCCTCGGCAGAGCCAGGAAGGCGAGACCAGCTCAGGAGTTTCCCCAGGAACGGCCCACACTCCACACCCAGGCTGAGGGGGCTCGGCAGGGCAGCTCCCGCCTCTGTCTACAAATCCGCCCCCAAGCTTCCCTGGAATGTCAAACAGAGATAATCTGGGCCACTTTTTCCAGTTCTCAGCTCCGTGCCAGGCAAGCTGCACAGGAGTGTGGACTGAGGTGGCAGGCCCCAAAACCTGGGCTCCCCAAGACTGCCAAGAGCACCCCGGGACCCCTGGCCTTTTGGACGGGAGGCCCTGGTCCCCGACCCCAGCCCAGGAGGGTTTCAGCAGCCCCCACACCCACAGCCAGCAAGTCCCTGTCATGACCCCCCACTTTCCACAGGGAAATGGAGCCACGGCCCCACCTGCCTCCCTGTCCACGTCCTCGCACCTCGCGAGGCGAGCGAGGGACAGGGCAACAAGAGCCAGAGTCTGGGAGGGGCTGGGGGAGGGGAGATCTCAGCGATGCTGGGGGCAGGGCAGCCCCAGCTGCAAGGCCCGGCCCCTGCCCACTTCCCTGGTTCTGGGGGCTTCACATCTGCCCTGTTTGGACTGTTGGAGTGGCTCCCATAGCTGCCAATCAAAAGAGCTGGTTTTATTTGTGGTATTATTTATAATAGCCAGAAGGGAAAGTTCCATAGATGCCTCGACTCTAAGTAAAGTGTTGTCATTCTGCAGAAACACAGAGACAAGGTAGATGAGGGCACCGAAAAGTCATGGCGCAGGACTGTGCCACCCTCCCCCGACTCCAGAGCGGACACTGCCCTGGCCCAGGAGCAGAGAGGGCGAGAGGCAGGGCTGCCTGCGAGACTCCTGGGCAGCGAGGGGGCCACGCAGCAAGGCCTCAGGGACACCCTTAGTTCATTAGGCCCCCAGCCCTACCCAGGCTCACTGTCCCACCCGCACGTGGCTCTCCCAGACACTGTGATCCTGCAGAACGCCTCCCCACAGGCACAAGGGCCCCACTTCCAGGCGGTGAAGGCCAGGTGCCCAGGCCGTCTGGGGTCCTGGCCTGTCTCTTCCACGAGAGAACACGCTTGTTGAGGGCTCAGCGAATGCCGGCACCTGGAAGGGGGGCATTCGGTTGTGTGGGAAGGCTGGTGGCAAAGCAGGCAGAGCCATGTGGCTGGGCAGCAGACCCCTCAGACCCAGGTGCCCCATGGCTCACTCCACCCAGAGGGGGAGCAGGCGCCCGGAGACCCTGAAATGTGAGGAATGCCACACGAGGCCATGAAGAAGCGACCAGTGTGCGGGATCCAGTCCCCCGACAGCTCTCCTCACGGCCCTGCTCCACCGGGCTCTGCTCTGGGGGTGGGGACGGGGACAAAGGGGAACAAGGGCAGGCCCTACCCTCAGTGAGGTCCACTGCAGGCAGGCAGAGGTCACGGGTTGGCCATCCAGGGGCCTCTGCCTCTAGATCCCCGTGAGGAGAAGGGCCCCGCAGCAGGCTGGGAGTGGCCGTGGGGAGCTGAGGGCTGAGGAAGTGTGAACGGCAAGGGCAGTGTGGCAGCGGCTTCTTGAACTGGCGGGGAGACCGTGGAAGAGCCAATCGGGTGCTGCCGTGGGCACCCTCACCACTGACATCCTATGGGCACACTCACCTGCCCAGAGGCCTGCTCTGCAACGTTCCAGACGCTAACCCCCAGCACTCCCACCAGGCCCCTCGGGGCAGCACCTTTAGGACAAAAACGCTGGAAATGACCTGCCAGCCTCCGCAGGGGCTGGGCTCCGGAGGTCCCAGGGGCTCCGGAGGGAGCCGTGCACGCGTGAAAGGCGTAAAATCTGTGGGTGACAGGCTGCCTTATGTAAACAAGGAATAAACAACGTAGGTTTGCATCCATGTGAGAAACACGAGATGACTGACGGGTCTCGGGGGGGTGGGGGCAGCTGGGTGGTTGCACTTTGGGTCATTTCTGTTGTGTGACTTTGAGACCTGAAGGTAAACTTCAAAACAGCTTGACACGCTCCGCTTGGGGAGGGCAGGTGTGCACACCTGCTGGGGACCAGGCGGGCGGGCGGGGCGGGGCTGTAGAGGACACGCCACCTTCTGTCCCGGCCAAGAAGCTGGCCTCTGCCCAACCAGCCGCAGGAGCCATAGGCTTTCAGACAAATGAGTGATGTGATCAGACCCGGGTGGGGGCCTCACGGAGACGCTGACCCCTGCACACTCACCAGCAGGGAGTGGACAGAGGACAAGAGTAACCAGGGGCAGGTGGGGAGGAAGGAGAGCCCTGAGAAGTGGGTGGGGCTGGGGGCGTGTCCAGGTGGGGGGGCAGAGAGGAGACCAGGTGGCTGCTGCAGGGACGGTGGGGAGGGGGGAGCAGGTGGCAGGGAGCCCCGGGACACAGAGCAGGGGCCCCTCTTCTCATGGTCACATCAGACCCAGTGGGAGAAACAATAAAACCACAGGCAGGAGGGAGACAAACAAAGGGATAGCCTTTCTGAACCTGACACAAAACCCAGGAACCTAAAAGAAAACGGATTAATCCGATTACACTCCATTTTTCAAAATGCCTGCACTGTGCAAACACCACAAACCGGCTGAGCGCTCCCCAGGGCGCACACCCCCTTCTCCTCCCTCCTCTGCTGCAAGCCCATCGCCTCTACCTTCCTCTCTCTCTCTCTCCCCCTCCGAGCGCCAAGGGCCCTGCCTTTGCCGCTGTAACTGTGTCCTGAGCCCGTTTCTTCTGCTCACCTGCTCACCTCGTCTGTCTCGGAGGAACAGCAACAAAAGGCACCTGAGCCTCCGGGGAAACCCACACAGGATGCACCGCTGACGGGTCAGACTCAGACTGGAAAGATGTCATTTCCCCCAAACTCACCTCAGACTCCACGCAATCAGTCAAAATCCCCGTAGTTGTCCTGCAAACTCTAATTTTCCAACACAATTCTCTCTCCAAACTAAGTCTCCATTGTATGTGAAATGCAAAAGGACAAGAATCGTCGGGACAATCCTAAAAGGAACAAGTTTCAAGTGCTTATACGTGTGGATATCGAGGTTCCTCGTAAAGATTAGCAAGGCTTGAGGCCCGGGCTGGGGTGCAGTGGACTCGGGCAAGCGCTCCGCGTGTGGACAGCGGCTCCGACCGGGGCAGCAGGAAGGCAGTCTTTCCGACGAAGACACACCCGGTCCACAGCTCACCCCACAGCTCACCGGGACGAGGCTGTGCCTCGCAGTGTGCCCGAGGGGAAGCCTGCACCGTGCAGAGGCGGCCCCAGAGCTGGCACAGGACCCACCGGACTGGACTCAACACAATTAAAGCCTCTGCTCTGCCCAAGACCCTGTGCAGAGGCTGGAGGACAAATTCCCAAGCCACAGACCCCACAGAGGACTCCCAAAGCTCGGCAGGAAAAACCCAACATTCCAGCTAGAAAGTGGGCACAAGGTGGGACCAGACACTCCACCGCCCAGGACACAGGGCGAGAGGGCCCTGCCGGCTTCACCCTCAAGGAGACGCAGACGGTGGCCATCGGGAGCCCACCCACACCCGGGAACGGCACGCGGGAGCCAGGGTCTCCCACTGCTGGGGGTGCAGCCACGCTGGAAAAGTTGGGCAGTTTCTTAAAAAAAACTCAACGTGTGCTCACTGATGACCGAGCAGCTGTGCTTTTGGGCACTTATCCTGGAGAAATGAAAATGTAAGTTCACACAAAAACCTGTTCGTGGATTTCACAGCGACTTGATTCATAATGGCCCCAAACTGGAAAGAGCTGTCCCTTCACAGAACCCACCAAGACCAGGTGTGCCCAGCTCAGGGGCAGGAGGGCACCAGCACGCCCCAACAGTCACGCCTGCGGGTGCAGTCAAAGGCACTCCCCGGAGGCCGATCCAGGGTGTGGGGCGGAGCTGAGGAAGGGGAGGCTGCACCGGGCTCACAGGGCCCTGGGTGGTGACACAGACTACACGTGTGACACGTGTGACGGGCGGCACAGAGCTAAGCACACATTCGCACACGACACACGCAACGCTGGTAAGCCTGTAAGGGTCCGTGTCCCGGGCGAGGGCGGCAGCGCAGGTATGTGCCTTTGGGGGACCAGGACGTGAGGAGGGGTCTCTCTGAAGGATTTCTTACAACTATGCATGTACACCTACAATGATCTCAAAATAACATTTAAAAATAAAAGGAGTGAAAAGCAAGCCACCAAGTAGGAAATAATATTGGCAACTCTCCCCCAAACAGGAAGTGGGCCAAAGACTTCACTCAGCAGCCACTTCACATCAGCAAACACGCAGAAAGGTGCCCAGTCCTTAGTCATCAGGGAAGCGCACATGAAACCTGACACAGACCAGGCCACGCCCACCAGACAGCGACCCAGCACCACCAGGGAAGACCCAGCACATGACTGCCCACCGCCATCCTGCTCCAGGCACTGTCCCCCACAGAAACGTGCCGGGCCCCCACGGAACCTGCTCTGGGCCATGGCTAGCAAGGACATCCCAGGGCAGCTGACCAACCGGGACACAGCCTTTCGTTCACAGAACAGAGGTGCTCAGCTCCCTGAGGCTCCCGGTGGCACTGGGCCGCGCAGTGGGCAGCGCACTCCAAGACTAAAGGCACCAGTGGCCTCCCAGGCCTGGCCTCCTTGGCAGAGGGAGCCAACAGGATGGCTCCAGCAGCAGAAAAGGAGGGATCAGCTGTCATGTAACCCTTGCCTGGCACAGTGTCAGAATGCGCTGCCAGAGGCCGGCCCTGGGAGGCTGGAGGGGTTAAGAGCCCCGTGGAGGGCCCAGCCAGGCACTGAGGCCAGAAGCAGAAAGCGGGCAGACGGAGAGGAACATGCAACACGCTTAGACAGAAGGCGTGTGGGAGACCTGCAGGATATTCTTAGGAATCTATAGGAGGGTCACTCAAATAAATAGCAAGGTTGTAGGACACAAGTTCAATGTCAAAATCAGCTGCATGTCTCTGTATTTGGAAAATGCAGAACTTTAAATATCATTTACAAAATCAGTATCACAAGCATGGAATACTCTCACACACACACACACACACACACTCACACACACACACTCACACACACACACACTCACACACACACTCACACACACACACTCACACACTCACACACACACTCACACACACACACTCACACACACACTCACTCACACACACTCACACACACACACTCACACTCTCACACACACTCACACACACACACACACACACACACACACACACTCACACACACCAGGCAAGCAGACCCGGAGGACAACCCCAACTGCAACCGCATGAGGCCAGGAGCCACCCAGCTAAGACGATCGTCAACTCCTTACCCACCAGAAACTCTGAGGTCATGTTTATTGCTTAAACCGTTCTGTTTTAAGATTATTTGTTAAAAGGCAATAGACAATTAGTACAGATACCTAAATAAATGGAGATGCACCATGTTCTATACTGTTAAATGTCAATTCACCCCAAATAGAGCTATAGGGTTAATACAATCCCGGTCAAAATCCCAATAAGCTTTTTTTGTGGGAAATCACAAGCTAATTCTAAATGTATAAGGAACTGCATAATATCTCAAAGAGCCAAAATGATGTGAAAAACAGTCACCAAGTTGGAGAATTTACAGTTCTTGATCTCAAGACTTATGAAGCTGCCACAGTCAAACCTGTGGGATAGCAGCACAAGTCCCGGCAAAAGCAGAGAATCTAGACATGGACCCACTCCTGTACATCAACCGGTTTCCAACGAGGTGGTAGGTAATACGATGGCGAGAGGATGGTCTTCAAAAAGGGGTGTCAGGACAACCAGATGTCCACGTGGAAACAATGGCCCTTGGCCTCCA
Organism: Myotis brandtii; assembly: GCF_000412655.1. Lineage (NCBI taxonomy): Eukaryota > Metazoa > Chordata > Mammalia > Chiroptera > Vespertilionidae > Myotis > Myotis brandtii. The sequence goes on along the minus strand of NW_005357294.1, from coordinate 659,592 downwards.
CGCGCACCGTGAGAGGAAGCACAGACAATGAAGGAGAAACTGACAAACTGGACTTCATCGAAATTACAAGCGTCTACTGTTCAAGACACGGCACACAATTCCCAGGCCAGCCAGCCTGGCATCCTAAAGATACAAAGAACGCTCAAAACTGGGAAAGGGAGAGAGAGAGCAACATTGATCAGCCGCCTCCCAAATGCCCCCGACCAGGAACCCAACCAGTGAGCCCTCGGTGCACGGAACGACACTCAACCAACCGAGCCACACCAGCCAGGGCAAACAGCCCACTGTTTTAAGGGCAAAAGATCTGAACAGACACTCACAAAAGAAGACGCACAAATGGCCAGCAAAGCAGGCGCATGAAGAAGATGCTCAACACCATCCCTAGGAAATGCCAACTAAACCACCATGAGCCCCACACACCTATGAAAAGGGCTGAACTTTTAAAAGGATGGCAGCACTGACGTAAAGAGAACATGGAGCGAGTGCGGATGTAGAATGAATGTGAAGCCATTTTGGACAACAGTTCGGCACTTTCTTATAAAGTTAACCACACACTTTAACCCCTCCTTTCTATCATTTCACACCAAGAGAAATAAACCTCATGTCCACACAGACTTGTAAGCACAAGTGCTCAGAGCAGCCGAACCCTGGTGTGTGTACACCTGCCGGCGGGCGTGGCTCGGTGGCTGAACGTCAACCCATGAACCAGGAGGTCACAGTTCAATTCCCGGTCAGGGCATGTGCCCAGGTTGTGGGCTCGATACCCAGTAGGGAGTGTGCTGGAGGCAGCCAGTCGATAATCCTCTCATCATTGATGTTTCTATCTCTTTCCCTCTCCCTTCCTCTCTCTGAAAATCAATAAAAAATAAGGGAATAAATGTTACTATAGGACAATTTTTTTTTTTTAAAGAAATGGCTGTTACCTGCACCATGGAATACCCCCTCAGCAAAACAGAAATCAACTACCCACACAGGCAACCCCCTGGCTTTCCCAACGTCCCGCAGGGGAAGGAGTCCGACGCCAAGGGTTTGTGTATGAGTTTGTTCCTGTGAAACTACGAGGGAGACGGGAATCGACAGGAGAAAGCAATGCACTGGCTGCCGGGGCGCTACCCCCGGACGGCGGCATGTTTCCCAGAGGGGCACATCTCTCAGAACCACCAAGCACGCGCTCCTCCTCATGGCACCCTCCCCCTGGGCATCTGTGGAAGCAGACTTCCCTGCCCCTCTCTGCCCCTTCTCCGCCGGGTGCTAGGGAGGTCCTGCCCACGGCCCAGAGCTGGGAGGGGTGGGGGAGCTCGCTCTCTCCCTTCCACCCCCACGCAGAGCTTCTGCATGGTGGAAAGGTGGTGGGAAGGGGCCAGAGCAGAGGAGGGAGGATTCAGGTGAGCACAAGAACCAATCACTCACCTGGCTAAGGTACAAAGGGTGAAGGCAATGAGCTGAGGCAGAGCCAAGGTCGTGGGGGTGGAGGGGGGCGCAGCGGCTGCACCCAGCTATTTGGATGAAGGAATGGATGGGAAGTGCCCTGTCAGCGCTCTTCAGGAGGAGGTTTTGAGAGAGGCAGGAGGTGAGGGAAGAGCCTGGACTCCCACTCAGATGCCCTGCTTTGCTACTGGTGGACTGTGGCTGGGGCTGGGGTGGGGCGCTCTTCGGCAGCTATGGTATGCTGGTCACCGGAGGTTCACCTGAGACTCAGATTCCAAAACGGCCCACAGTGAGCAAGCTGCTGGTAGACACCAGAGACTTGGGGAGGGCCCCCCTTTCTCTGGCTTCCCTAAACCTGGAAGGTCTCCATGCATACCTCCCTCTCCGCAGCCACGGAAATTGACCCCCCAGTCCCGGCAGCCTCTGCTCCAGGACGGCAAGGGGTCCACACCGCCCATGGTACTCCCTCGCAGGCCCAGGCCGGGGTACCTCCTGCGCAGCATGGGGCCAGGCTGTCCACACATTAGAACGTCTCAACTTGACCCCAATCTGTGAGGCGGAGCCCGGGATCCCCACACTCTAAGTGAGGTCACTCGAGCCCCGAAAAGTTTAAGGAACTTGCCCCGAGAGGCCCCAGTTGGTCCCCGGGCCTAACGCCAAAGCCCACGCCAAGCCTGGGTGAGTCACTCCCTGCGGCCGCAGTGCCGGGGCTGAAATGGAGGTGATCCCAGTGCTGACAACAGGTTGCAAGAATGAGAACCGTCCCCCGTGTCGGTAACACATGAAGAGCCATTCTGGGGCCTTCGGGGCGTCGCTTCTCCGAGCTGCTCCTGACCCTCAGCACCCGACCCTGGGCCTCCCCCACCAACACCCAGTGGGGCCTGTGTGCTGCCCAGACCTGGGATTCCCTGAGGCCCATCTGGGCCCTGCCTCCTCCCTCCCAACCTGATCTGATCTTCCTCTTCCTCTCAGCTCAGCGCAGCCTCCATCAGGCCTCCTCCCTCCTGGGGGCTGGCCTCCCACCTTCCCCAGGCTGGCCTCCTGTCTCCCGGGGGGCCGGCCTCCTCTCTCCCCCCGGGAGCCCGTCCTCCCGTCTCCCGGG
>NW_005357294.1:653761-656348 GCF_000412655.1 Myotis brandtii | reverse complement strand
TCCTGCTCCGTGGCCGCCCCGCTGCCAGCAGGCCTGGGCACGCTTGCCCGGCGTGTGTGGTTGGGGGCATCTGGGCTTGAGGCCTTGACCGACTCATAGATCAGATGGCAGGGAGGACAGGGGAGGGGCAGAGGGGCTGGGATATCAGGACTGGGAGCCTGGGCAGCTGCAGAGGCGTTTTGCTACGACCACACCTTGGATCATCCTGTCCCTGCTGAGCCCCCACAGGGGCCAGGTGTGCGCAGGGGGTGCTGGTCCCTCGAGCTTCCCCCGCCTGAGCTTCCACTCCCTCCTGAGAGCCCCTCCTCCCCCGGGCCGGCCCCTCCAGCCGGAGCGCATTTCCCTCCTACACCCCGGGTTCTCAACACCACCCGGAACCCTGGCGTGCCCGCCAGGATTTTTAAAATACGCAACACCTGACTATTTAGAGAGGGGCGCTGACCTCTTTTCCTTTAGAACAGTGGTTCTCAACCTTGGCTGCACCTGAGACTCACCTGGGATTCTTTTTAAAATCCTGATTTCTGGGGCTGAGATCAGGATTTTTAAAAGATTCCCAGGTGATTCTCAGGTGCAGCCAAGGTTGAGAACCACTGCCTTAGATGATCAAATAAAAATATGACAACAGCCAACATAGCAATAGCCATCTGGTGTAAATGAATCAAAATTATACCAATTTTTAAATATATGTTTTTATTGATTTTGGAGGGAGATGAAGGAGAGGGTTAGAGAGATAGAAACATTGATTGGCTGCCTCTTGCACAGATCAAGCCTGCAACCCAGGCTTGTGCCCTGACCAGGAATCAAACTGGTGACCTCTTGGTTCATGGGTTGATGCTCAACCACTGAGCCACACCAGCCGGGCCCTATTTGGTTTGTTGTTGTTTTTTTGTCAGATGGGCAAAAATATATATATTTTTGGTGTGCCACCGCAGACTTTTAGTAATTAGTTTATATGCCATGAGATGAAAAAAAAGGGCCTTTGGATATTTATAACATCATTCTCGGGCCATACAAAAATTATCAACTTAAAAATTATGTTGCTCTGAAACAAGCTCCTAGATTTATTGAATTTCAAGTCCTGCCTGCAGTTGCCTTGACAGGGCCAGACCAAATGACACCGCCCATCCCGAGGGACATTCCCCACCCCTGTTCTAGACCAAGCGCCAGGGTGCTGTGGCTGCCTCCAAGTCCTTCCTGTGCGCACACACACACAAGCCTGCACACACTCCCATGCGGGGTGAAGCCAGGTGCTCCTCGAAGACTCTCCTGGGGAGCGACTGTGACCCATGGGGCTCCCTGAGAAGTGGCCAGTAAAACCCCTCCAGCTAGGAGACTTCTCCCTCCCTGCACCCCAGCCCAGGGTACTGCCCAAGTGCCCCCAAGGAATGAGAGGCATCCTCCTCAGGGGTAACCCCCAGGGCATCTGGACCCAGAGCAGGAGAAGAAAAGTGAGGCAAACCTGGCTCCAACAAGTCCTCCATGGCCAGCAGGTCCAGCTCACTCAGGGCCAGTGAGGTGCAAAGTTAAACGAGGGCAGTCAGCTACAAGGACCAACTGTGGACAAGCACGGAGACCTCCAGGGCCCGGGGAGCCACTGAGGCCCTGCAGCAGCCCCTGGGAAAAACCCTTGGAATCTACTGTGTCTCTGCCTGCCCCCCCCCCCTTGAGGTTTCCTCCAGGAAGCCCTCCAGTCCACCATTCAGGTCCTTCCAGCTGCTTGGCCTTGAACTCTTACTGGCAGCCTGGCTGGGGCAAGTCACTTTCCTGTCTGTGAAATGGGAGCCTAAGCCCCAGCTCAGACAGATTGATAAATAACCATGAGTCCTGGGCTCTTCCCTGGCTCTTCCTTCCAGCTTATAGGGGGTGCCAAAGGCAGCCCAGGGGTGAGAAACAAGGCCTGGGTGGCCTCCTGCAACCCCCACTGGAATCTCCCCGGCCCCTCCCTCCCAGATTAACTGAAACTTGCTAATTGTGGCAGCCCTCTGCCTGGTCCCCTCCCCCACCGCCCGATTCCACCTCCCTAGGCCTCCTCTCCCCTCCCCCTTCCATCCGAATGATAAAGGGCCCGGCCCCGCCTGCCCCCACCCAACCTCAGGCCCTGGCCCTGCCTCACCTTCCTACCCTATTGCCCGGCGCCCTCAGCCCTTCCGGACCCTTGCCCACGTTGCTGGCCTCCCCTTTATGGGGCCCTGCAGCAGCCCAGGCCTGGGGCTCGCGGGGGCAGAGTCGCCCTCCCAGCCCCCCAAGAGGAGGAAGAAGCGATACCTTCGACATGACAAGCCTCCCTACACCTACTTGGCTATGATCGCCCTAGTGATCCAGGCTGCACCTTCCCGCCGGCTGAAGCTGGCCCAGGTGAGAGGGTCCCCGCTCTCCCTCACACTCCGGGTTCGGACCTTTCCCCAGACCCGACCCCCACCTCCTTCCAGGCTTAGGCTCCGGCCTCCATCCCCACCTGGCCCTGCCCAGCTATGCCAGTGGGGCCAGTGCCGACCTGGGCACCAGAGGAGAGAGCTGAGGTGCTCACTGGTGAGGTGCCCTCTGCTCCCTCGGGCGTGCAGGTGCCGGGAGGTGGTCAGGGGCGCCC
>NW_005357294.1:653331-653609 GCF_000412655.1 Myotis brandtii | reverse complement strand
GTGGTTTCAGATCATCCGGCAGGTCCAGGCCGTGTTCCCCTTCTTCAGGGACGACTACGAGGGCTGGAAGGACTCCATCCGCCACAACCTCTCCTCCAACCGCTGCTTCCGCAAGGTGGGGCTGGGCCAGGGTCGGAGCCGGAGCCGGGGGCGGGATGGGAGGCAAATCCTGAATATCCCGGGTCGGGCGGCCCCACCAAGCTCGACCCCCCGCCCCCCTCCACACCAGGTGCCCAAGGATCCTGCGAAGCCCAAGGCCAAGGGCAACTTCTGGGCTG
>NW_005357294.1:651732-653288 GCF_000412655.1 Myotis brandtii | reverse complement strand
CCAAGCCGCCCCGTCCGCCCAGTCCCCAGCTGCCACCCAGCGAGGGCTTCAGCATCAAGTCTCTGCTGGGGGGCGCCGGAGAGGGAGCGCCCCGAAGCAGCCAAGGCGGAGCGGGTGCCCTTCCAAGTAAGGAGGAGGTGGTGCCCACACCACCCGTGCCCTCCGAGCGGCCGCTGTGGCCCCTCTGCCCCCTCCCAGGGATCATGAGGCCGGAGGGGGAGACTACCCAGGGGAGAGCTAGCAGGCCTTCACCCCTCTGCCCTGAGCCCAGGGCCTGGCCCCTCCACTTGCTGCAGGGTACCTCCGACCCTGGGGGTCACAGGGCTTCACTTTGGGGGCAGCTCCCCACCTCCTACTTGCCCATCTATACCCCCAATGTGGTAGTGCCCTTGGCACCACTACCACCCACCTCCTGTCCGCAGTGCCCGCCCTCATCCAGCCCAGCCTACTGGGGTGTGGCCCCTGAAACCCACAGCCCCCCAGGGCTGCTCTGGGATCTAGATGCCCTATTCCAGGGGGTGCCACCCAACAAGAGCATCTATGATGTGTGGGTGAGCCACCCCGGAGAACTGGCCGCCCCCACCCCGGGCTGGCTGCTCTCCTGGTACAGCCTGTGAGCTCCAGGGCAGGGGCTGCCAACCCCCCCCCCACCCCCGCTGCCACTGGCTTGTTGAGGGGACCAAAGGCCAACGGGAGTCAGAAGTGTGGCCACAGTGGCCTGGAAACACCAGGCACCAGCCACTGAGAGTCTACCATGTTTATTGGGCCCCCCCACAAAGGGTGTGTCAACCCGGCCCTGATGGTCAGGCCCCTGCTACCCCCAGCGGCAAGGCTGGGAGGAGTGGCACTGCCGGAGTGGCCTTTCCTGTCCCCTTCCTAGTCCCACCTTCTCTGGCCTCTTCTGTCCGTCCATCCATCCATCCATCCATCACCATCTGCCACCTCCCTCTCCTGGCTCCGGGGTTGGGGGAGGGAGGACTTATATGGCAGCTCAGCCTGAAGCCCTCTCCTTCCTCAACTGTCTGGGCCGAAGGTGGCACCTTTTTGGGGAAAGGCATAAGGGAACAGGAACCCGACCTAGTGTGGGTGGTGTCGTGGGAGAGAGAACAGTAAAGGAATGGACCACATTTTCATGGCAAGACTGATGTTTGGTGCGGGGCAGTGATTGTGGTGACTCGGAAACCAGGAGGCCAGGCCCGGCTGCTCTGGGGTCCCCCGCTGCGACGGCGATAGCAGCAAATGGCGATAAGGAGGGAGCCGGGGCCTGGCCTGGCTGAGGGCGGGCAATCTGACTGGGGCGGAACACTCCGCGCCGGGAGGGGGTGAGACCGCTCTGGGAGTTTGGGAACCAGTGAGCCCCCAGAGGTCAAAGGTGGTAGGAGTGTCGGGGTTTTGCCGCCTCCGCCGGCAGAGGGCGCAACCCCAGACTCCTGGCCCTGACTACGAGAGCAGGTCCTAGGGGGACCCGGGAGCCGAGCCGTCGGGGCCAGGGCTGGCAGGGCTTCCCGGGGACGGCGTCGGGGTGCAGAGGGTCCCGGTGAGCGGCGTGTCCGTGC
>NW_005357294.1:645457-651085 GCF_000412655.1 Myotis brandtii | reverse complement strand
GCCTGGGCCGCGCGGGGGAGACGCTGCCTCCAGTGTCAGCGTGACCAGCGCGTGAGAGCGAGAGCTGTGCTGGTTCATGGCGGTGGCGGCGGTGGCCCGGTTGCTCCTCCCCAGGCTCAGCATCTGGAACGCGCAGCGACAAGGCTTGGCTTACTGCGGGGTCCACAGCCCCAGGTGTGAGCACAGCTGTGCGGCCCCACTGGGCAGCCTTACCTGGTGCAGGGTCTCCAGGTTGGGCACATCCCAGTACGTGAGGCCGGCCACTTGGATCCCTCCCTGACCTTCAGGGCCCTGCCGCACGGCCAAGCGCTCAGGGGGCCCGGGGGCTAGGAGGTCCCTGGTGAGAAAGGTGAGGCCTCGGTTCAGGGGTTCTTGGCAAAGGGGGGGGGGCTAGGAGGCAGCTAGGGTGTCGCCCTGACCTGACAGCCTCGTTGTAGATCTCCACCATGCTGAGGGTCACTCGGGGGTGCCCTCCGGCCCTCATCTCCCGGAACAGTGACTGCAGCGCCCTAGGAGCTATGCCGGGGTCCTCGGGTGGGCCCTGGAGAGGGGGTGGGTGCCACATGGGGCTCACGTCCTAGTCCCTGGCCCCAGGAGCCACCCAGTGCACACACACCCCCTTCCCACCTCCATGCTGTAGGTCTTTCCAGTCCCTGTCTGGCCATAGGTGAAAATGCAGACACTGTAGCCTCGGAGGCAGGACAGCACCGCGGGCTCCAGCTCCCTGAAGACCTAGGGGTGTGGGGAGGGTCCTGAGCCCTGGACCTGGGCAAGCTTTATTCCAAAGCTCAAGTGCCCTGGAAGGACGGTTCTGGGGGGAGTTTGCTGGAAGGGGGGGGTCTCCTGCCAGGCAGAGGAGGCTCCCTGGACGAGAACTTGCCCGGCAAAGGGAGCAGTGTGACAGGAAGAGGGAACAGGCGTGCAGAGTATTGGTATCCTGGTGACCACGTGGGAGGACCAGGGCATTCGTAGTCACTGCCCGGGTCAAACCCCCAGGGCATGATTGCAAGGCCTCCCCTCACAGGAGACCACTGTTGGAGGGTTAAGGGGGAACATGTGCCCAGGGGCTACAGTGGTGCTCTCCACAGCAAGGGTGAGCCCAGAAAGGCCCGGGAGGTGGGGGGTGGGAGCGCTGGCCCACCAGGATGCTGGGACTCGGCCCTGGGAGGGTGCAGAAAGGGCTGGGGGGAGATGGGGCTGTGACTTGTGTCCTGTTGGCAACTGGACATCAACAGTAGCCTTGTGAGCAATGGCATGGCCAGCATTCGTGCATAGAAGGCTGGTAAGTGGATGAGCTGTCATTTCTGCTGAGCGTGCCGGCTGCCAGCCAGGGGAGCAGAGTCCAGCATTGCGAGTTGGTCCCTAAGCTTCCATCTCTGGAAGGAAGGACTGGGGGTGACAGAGGCACCAGTGCAGACATGGCACCGAGAGATGCCTTTCACTCTCACCCAGACACTGATTTGGAGAGTCCTGTCCAGGACAAGCCCCCTCCCCACCCCAGTGCAGGACTGCAGTGTAGGTGGGACTGAGGCCTGGCTAGTGTGTCAGGTGAAGAGGCAGGTGGGAAACAGCTGTAGTACCCAGGACATGGGGGAGGGAGACCTGGCCACCCCGAGGCCAACAGGACTCTGCTTCTCAGCCAGCTCTGCCCTGACCTAATCCCCCCTAAGGCCTGCCTCCATTTCCTGAGCTCCAGAAGCTCCAGCAGCAAAATGTGTGTGCAACACATGGTGTGTGTGAAGCAGGGTGGTGGTGGCTGGGTTAAGCCTCAGCTTTTCTGCTGGGTCTGGCAGGAAAGGGGTGGGGTCCGCACAGGGTAACTGAGCCCAGAGGCTGGAGGCTCGCTGCCGGCTTGCCAGGGCCCTGTCCATGCCCTTGGCCACAAAGCAAGGAGGGCTGCCTGTCCTCACAGCTGGCAGACTCTGGGCCCTGGCCATGGAGCAGGCAGCCCGGGAAGCCAGGGGGGAAGGTGGTCACGGCACCGTCCCCACCTCAGCAGCACCCCAGCTACGCTCCCCAGCCAGCTCTGCATGAACAGTGATCTCAGACAGGTTCATTTTCTTTAGTTTCCCGGTAAAAACATTATTTTTAAATGTTAAACCTTACTGTCTGTTCCCCCTGGGCCTGCACAGCTTGGTGAGGGGACGCAGAGGGGAAACCCTGGAAGGAATGTATGTGCCCAGCTCGGCTTCCAGTCCTGCCTCCCCTCCCTTCCCTGCTGGGATCTGGGCACTTTTGCTCCTGGGAGGGCAGAAGGGCAGGAAAGGGGCACCAGAGCCTCTGGGGGCTCTGAGGGAGGGTCAACACAGGTGTGAGGGTGGAGCATCACCTCTTCCTGGCTGGCGTCTGGAGGGAAGACCCAGTCCAGGCGGAAGCGACGCTGGTGCCCTCGATAGCAGGTGGTGACCGTGCCGCCTGGGCCGGGCTCCGAGCTCACCAGGCTGGAGGGCGTCCCTGGCCTCAGCCGACACAGCACGCGGATATTTCCTGGGGTTGAGATCACAGCAGTGGGCTGCCTCCCAGACCCTGAGGCACAGAGAGGCTCCAGTTCCTCTGGCCTGCCCACCCCACCCCCATGTTCCCCAGTGGCCATACCCTTGAGCTCCAGTAGCCGCCCTGGGCATCCGGTTGGGGGCTCCTGCTGCCCTTCGGGAAGCTGAGGCCCCGCCCCATTGACTGACAGTGCCCTCAGGGCCCAGGATACCTAGGGAACAGGGATGTGAGCAAGGCAGGGAGGGACAGCCAAGGAGAGGGGAGGGGTGCTGAGGGCAATAGGGAGCCGCTGTATGGCCACCAGCTGTGGGAATCCACAACATTCAGTGGCTGGGGTCCCTAGGGGTGTCACTCAGTGGGCCCGGATGGAGCCCGCCAATCAGGACCATGGGCAAGGATGTCATTTGTCTCCTCTGGGCTTCTTGACAATCCTGTGAGGGATTCACCGTCACCCCAGTGAGCACACGACAAAAATGAGACCCAGAAGTGAGGTAACACCTGGGTCACAGGAGCTGTCCTGATTCCAGAACCTACAGCCCATCAGAGCAGGCAGCTCCCTGGGGCTGGGAAGGAGGAAAGAGGGGCTCCCTAAGGGGAGGGCGCTGACTGGCTGCCCCGGCGCACACACTGGAGAGGGAGCAGGCGGTCCTGACCTGGCCCCGGGCCTCGCTCAGGGAGCCCTGGCAGCTCTGGGTAAAGGTGCTGACCAGACCGCGGAGGTCCCCGCAGCCCTGACGCAGGCTGGCCATGCGTGCCCGGAGTCCTGGTGGGAGAAGGGGGTTGTGAGGGAAAGCCCCAACCCCGTGACCTTCCCAGGAGCCCCCGGCCCCAGGTCTCACCTGCCAGCTGCCCGTGCACCTGCTGCAGCTCCCTTCTGCAGCTCTGCTCTGTTTCCTGCTGGAGCTGCCGGAGGGCCCCCCGGAGGCCCTGCAGCTGCACCTCCTGCACCCCCAGCTGCCCCACCCCACCCAGTCACTGAGGAAGTAGGCACTTACCAGGCCTTGCCTCAGACATCCCCCTCCCAGTGCCTCCGTCTTCCCAGCCCCTGGACCGAGCACTCACCTGGACTCGGAGGGTTTCTGTGGCCTCCTGGGCCTCCTGAAGCTGGCCCTGGAGCTCCACCAGTGCCTCTGCCTCCTCCTGCAGGAGGGGTGGGAGCCATGGAGCCAGAAGGAAACTCGGGGAGGGGCATTCTAGCAGCCCCATTGCACACAAGGGGAAGTCAGGTCAAGAGGGGCAGACAGAGCCAATCATGAATCGATGCAGGACTTTACCCCAAGTCCCTCACTCGCCTGGGGTCAGTCACTCAGAGGACCCATGGCGTGTGTGTGTGTGTTTGGGGGAGGGGGCATCAGTCTCCTCCATGGGGTTGCCCTGGGCCTGTCCACATCCTGGTCCTGGAAGGTCAGAGAGCGCCCCCCTGCCTCTGTTCCACAGAGCACCAGGTCCTGAGGGCGATGTTGCTGGAGACCAGGTGTGCAAGAGCCCCAGGCTGCAGGGACAGTAGCAGGTCAGGGAAGAATACCTGGGGAGCCCTGGCAGGGAGGCCAGCACCCCAGTGTCTCAGGAGATCCTGAGTGAGGATCAGGCTCTGTTTCAAGGCCTCGTTCTCCAGGGTTAGATGCTGCACCCTTTTCTCGGAGTCTGTCGCCCCCTGGAGGAGAGGGAGATCTCTGGACTCACCTGAGAGCCCTGGCCCCTCTCCCCGCCCCTACTTGAGCCCAGCCTAGCAGCCTCACCACTCCCAGGTGAAGTTGGCCCAGCCCTTCCTCCTGCAGATCCAGCTGCTGCTTCAGTTCCTCCAGCTGGGAAGGAGAAAGGGGGACAGGGTGGAGCACCTCCTTCCAGCCCCCCAGTGTCTACCCCTTCCTGGGTCCCTCACCTGTCCAAGAACGAGCTGCTCCAGCTGCTGCCAAGCCCTCTGGTCCTCCGCCAACTGGGGGGGCTGCTGCCCCTGGGCCTCAGCCCTCGGTGAAAGGGAAGGGTTTTCTTGGGTTGTGGGTCCTGGGGTGGGTGGGGTGCAGTTAAGACTGACTGAGGTTTCTGGCCTGCAGTGGGGGCACCTCGGGAGCAGGGCTTGGGATCCCGCACTCCAGGCTGCTCAGGTCCTGGTAGTCTTCACTCCCTCCACACACTCCCTTTTCAAATCACTATTTCTAACGCACCAGCAGTAGTGGGGGGCTGCACCCTCGAGGCTGGCTGAGTTTCCTGGGGCAGGGCCTGCCTCCCCCTGGGGCTCCGAATCCATGCCAGGAGAGCCAAGAGCTGACCAGTCACCGTCAACAGTGGGGGGACATCACCAGGCTGTGAAGGAGATAAGATTCAGAATGCAAGAAACCAAGGGGGTCCCTGGGTGGGGAGGCCAGGACTGGGCAGCAAGAACCCTTGGCCGGCTCACCTTGCTCAGACCGGCAGGATACCCGCAGCTCTCTTCCGCCCCCAGCTGGACTGAAAGGAACTCGGCAAGACGCACGAGAGCCTCTTCCAGGGAGACCTCAGCGGGGCGGCCCTCGGATCCCTCTCCAGGCTCATCTTCCGACTCTGCGCAGCCTGCAAGGCCAGGTAGTGTGAGGGGGAGGCATGCTGGGTCACGTGCTGGAGGACAGGCTTCCGGATGGCACCTGTCGGTATCCCTCCCAATGAGGTCACGGACACCTCTCCCTCTCGGACGGCGGCGGGGTTTCCTCATCGCCCCGGGGACGCAGCGTTCCGGACGCACGACAGCACCTACCGACCAGGCCGGTCAGCTCGGTCCACAGTTCTGCAGGGGGCTGGTGGGGACGGCGGCGATCCCCGGGCTTGCAGCGGGCACTCTAGGGAGGGAGCAGGAGAAGCGCCTGAGGAGAGGCCGGGCAGCCTCCCTCCGGGAACTGGGCCACAAGGGTCTCTGCTTGCAACCCGAGCAGAGACAGGGTCCTCTGCACGGCCCTCCTCCCCCGAGTCAGCGCCCTGGTGACCTGCGCTGCGCGGGCCTGCACCACCCGCTGCGTCTCAGGAAGGGGATTGCAGGTCGTGCTGCGTCCGCCCCCGCTCACCTGGGCGGGGTCCCTGGAGTCGGCGGACGCCCCGGCCCCTCCATCCCTGCGGAAAAGGCTGTAGAAGATGTAGATGAGCAGCGAGTAGAAGGCGTACATG
>NW_005357294.1:645013-645280 GCF_000412655.1 Myotis brandtii | reverse complement strand
ACTGATGTCCCCGGGCCCACACCCGGACACCTGCCCCGCGCCCCCAACCCCGACTTCAGGAGACCGCAGGCTGAGACCGCGCACAGCCCCCGCATTCCCTCTCCTCGGAATCCCTCCCAGTCCTCCGCGGGGGCCCGCAGGGCTCTCGCCCCGTAGAGCCGGAGCCCACCGGCATCCTTCCTCTCCTCCCTACAGCCCCGCCCCTTCTCTTTCCGCCCCGCCCATCAGATCTCCTACCACCCTGCCCTCCTAGAAACCCTCCCCTGA
>NW_005357294.1:642483-644549 GCF_000412655.1 Myotis brandtii | reverse complement strand
GACTCCTTCTCCCCAACCGCAGGGTCCAGGCCGTGGGCCTGCGCTCGTCCCGAGCGGCTCTCCTCCAGGCCCGGCGCCTCCATTCGGGTTCCAGGGCTCACACCGGCCCAATCCAGGCCCCCCTCCGTTTTCTTTTTTCTTTTTCCGGCCAAAATAGGTTTTTCTTTCCAGTGGTGTCCAGTGGCCTCGGAGCTCCAGAAACGTTCGGGTGAGCTTCTCCCAACATGTAGAAATGGGGCTCTGGAAACGGAGTCCTCGAGAGCTGCCCTCAGGGCTCCAGGGCGCCGGCTTGTGCGTTCCTTCTTAACTTTCCAAAGTGTCTCCTCAAAGTCACTGCCGCCCGAGGTGCCATGGCACCCAAGCCATGGGGTGAGTGGAGCATGGCCCTGTCCCACCTGGCGCTGGGAGTGGTGTCTCTGCATGCAGCCCTGAGCACTGCCCAGGTGAGTACACAGGGGCTGGGTAAGGGAGTCTCCCATTCCCGAACCCCAGGGACCTAGCCAGTTCCTTGGGTCAGGGAGAGGGTGGTGAGAGGTGAGTCTGGAGTCCAGGCTTTCATGAGGCCCCCTTAGGCCCTCCCCTGTTTAAAGGAAGGTCCTGGCCTCTTTTCCCCACATCTCCCCTCCCTGTGTTGACAGGCAAGTCGAGGGGCTGCTGCTGGCTTCCTGCTCCAGGCCTTGGCTGCTGCCACCATGCTGGCTCCAGGGCTAGGCACAGATGAAGATTGTCTTGCTGGAGCCTGGGTGGCCACTGTCATTGGCCTGCCCCTTCTGGCCTTCGATTTCCACTGGGTGAATGGGGACCGCTCCTCTGCAAACCTGCTCCTGGGAGGAGGCATGGTGCTGGCAGTGGCTGGTGACCACCTTGGTGCGGAGGGCCGCTCTGTGGCTGGTCAGGCAGTGGTGCTGGTGGTGGCAGTTACTATTCTCATTGTGGCTGTTTTCACGACCAACACTTACGGCATGTGGGGGGGCTTGATGCTGGGTGCTGCAGGCCTCCTGGGCCGGCTGGAGGAGGACAGGCTGCTGTTGCTGCCGAAGGAGGACATCTGTCGCTGGGTCCTGGCCGCGGGCAGTTGGGCCTACCACCGGGCCTTGCACACACAGCGCCTGCAGTGGGAGTGATGTTTGGAGACTGCTGGGCTGGGCTTCTGCCCTGGTTACCACCTCACCTCCTGGGGCCTCCTTCCCTAGAGATAGACTCTCCTTCCTCCCAAAGGGGGCTTGCTGCAGGGTGACTCCTCTGGGGCAGAATCTGGGCACTCGTCCTCTGGTGGAGTGTGAGGACCCGCCTAGACCAGGATGAAGGGGATGGGATCCAAGCACATTTGGGGGTCTGATTCTGAGCAGGCTATGGTTGTGGATCCAGAGAGAGGCTTGGTCTCCAATAAACCTTAGGGATTCTGCAGGAATATGGAATCTGCCCATTCTTGAGAGGGATTGAGCTTTCTAAAGCTCCCAGGTCAGCAACCGGATTCCCGGAGCAAGGGAAGGGGATGCACTGAAAGCAGCCTAGGGCCTCGCCCACCCTGCCGCCTGCTGGCACCTGGACTGAGAAGACATAATCCTGGGAGCCCGCTCTCCGGGGACATGGAGGAGTTCTGAACACCCTGGCATAGCCTGGCAGGTGGGCCTCTGGGCAGTGACCATATAGGCTGCTGGCTGGGGTGGGGACAAGGGAGGTTTGTACCGCAGCTGTTCCCAGAAACGCACATTCCCTCCCAGCGCTGCCTGGACCTCTACCTGCCTGTCCTCCAGCCTGTGCAAGGCAAGGCCTCACTTTCCTCTGTGGACCCTTCAGCTCCCTACCCCCGGGTTAGGAAACCAGATTGGGCGGCGCAGGGAGTCAGATTCGGGCCTGGAGTGCTCCTTCCGGCGGTCCCCGCGCTGGCGTCCGGTGGACGCACATTTGTTCCCGCTCCGGAGGGCGAGGGGTGGCCGCGGGATTTATCCATCCAGTGAGCCAGATCGAGTCCACGTAAGCTCGAGGGTTGGGGGACAAAGGCGCGGGCGCACCCTAATGTGAGGTTCCCGGGTGACCAGCGGCGCGTGGGCCGCGCCTTGGAC
>NW_005357294.1:631483-641294 GCF_000412655.1 Myotis brandtii | reverse complement strand
GCGGGCGCCCACCCCACCCCTCCAGAGCTTGCTCCCCGCATTGCTGAGCTCCCTAGACCCGGGAGCTCCTCTGTTCTTTCAGCAGCCACCTCCCCAAACCTGCCCTCAGGCTCCTCCTGCACCCCTTCTTCCTCCGGAGTGGGCCTCCTTTTTTTCTGGAAAAATACTGAGAAGAGAGGGGATGCCTCCCCCATTCCTTCCCCGCATTCGGGTCTGAATGAAGCACCTGCATCGAGCGAAGTCTGGGTCCCTTCCTAGTCCGACCCGGTGCCTCTTGAACATGCTGTGCCCGGGTCGGCTCCCAGCCCTGCTCCCAGCCCTGCTCCCCAGCCCTGCTCCCCAGCCCTGCTCCCCAGCCCTGCTCCCCAGCCCTGCTCCCCAGCCCTGCTCCCCAGCCCTGCTCCCCAGCCCTGCTCCCCAGCCCTGCTCCCCAGCCCTGCTCCCCAGCCCTGCTCCCCAGCCCTGCTCCCCAGCCCTGCTCCCCAGCCCTGCTCCCCAGCCCTGCTCCCCAGCCCTGCCTGCCTCACCCGGACCGGTTTCCTAGGCTACGCGCTCTAGGGGGTCTGTCCACCCTCCTCCTGGCGGCTGTGTTCCGGCTTCTTACCCGGGTCAGGGCAGTTCCGGAGGGTACCTGGCCCAGGTGGGTCTTAAGAAGCTACCACGCTCTGGCCCCAGAGTTAGTGTACAGGGTCCTGCCCTCTGCTTTGTCTTTGTCTCTCTCCACCGGAAGCCCTCCACACACACACACACACCTGTCTGTCCCAGCCCCCTGCGCCCCTGTGAGGGATGAAGCAGGTTCCCTGTCACTTGTCTGCACTACAGGAGTTGGGCTTCTGCTCGGACGGGGGGCCTGGGTGAGGGCCGTTGTGATACGCAGTTTGGGGCTAGTCTGGTTTACCGTTTTCCCAACCTCGGGGTCTCATCCTTTCTGCTGTGCCTGCCGCGTGGTTGCTTAGGAGGCCCCTGGCGTGCCAGAGAGGACGTGGGTCCAGTTCTCAACCCTCCCTCCTGGCCAGAGGCTCTGGTAGGGACACTGCAGGCCCTCGGCCTGGTGCCAGTGGGGAGCTTCGCATAACCCCGCAGCCTGGGGGTGCGCCTCAGACTCGTCCTCCAGCCCCTTTTCCTTGCCCAGGACCTTGGGTCCTCCCAGGTGGGAACTTCCTTGGGCCTTGAGTGACAGCCCAGGAAGCCAAGCCCATGGAATGGGGCCCAGGGAAATTTGAGGGCCGCCTCCAGTGAGTGGCTCCTGGTCCACTTAGCACAGAGCTGAGCTCTGCCTGTGGCCGGAGCCGCTGGTGACCAGGCCTCTGGGCCTGGCTGGTTCAAACCGGCCCACACTGTGCTGGGAGCTGAGGACTGTGATGGAGAATGAGGGTGCAGGGCAGCACTGACCGGCGCCCTCCCCATGGCCTGGACATGAGTAGTAACTCATGGCTTCCCTGAGAAATGTCTGGGCAGCAGGGAGAGCCCCGACGCTGGGCCCCACGCAAGCCTGTTCTTCCCAGTGACACCTGGGCCTGGTTGGGGTGCTTTCCATCTTGCCTCGAGGCCGGAGAAAGCCCCAACACATGGGATCAGCAGGAGAGCCCTTGGCACTGTGAGGGCTGACTGGAGCCCTATCCTGGTCAGAACTCACTTTGGCTGCGGGAGACGGGGTGCCTGGTGAGGGTGCGCAGCAGGGCTCAGGCCGCAACCGGAGTGGGAGGGGCCCGAAAGCCGGGGGCAGGAGGGAAGGTTTCTTGGTGACGTGCTGCTGTGTGGTGTCCCATTTCACCCCCACAGTGACCCTGGATGGGGACATCGAGGGCAGAGGCCCCGACAGACCTGGTTGGCACCAAAGCTGAGTGTTCTTGGGAGGATCTGGGTTCCACACGCTGCCTTGAAACTGTGGGGCCCAGAGCTTTCTGCATGTCCTGGTCATGCCCATTGCTGGCCACCACCTGTTGGCCTGGGCTCAGCCCTTCCCCTTCTGCGGGCCTTCTTTGAGGAGCAATGTTGGGCTGGTTTGGGCCACTTTTTCCTGACCCCTTCCGGACCCAGGCTCAGGGTGGGCAGCAGCCACACCGTGCCTCTGAGAGCTGTCCCAGCTGGTGTCTGTGCTGCTCCTGCACTGGCTGTGAGGACAACTCCATGGGCCTGGAGTCAGCTGAGTGCTTGGTCCCCCACGAGCTTGCTCTCTGGCCACCAGACCCCCCTTCCGTCTCCCCAGGGAAGCCTTAGTGGTGGTCGAGGCTCGCCTTGGGCGGGTGATGGGCAATCAGCTGCTCTCAAGTCTGAACCTCAGCCCTGCAGGGCGGCTCTCCTGGCAGGTGGTGTCACACGCCTGGGTCGGGAGACTTGCTGAGGACTCGGGCCACGAACAGCACTGAGGCCAATGGGTCTCGCTGTGGCTAGAGCAGGTACAGCAGGTGCTGGCTTTGATGTTCTTTGTGTGGGTGTTAGATGTGTCCTTGGTGACTGGCCTGACAAGGTATGTGGCCACCTTCCAGAGCCCAGGCAGGAGGACACTGGGGTAGGCCCCTGGGGTGGGGGCAGGAGGGCTGCACCCTTAGCTCTAGGCCAGGGGTGGGCAAACTTTTGACTCGAGGGCCACAATGGGTTCTTAAACTGGACCGGAGGGCCGGAACAAAAGCATGGATGGAGTGTTTGTGTGAACTAATATAAATTCAAAGTAAACATCATTACATAAAAGGGTACGGTCTTTTTTTTTTTAGTTTTATTCATTTCAAACTGGCCGGGCCGTAGTTTGCCCACGGCTGCTCTAGGCTGTATCTGCTCTGGATGCAGCTGTGTGGTCTCAGCCGTGGGACCAGCCCCTTTGCCAGGGGCACCTTCTCTGGGACAAACAGCTTCTGTGGAGCCACCCTGATCCCTCCCTCCCTCCCTAGCAAGCCTTTCCCTTTCTTCTCTAATTAAACATCTAGGACAGCAGTGATCATTCAACCAAAAGAAACAGACCTGTCAAGGCTCTCCCTCCCTCCCTCCCTCCCTCCCTCCCTCCCAGGCTCTCCCTCCCTCCCAGGCTCTCCCCTGCCCTTCACACGAGGCCCAGTGCATCCTCCACTGGTCCTGACATTAGCTGAGGCCCTGAGCCATGGAGTGTCTGGAGGGAGGGGCCGCGTAGCTCTTTCTCTCCTCCCTGGTGCTCAGCCAGAAAAGCTCCTGTGACCCTCATCAGGGGGAAGGAGCTTCTGGGAGGTGGTCCCAACTGGCCCTCTGACCCCTATGCCTAAGCTCCTGGCCTCAGACCCAGGCCTGTTCCGCCTGGGCCCCTTCCACCTGGTGCCCCTCCTGCTCGTCCGCACAGGCCCTGCTGCGCCTCCTCTCCCTAAGGCCTCCTGTCTCTGCCCAAACTCAGCTCAGGCCCTGGCCCACGGGGCCTTTTACCTGATTGGTAAAGGGCTCAGGAAGCAGGGCCGGTGGGTGTGGCACAGGCATTGGGGAGCCTCAGGCACACCTCGGAGCAGCTGTGGGCAGGCCTGGGGCTGTAGGCACTGTTCCAAGTAAGTCCAGGTGGGTTTGCCCTCCAAGGCCTGGGGTCCTCCTCCCTGCTCTCGGGCTGTGGCCGGCTGGCTCGTGCTTTTAGGTGAGACAGGTAGCAGAGAGGAGTTTTAATGTATCTGCTTAGGTGTCCAGAGCCAGGGCAGGGAGGGTTCTGGACAGGCCAGATGAGAAGCTGTTTGTGTGGTGGTTGGTCGTGTGCGTTACCTTGTGGTCCAGGCTGCACTTAGTTCTGAGTAATGAGCCTGACTCAGTCCGAGTGACAGGTTCCCACCTGAGTCCTGGCTCTCAGGGTGGCGTGACATCAGGAGCCACTGGCCCAGGACTTCAGGCTGAAGTGTGGCTTTCACCGAAGCAGCTGGGTGCCTGGGACGCTGCGGTCCCTCCCACACCCCTTGATCAAAGAGGGGAGGACATTTGGGCGGAGCATGGGGGATATGTGGTGCCCAAGGCCCTGCTGGGCCTGGTGAGGGGGACCTCCCGCTGGGCTGAGTGGCCCTTGTGGGTTTGGTGCCCCCAGCTGTGGCTGCTCAGCAGGAGGCGTCCAGACCTAGAGTGGCTGGCGCGGGGCCCGGGCCCAGGGGTGTCTCCATGTTGGTGTCCAGTTGGCCTTACTGAACCAGGTGCGTTGGGGCTTGGCCTGAAGTTTCCTCCCGTTACCAAGTGGTCAGTCGGCCGTGTCGCTCCCTCCCTGCCTCTGGACAGGGACAGTGCTCTTCCCGAGGCTGCGGCAACACGGGGCTCTGTTGGCTCAGGCCCTTGCC
The DNA here is from genome assembly GCF_000412655.1 of Myotis brandtii. Taxonomy (NCBI): domain Eukaryota; kingdom Metazoa; phylum Chordata; class Mammalia; order Chiroptera; family Vespertilionidae; genus Myotis; species Myotis brandtii. The sequence goes on along the minus strand of NW_005357294.1, from coordinate 637,029 downwards.
GAGAGGAGTGTGATCTGAGCCCTTGGTCTGCACCTCCCAGGAGGTGGCAGGGGCCTGGGGCATGTGTCCTCCACTGACCCCCACTCACCACTTCTCTGGTTCTCCACTATCCCTGTGGGTGGGCAGGACAGACTGCTTCTGGGACCAGCCATGTGTCCAAAGCAGGACGGGCTAGCCCCTGCCAGATCTGCTCCCCCAAGACTGAGCCAGCCAGCTCCCCCATTTTACACTGACTGAGAAAGTGAGGTTTGCGTGCAGATCGTCTGTGATGCTTGTGTGGGCAGGATTCTGTTTGCCCCAAGAGGACACTTAGCATAAGTCTTTTATTTTTTAATTTTTTATTTATTGATTTTAGGGAGAGAGAGAGAAGCATCAATTTGTTGTTCCACTTATTTGTGCATTCATTGGTTGATTCTTGTATGTGCCCTGACCGGAGATCGAACCTGCAATCTTGGTATATCAGGACGACACTCTGACCAATTGTCTGACCAATTGACCAACCTAGCCAGGCTCAGCTCAGCTCAACTCTTTATTCTTGTACCTCTTTGGCTCCTGTGTGTACCTCTCCTTCCCCTACACTGAGCCTGTGGAGGCCCAGCCCATGGTCCACCGTGCCTGGTCTCGGCACCACGTGGGTGCTCAGGAGGTGTGTGGAACTAGTGAGAGACCCGAGAGAGGAGTTGAGCTGGCAGCCTACTGTCCACAGGCTCAGGGCCTCAGTGGGGGTGGCAGGTTGCTGTAGGCAATCTCTGGGCCTCAGATCTTCAGGTTCAGAAACGGAGCTTTTTGGGGGCCGGGGGGGAAGGGGGGGGGGGGGGGGGGGGGGGGGGGGGCTCTTACCCACAGCAGCAACATGTCCCCCTACCCTTTCTCCCCACCCATTCCCGCCTCCCTCTGGCATGCACTGGCCATGCGCCCTTGTCCCAGGCTAACTCGGCCTCCCCACCTGCATCAGCTTTTGCCACCAGGTCTTGGGAAGGCACCTGCAGGTAGCCACCGTCACTGGGTAGGTGGCAGCTGCCTGCTCACCCTGCCCATCAAGGAGGCAGAGGGCAGGGACCAGGTCCCAGCCCCAGCATGAGGTGGCCCTTCTGAAGGCCAGGGAGCAGCATCGGCTGCCCCTCAACAGCTGCTGGCATAGCACCGTTGCCACGCTCCACCGAGTGTCCAAGTTCCTGTAGGCGCCCAAATCAGGGGCCTCAGGACTGTCTCCGACTCCTGTCATGGGAAAGGCCAGGCTCCCCACCAGCAGGCCTGCCTCGGTGATGAGCCGGAACCTCTGCAAGCTGCCACGGGCCACCCTGGAGACCAGCTCACAGAGCCGGCTGGCGGTTTCAGCAGGGCTCTAGGGAAGAGGCCTGACCCTACTAAGCCGTGTTCCTTTGGGTGCTGAGCACCAGCGCGCCCCTCCCCTGCCTCTGTTCATGGCAGCCCCTCCTACGGCTCGAGCCCCTCAGGGTGGCTGGCCTGGCCCTGGCGGAGCTGGCGGGCAGCGTGTATGTGTGCGCGAGTCCACAGGTCTGTGAGCTCATCTCCCTTTCCTTCTTCGCAGTGTACTAATGGTCACTTGATGTGCGCTGGCTGTTTTATCCACCTACTAGCAGATGCCCGGCTGAAGGAGGAGCAGGCCACATGCCCCAACTGTCGTTGTGAGATCAGTAAGAGCCTCTGCTGCCGCAACCTGGCTGTGGAGAAAGCCGTGAGCGAGCTGCCCTCCGAGTGTGGCTTCTGCCTGCGCCAGTTTCCCCGCTCTCTCCTGGAGAGGCACCAGAAGGAGGAGTGCCAAGACAGGTAACCGCCTGGCTGCAGGCCGCCTGGGGCAGGCCAGGCCTCAGCGTGCAGCATGCTCTGGCTGGTCCTTGTTGCCTGGGCCTCGCGTTCTGCCCTTGCAGGGCTGGGCCAGCGTGAAGCTGCTCAGGGTCCAGACCCTGCAGTGGGTGGGTGTGGGGCCCCACGGAGGGTGGGAGGCTTGGATCTGTACACAGTGACTGTCTGGACATCACCCTGGTTCTCTAGGGTGCTCTGGATGTGTGGTGGCCTCTTAGAGGCTGTCCTTGGCATCCCTGGGACCAGGAGAGCGTGGCCAGCTCAGGAGGTCTGGGGTCTCGGTGTGAGGCACCCCAGCCCAGTCCTGGCCACTCCGCAGTCCCCAGCAGCTGGGCCTGGACAGAAGCCTCACTCAGAGTGAAGCTGGACCAGGTCCGGGATAGTGGTCGGCAGCCACTATCTCCAAGCAGGACAGAGACCCCACAGCAGTGGGTGTGAATGGCTTGTGCTCACACAGCTCCTTCTCTCCGGCTTACACTCTGGCCTCTTCCTGGCTGGCGACACACACTGAGTGTGCTTCAGGGAGCGGCTTGTGTGCAGCTGAGTGGAGGCCTGAGGCTTAGGCCTTGACCACGGTGCCCCCTCCCCCGCAGGGTGACCCAGTGCAAGTACAAGCGAATTGGCTGCCCGTGGCACGGCCCCTTCCATGAGCTGACTGTGCACGAGGCTGCCTGTGCCCACCCCACCAAGACGGGCAATGAACTGATGGAGATCCTGGACGAGATGGACCAGAGCCACCGCAAGGAGATGCAGCTCTACAACAGCATCTTTAGCCTGCTGAGCTTCGAGAAGATCGGCTACACAGGTGAGGCGTCCGCCACCCCTGCTGGCCACAGAGCCTGGGGCTGGCAGCTGGGAGCCTGGGAGCACTGGGCTCTGGGCAGGGGGCACAGGCCAAGCCAGGCAGCTGGGCTCTGAACAAGCTCCTGTTGAGTGGAGGACACCTTGGGGGAGAAGATGGACCAGAGGCTGAGCAGGGAGGAGCCCAGGCAGGACCTCAGGCACCTGCAGGGCTCTCACAGGCCCCTCCCACCCGTCGTCCCCACCCTGGCCCTGCCACCTCAGCAAGGTGGTGTCCTCGCTGTGTGGGGGATGGGCAGGGGTGTCTCGGGGGCCCAGGAACTGGTGGCCTGCCCCGCAGAGCCAGGGGCCAGAAGAACTCTCGTCATGTTGGGTCCTGCATGTGGGTGTGAGGCTGCAGTGGCCACAAAGCTCCTAAGGCCACAAGAAGATGCTCAGGGCCAGGGCTTCAGAACAAGCTGAGGGTGCCCAGCTCAAAACGCAGAGCTGGAATGGACACCAGGGACAGGCAGGCTGGACCGCATCCGGGCCCACTGGATCTCCTGGGCTCTCCTGGCCACTGCCTTTGGACGTGCTGGGAACAGGAGCCAGGCCAGAGCCTGGTCTAGACACAGAACAGCCAGAAGCACCTGCTGATGCTGGGGCCGCTCAGGGAGACTCCCGCCTCTACTGCCCAGCCCATGCCGGCGGCTGGCTCAGAGCACCAAGGGCGGTCGCTGGCAGCCAGTCACACCATGCTGCCTGGACTGGGCCTGGCTCAGTGTGGGCCTGCACAGGCCGAGAGGCTGAGGGCCTGGGGCCTGGTTAGTTGCAGCCTCAGTCTCCCTGGTGGGCGCCGCGGCACCAAGAGTCCAGGCCAGACCTCGGTGTCTGGGCAGGCCAAGGCGTCGTGACTTGGGCAGTGGCAGGGCAGGGAGCCCATCCACGCAGGAAGGACTGGCCGCCTCTGGAGGGACAAGCCGGCCTTGGGCACGTGCTGTGCTGAGGACTGTGACAGTAGAGCACAGCAGTGGGCCGCATGCCAGCGCTCGACTCTGGCCGGATGCCACGCACTGGCCTGCCTGCCGGCTTTCTGGCAGCTCTGTATGGAACCAATAAAGTGCACTGTTCTCAGAACTGCATCCTGTCTGTGTGTCTGCTTACCATGGCCCGGGGGCGGGCGGGGGCCAGGAGGGAGGCCAGGGGGCGGGCTGGCCACCCACCTCACTGTCTCTGGACTCCCTGCAGCTAACGCGTGTCACTTCTCTCCCCAAAGCTTGTGTGTGCCTCCATTTGCCATAATTGCCTTTGATTTGCCTTGTGACAAGTAGAGCACCCGTGCCCTCCTGGTAAGTTGCCTTCCTCCCTGGCTGAGCCTGTGTCCTCGGCTGGTCGGAAGGCTCCGCTACCAGCCCAGCCCACCCTGACTGCCGGCTCTGTCCGGCCTGTCTGTCTCCACAGAGGTCCAGTTCCGGCCGTACCGCACGGACGACTTCATCACGCGCCTATACTACGAGACACCGCGGTTCACGGTGCTGAACCAGACGTGGGTCCTGAAGGCGCGAGTGAACGACTCAGAGCGCAACCCCAACCTGTCGTGCAAGCGCACGCTGTCCTTCCAGCTGCTCCTCAAGAGCAAGGTCACAGCACCCCTGGAGTGCTCCTTCCTGCTGCTCAAGGGCCCCTATGACGACGTGAAGATCAGCCCTGTCATCTACCACTTCGTCTTCACCAATGACAGCAACGAGACGGACTACGTGCCGCTGCCCATCGTGGACTCCGTGGAGTGCAACAAGCTGCTGGCCGCCAAAAACATCAACCTGCGGCTCTTCCTCTTCCAGATCCAGAAGTAGGCGCCGCTGCGCTGCCCACACCTGCCTGGCCGCGGCTTTGCAGTGCTGTCTGACCATTTCAGCAGAGGAGGAACAGACCTGAACACGGGAAAGTCTGCATGCGTGTGCGAAGGTGTGAGCGCTCACCACCTGGCCCTCCACCTGCCTCCCTGTCCAGGGCATGGAGGCTGGTTCAGGGACACCGCAAGGCGAGCTCAGCAGACTTGCCGGCCTCTGCCACTTGGCGAAGCGCCCCACCTGCCCTGGGCCGCACACAGCTCCTGGGCCGGGCTCGGGCGCTGGCTTCAGACAGCATATCTGATTGCAATTAAAAAGGCACCTTGTTTCCTACTTTCTGTTTTGTTCAAGGGTAAGGCGTGGCTGTGATTGGACAGTGGGGAAACTTTGGTGGGCCTGGGGGTCAGAGCCACTCATCCCTCAGTGTGCCCCTAGGAGACACGGAGATGCTGCTTCCTCCACCATGGGCCCCAGCAGGGGAGTGGACAGGGGCAGGGGTCTCATAACAGCCTCAGCGCACCCCCCAGCCACTCCAGGGAGGCAGGACTTGGCCACCTGGGCTCAGCGGATGTTTCGGAATGCAGGGTGAAATTCTGTCTCTTCCCAGGAAATAAATGAAATTCTTTATAGGCTCCTCTGTAAGTTATGCAAATTTAGCAAGAGAGAATCTATTTTCTGTATTCAGCTTGGAGGGTGAAACACCCCGAGGCTATGAGGAAAGCTCTGGGAGCCACTGGTGATGGCAGAGCCTGGCTGGTTGAGGGTCAGGTAAGCCAGCTGCCCCATGCTCTTGGGACCCGTTGCTAGTCCTGTGTCCGGGACCCACTGTGGAGGTCAGCGCCTGGGCAGTGTAGTTTCTCACCGGAGAGAGGCGGTCCCTTCCTAGCCTCGACTTTGCTGTCCCCCCCCCCTCCCGCACGAGCACACACACACACACCCCCAGGCCTCACGACCCTGCAGCCCGGCCCCAGTGAGCATGCCCGGTGTGCGGGCCTCAGGGTAAAAGCAGCCCTGTCTGGAGGATGCTGGGACCCTCGTAGCTACTGGAGAGGCGCCCCCCCCCCCCCCCCCCCCCCCCCCCCCCCCCCC
>NW_005357294.1:628266-631043 GCF_000412655.1 Myotis brandtii | reverse complement strand
CCCCCCCCCCCCCCCCCGCTTTGCTAAGGAGACACGGCTTTTCATTGTTTCGATACCAAAGAACCGTTTCCTTTGCCCCCGTCAGGCCCACCCTGTGCCTCAGAGCAGTCCTATTGCTCTGACCCCACAGGGCTCAGTGGGCAGTGCAGCCGCAGCTTGGCCTCTCTCAGGCTCCTCCCTCTCCTGGCCCTCAACTCGGTTCTCCTGCCAGGCTGGCTCCCCGAGCTACTCTGAGGAAACTATTTGGCTTCCTGCTCCAAGCCCAGGGCATGGGGTTTTGGGGGGGGGGTCGCTCTCCTGCAGATGGCCTGGTCACTGAGGGTACCAGGAGGCATTCTACAAAGGACCCCACTGCAGCCCGTCCACCCACTTCGATCTCAATTTGAACACACCCTGGGGTGAGTCCCACTGTCCTCAGGCTGCCCCCCACCTGGTGGGCGAAAAGGAGACTTTCAGGTAGATGCATGTCAGGTGTCCTGTGTGTAGGAGATTGTGCTGTGTCCCCGCATCTCGGCCTCTCTTAGGGACCGACACCCTCTCTAGTTTCTGGATTTCCAAGTGATGGTGTTGTGAGGCCATCCAGGCTGGGATGGGGCTTCCCAGTTAGTTGTACCTGGGTGGTTTGTGTGAGATTGAGTCAACAGAGGGAAGCCCCAGTGGCTCTCCTGGGGGCGGGGGGCAGGGTGGGAGAGGGCAGGTTTCTGTGCAAGTGAAGGAAGGTATATGGCTGCCTGGGACCAACAGCCTTGTGTGTGTGGCAGAAGGGTCCGCCACACGCGAGGGCTTACAGCCCACATTGCCTGCAGCCAAGGGTGGGTGAGGAAGTGGGACTGCGCCCAGAGGGCACTCCTTGTAGGAGGTACAGGTATGTCTGGGTTGCCCAAGAGGACTGCTAACACCTCCCAGCCCTGTGATGTCACCTTGCAGCCCGGGGCAGCCAGGAACCCTGGTGAGTTTCAGCTGCCATGGGGTTGCCACAAACCTGTGGCATCATCTCTCTGGGCCACTGATTTACAGAGACACCAGTGGTCTGTCTCCAGGACCCCCTGCCATCTTGGCATCCTGACCTGAGCAGGTGGAAGTGCCACCTCTACGGCTGTGGGGGCAGCCGGGCAGTGCAGACCCAGCTGCCCGCTCCTTCTCAACCCCACTCCCTGCGAACACTCCATTCTCAGTTCACCTAAAGTGAGACATTGCAAAGATAATAAAACTAATTTTTTAAGAGTGGAGTGAGAGGTGTTTTTACCACTGTTGGAAATGACTTCCATGTCACTTTTGTGGTCTGCGTTCTCTTTGGATATTTTCTGTATGTAACTATAGTTTTAAAAAAATTCCAACCCATGTTTGTCTGTGTTTCTTTATGAGAAGACCGCCTCATGGGCTTCCCTGGGCTCTGCTAGTCTCCCAGCCAGGGCTCAGCCTCTGTCCCTGCTGGCCGCCAGCCTGTGGCCTCCCCACCTCAAGCCTCCAGCACCACCTTGTATACACATATCCCTGTCTGATCAGTGGGGAAACTGAGGCATGGAGCAGTTGGGTCCTCTGAAGGGTAATCGGGCCCCAGGACCTGGGCTGCCCTGAGAATGCTGGTGTTGCAGGGGGAGCCCGGCCACACCTTTCCAGCAGCTCTGTCCATTCAGCTGAGCCAGTCTCCTTCCTGGCCTTGCTCCCCCATAACCAGGCCTGCCTGGGTTCCCAGCGGAGCCCTGCACCCTTCAGAAGAGGAGGAGGGTCTCCAGGTCTAACTTCCCACCTCTGGCAGCTCCTCAGGCTTGACCTCGCCCCCACCCCTATGGCCTAGGCCCTAGGCACTGGCCCAGGGTAGCCTTTCTTGGACTCAAGGACCCATCTGCCCTCCACATCACTCCCTCCTTAACAGGCCTTGTTGTCCACCACTGGGTGCAGCTTTACCCCACTGCGAGTCTTCTGATTTCCACAGAGAAGAAACATGCACCCCTGCCTGTGTGGGTCGGTTGGTTGGGCGTCATCCTGTGCACCAGGAGGTTGCCAGTTGGATTCCTGGTCAGGGCACATGCTGGGGTTGCGGGCTTGATCCTCCGTAGGGGCCATGCAGGAGGCAGCTGATCAATGTTCCCTCACATTGATGGTTCTCTCTCCCTCTCCCTTCATCTCTCTAGAAACCAATGAACTGTTCTTTTTTAGAATAATAAACACGTCCATCTCCCACTCCTTCCTTCCATGCCTCCTCTGGGGCCTTTGGGATGCCAGCCATGGCACCCGGTGCCCTGGGCATGCCATGGGGCAGGGACTGAGCCCCAGGCGTGGCAGGTGCTGGAATCTCCCAGCCTGGGCCTGGATGCACCAAGCCGGAGCAGCCAGCACCGCGCGGGGCAAGTGCCACTCCTGCCGCCTCTCAGCACAGCCTGGATCTGCAGCTCTAACGGAGAAACACCTCCCTCCCCCGGCAGCACCGAGTTTGAGTCTCCAAAAGGGTCGGTAGTGCAGCCACATTCAGGGCTCGTCGGACCACGTGGATGTGCACAAATTCTCAGCCTGCGGGTCACAGATCACCTCCTGCATGAGGACAGTGCCCCCTTAGGAAAATTCGCACCTGTGGTTGGTTTGCTGTGTGTGTGTCGGGGGACGTCTGCGGGGCCCGGGCGGCGGCGGGGTACCTCCGCATCCAAACGACCCTGAGTCCTGGCAGGCGGCCGCCCTCTTCCCGCCCAGCAGCAGCCAGACTACAGCTCCCGGGATGCTTCGGGCGGCTGGACTACACTTCCCGGGATGCTCTGCGCCGAGCGGGGCGGCTGGGCTTG
>NW_005357294.1:624465-627671 GCF_000412655.1 Myotis brandtii | reverse complement strand
GAGATGGAGGACTACTCGGCCGCCCTGCAGGTGGGCGTGCCCACCCAGCACCCAAGCTTGCCAGACCCAGTCCTCCCGGGCCTTGAGGTTTTCAACATGGCCCAATGCAGGGTTAATTTTTAAAAAATGTATTTTTTATTGATTTCAGAGAGGAAAGGAAAGGAAGAGAGAGAAACATCAATGGTGAGAATCAGTGATTGGCCGCTCACTGGGGATCGAGCCCACAAACAGGGCATGTGCCCCAACCAGGAATTGAACCGTGACCTCCTGGTTCATAGGTCCACGCTCAACCACTGAGCCACGCTGGCTGGGCAGGGGTCCCTTTCTGAGGACAGAGGAACAGCCTACTGTCCCAGCCTCTGGCTAGAGGGGGACATACTGCGACTGGGCGGGCCTGTGCCAGTGGGTGGTCACCTGGTCCTTGGTGGCTGCACCACCATCTCTTCTGGGAGCTTGGCCCCAGAAACAACCACTAATGAACACATCACTTCAGCCGTGTTTGTGACCTGGGGGGCGAGGGTCAGGACCCACTGTTCACACAGAGCCTGCCCTGGCCCTTGCTGCTGGGGTGCAGGAACCCAACTAACCTTCACGCCTCGTTCCTCCCCCAGCCTGACATTGCTTGCTGGGCTGTGGAGCCAGTGTCCCCACAGGCAGCCCTTGGCATAGAGGAGATGCTCAGGGGGAGGGGTGTTCCAGGGAGTAGGGGGCTCTCCTGTGTAAGCATAGGGACCCCCCGGAGTTGAGTGACATGTGGGGTTTGCTTGAGGCAAGGGTTGGTCACAGCCACTGTCCCTCTGCGCCCCAGCACCAGCAGCACTACCTGGAGCTGGCCTGTTCCCTGTCCAACCACATTGAGGTGCAGAGGGCTTGGGCCACCATTGGCCGCACCCACCTGGACGTCTATGACCACAGCCAGTCGCAGGAGGCCTTGCTGCAGGCTCGAGCTGCCTTTGAAAAGAGCTTGGCTATTGTGGATGAGAAGCTGCACAGTGAGTGCCCTGCGGTCCAGCCCTACCCACCCTCTGCCTCCAGAGCTGTAGGTGGAGGAAGTGTTCCCGCCGCCTGCCAGCCTGTGTAGTGGGTTCTCCTGCCTGGGCCTCCCCTTGTGAGGCTGGGGTCTGTTCTTAGAAGCCCCCTCATGAGGGGACGCCCAGTCTTTGCTCCTGGCAGCCTCAAACCTGGCAATCCGTTGTCTGCTCTTGGTTCCAGCACAACCCCTGGGATCCCCGTGAGAGGCGGGAGGAGGGGTGGGGGATGGGGCCCAAAGCCGGAGACCCCAACTGGGGTCAAGGCCCTGAGTGTCAGGAGGGGTCGTCTTCCAGGGACGTTGCCCAAGCGAGAGCTGAGTGAGATGCGGGCCCGACTCTACCTCAACCTGGGCCTCACCTTCGAGAGTCTGCGGCAGACGGCCCTGTGCAACGACTACTTCAAGAAGAGCATCTTTCTTGCTGAGTAGGAGCATCTTTCTGCCCCACTTTGCCCAGGACGGAGCCAAGTCCCCTGTTGCTAGAGGAAGCAGCCCTGGGGGTTGGGGGGGCAGCCTGGTGTGTCTGCCATGTGCCAGGGGAGGAGCTGGGGCTGCTGGACCAGGTGGCATCCATCAGAAGCCGCGCCTCAGTGCTTCGGGTGTCCACGCTGGTGCCTTGGGCACTCAGCGCTCGTCACCCGCAGGCAGAACCACTTGTACGAGGACCTGTACCGTGCCCGCTACAACCTGGGCGCCATCCACTGGCGTCAGGGGCAGCACTCCCAGGCTATGCGCTGTCTGGAGGGGGCCCGGGAGTGTGCGCGCACCATGCGGAAGGGCTTCATGGAGAGCGAGTGCTGCGTCCTCATCTCACAGGTGCCCTCGGGGGTGCGGGCGCAGCTGCGGGCTGGCCAGGGCCCTGGGGAATGCCAGCTCACCTCCCTCACCCCCCAGGTTCTCCAAGACCTGGGTGATTTTCTGGCTGCGAAGAGAGCGCTGAAGAAGGCCTACAGGCTGGGCTCCCAGAAGCCTTTGCAGAGGGCGGCTGTGTGCCAGACCCTCAAGTATGGTGAGCCTGGAAGGGGACCCCAGGGGCTAAGGGCTCCCCTTCCTTGGCAAAGGGGGCCAGGCATGTGTCCTTGGGGAGGTGGCAGCCCCAATTCCTGTTGGGAGGAGAACCCCACTTTTATCTGAGTCTAGAACACAGTGTGTGCAGAGGCCACGAGGGTGGTCAGGAGACGAGGCGTTTCCACGTGAACTGGAGACAAAGGCTGTCCCCACTCGGAGTGGACAGGGTGTGTGGCCGGAGTGCCGATGGTGGCGTCAGCAGCCGCCGGCAGTGGTCTGCCTTTGCTGCGAGCCAGCATCATCTGTTAGTTCTTGTAGCCCTTGCAACAACCCCCCAGGGCTGATTCTCTGACTGCCCCTTCTTACCAATGGGCAAACAGGCTGGGCGGGGTGGGTGGCCCGCCTGAGGGCACAGGGCTAACCGATGGCAGAGCCAGGCTGGGCCCTGTGTCTGCCGCCCCCTCGCATGAGGCTCTTCCCGGCAGTGCTGGCGGTGGTCCGGCTGCAGCAGCAGTTGGAGGAGTCCGAGAGCAGTGACCCTCAGAGCGCCATGGGCATCTGTGAGCAGCTGGGGGACCTGTTCTCCAAGGCAGGCGACTTCCCCAAGGCGGCGAAGGCCTACCAGAAGCAGGTGCACCCCGGCTGGAGGGGAGGGGAGGGACTGCAATGCTCTGGGCCCGGAAGGTGTGCAGTAGCATCCCTGTTGCATCCTCAGCTGGACTTTGCGGAGCGGCTGGACAGGCCGGGGCCCGAGCTGGCCGTCATCCATGTGTCCCTGGCCGCCACCCTGGGAGACATGAAGGACCCCCGTGGGGCTGTGCACCACTATGAAGAGGAGCTGAGACTGCGTGAGGGCAACGCCCTGGAGGTGAGCCGCGGCACCGTGCCCGGGGTCTCTGCACCTGGGGCAGCCATCACGGAACCCGTTTATCTTCCTCTTGCTCCAGGAGGCCAAGACCTGGCTGAACATTGCCCTGTCCCGCGAGGAGGCCGGTGACACCTATGAGGAGCTGGCACCATGCTTCCAGAAGGCTCTCGGCTGTGCCCAGCAGGCTCAGCGGCCCCAGTTGCAGGTGTGGCCTCATCCACCCAGCTGGTGCCCTTGTCCCCGCCCTGTGTCCCCCCCCCCCCCCCCCGGGGGGGGGGGCCCCCTGGCCCCCCCTCGGGG
>NW_005357294.1:620096-623139 GCF_000412655.1 Myotis brandtii | reverse complement strand
CCCCCCCCCCCCCCCCCCGGGTGGCTGGCGTCCCTGTAGCCCTGACTGGGTGTCACCTGCTCTGTAGAGGCAGGTCCTGCAGCACCTCCACACAGTGCAGCTGCGGCTGCAGCCCCAGGAGGCTCCTGGCACTAAAGCCAGGCTCCAGGAGCTGCGTGTGGACCAGGACGAGGAGGAGGAGGAGGAGGACGGGGAAGGGGAGGAGGCCAGTGACACCATGGAGGCCAGCGAGGTGGAGCTCTCAGACAGCGGTGAGGCCTGAACGCTGCCAGTGGCCCTGGCGCTTTCTCCCCTTCGCCCGCTCAAGCGGGGCCCAGAGCTGCGGTTGGGAGGATGGGGCCTGATCACAAGTCGTGACAGGAGACAGCTCCGTGCAAGGAGGGTGGCCAGTGCGGTGAGGTGGGCAGAGAGGGGTGCACAGAGAGCCTGGGCAGCTTTGGGACTTCCCGGAGGGTGTGGTGATGGGAGCTGGTCGGTGTCCATGGGGGAGGCAGTGAAGGTGACCTGCGGAAAGGGCACCTTCGAGCACAGGACAGGTGAGAGTGGAGCTCAGCTCTTCCCGGAACACCGTGGTGTGGGTTTCCCTGGAGGCCAATGTGGTCAGCCTTGTGGCAGGTGGACACGAGGGACAGTCTGAGGTGGGCCTGGGCTGCACCATCTCAGGGCAGTGGGGGCAGGAAGGGAGGACGGTGCTAGGAGGAGTGGCTCAGTGTTGGATGTGAGAGGCTCTCGGCGAGTGTCCCGGGCAGGTGGGAGGTTTGGGCCTTGGCTGAGAGGGGCTGGCTGGGTGTTGCTGGGGCGGAGGTGCAGGGAGCCACGGGCAGGGTGTGGCAGGACCAGAGACAACTTCAGGCAGAGCTGTTCAGACCGTCACCAGTCACCTGGTCGCCGTGAGGAAAGACCAGAAGGGGCCGGAGGCAGGAGCAGAGTGAAGGGGGGAGGGGTGCAGGGCGCTGGGGCGGAGGCCACAGTGCACAGGGAGAGGGAGCCTGGCTCAAGGACAAACTGTTGTTTGTCTGTTTGTTTTAAGGACAAGCTGTCTTTAATGTGAATGTGACTTGTCCTAACAAGGCTGTTTCTCAGTGGAGGGAGGACACACCACAGCATGGGGGCTGGGTGGGGGCGAGAGGGCTGGGTGGGGTGGGCTTGCTCACCGGTGCCCGCTCGGCTGTCACAGAGGGCGAGAGCCAGTCCCAGGACCTGGAGGAGGAGGAGGAGCTGCGGGGCTGCCTGGGCCGGCAGCAGGTGAACAAGGTGAGGCCCATGGGGGGTGGGGGGTCCCTCTGGGGCTCACCAGCGTGGCCTGGTCCCCTCTGCTTCTGCCTGCCCCCAACACACATCTGTTCTGTGGTGCCTGTGCCCACAGTGGAACCGGCGCAACGATGTGGGGGAGACCCTGCTGCACCGAGCCTGCATCGAGGGCCAGCTGCGCCGTGTCCAGGACCTTGTGCGGCAGGTGGGCCTGCGACCGTCCCTCCACCCTGTGGGTGCAGCAGGGACTCTTGGGGGTCCACTACCTGCCCCGAGGGGAGGGGAGGCAGCACCGCGCAGTCCCTCCGGGTGGCGCTCTGCCTCGTGTGGGAACCGGCCAGGCCAGGCTGCTGATGGACCGTGGGACCCGCTCTGGTGGGACCCGGGCCCTGGCCCTCCTCAGGCCTCAGCCCTGAGGGAAGGCCAGGCTGTGGGCACTTGGGGTCAGGCTCCTTCCCATCCTTGGTCACAGGGTCACCCCCTGAGCCCTCGGGACTACTGTGGTTGGACACCCTTGCACGAGGCCTGCAACTACGGGCATCTGGGTGAGCGTGGGCCAGGGGTCTGTCACACACAGAGGGGTCCGAGCAGGGTGCTGGAAGTTGGCTCACGTTCCCCGTCCCACAGACATCGTCCGCTTCCTGCTGGACCACGGGGCCGCCGTGGACGACCCGGGCGGCCAGGGCTGCGAGGGCATCACTCCCCTGCACGATGCTCTCAACTGCGGCCACTTTGAGGTGGCTGAGCTGCTCATTGAACGGGGGGCGTCGGTCACCCTCCGCACCAGGAAGGTGAGTGGGGACCAGGGCCAGGTGGGCACGGCCATGGAGGTGGGTCTGTTCCCTCCGGCCCTGCTCAGCTGGGTGCCACACAGGGCCACAGCCCGCTGGAGACGCTGCAGCAGTGGCTGAGGCTGTACCACCGGGACCTGGACCGCGAGACACGAGAGAAGGCTGGCGCCATGGAGAGGAGGCTGAGGGAGGCCTCCTCGGGCCGAGGCAAGCAGGGACCCCCTGCCCGGGACGCCGCCCCCACCTGGAGTGCTTCCTGGGCCTCGGGCATTTTCACGTGGGTGGCAGGGATGTGCAGGGCCCACCTCACTGCAGACTCCATCTCCCCACAGCTCCCCACAGCCCCCTGGCTCCCCGGAGCCTCCCAAGTGACCATCTATTTGACCCTGAGACCTCTCCTTCCTCGAGCCCCTGCCCAGGGCTCCCAGAGGCCTCTCAGGCCAGTGCCAGGGTCTGCGAGGCACAGGCAGTGCCGGCTGTGGCCAGGCCGCGGAGGAGCAGGCACCAGCTGGCCAGCAGCAGCAGCTCGGAGGGTGAGGACAGTGGGGGCCCACCTGGAGCCCCCCAGAAGAGGCCTCGGCACTCCGCTCCAGCACAGCGAGCCGGGGCCTGCACGCTTGGCCGTGTCAACAATAGGAAGGTGGCAGCAGCTGGCCGGGCAGCCTACTGGGCAGCCATTCGAGGAGTGGGCAGTGCCCAGAGCTGCCGCCCCAAGCCTGGCCCACCTCGGGGCCCGGGTGAGGCCCCCACTCCCATGGCAGCGCTGATCCCTGAGGAGGAGTGTCTGGCCGGGGCCTGGCTGGAAGATGACTCGCTGCTGACCCAGGGCCGCCGCCCACCCCACCCCCAGAGCCGTGGGTACAGGACCAGGCGCAGTGCCTCGGAGTCCAGCAGTGACGAGAGTCCTGTCAGGCCACGGGCCCAGGCCAGGCAGAGCCAGCTGCCCCGTCTCAGGAGTTGGAGTGCCGCGGTCCGAGCAGGTGCAGACGGCAGCTCAGCCA
>NW_005357294.1:618314-619949 GCF_000412655.1 Myotis brandtii | reverse complement strand
CGGTGGGTGGGCAGGCCTGGTGCAGAGCCGGCCCCTGGCTCGGGTGGGGTGGGGCAGGGTCGGGGGCTGTTTTTTCTGACTCGGCTATCCCTCTGCCCCCTTCCAGGGGCCGGTCCTGCCTCCTACCATCCGGGTTCGAGTTCGCGTTCAGGATAACCTTTTCCTCATCCCCGTCCCACACAGGTGAGGCGACTCGGCTCCTGTGCCCCTGTGGGCTCTGCCCCGTGGCAGCCGAGAACCCTGGTGTTTGTGCATCAGGAGGAGCGTATCATCCTGCTGGCCCGGGGGCCTGGTAGCTGGGGTGGGGCCGCAGGCAAGGGCGGGGGGCTCTTCTCGAGCATAGGCTGGCCCTGGAGTGGCCAGTGAGGTCCTGTGGCCCCTGGGAGGGGTCCGGGAGCTGGAGGCGGCTTGTGGGGAGGGGAGGAGCCAGGCGAGGGAGCTTTCGCCCCAGAGCTTGAGGGTGAGCCCGGGGGCATTTCCTCAGCTGTGCAGGGACGTGGCCAGGTCCAGGCTCAGCGCAGCCTCTGGTCCCACAGCAAGGAGGCCCACTCTGTGGCCTGGCTGGCCGAGCAGGCCGCCCAGCGCTACTACCAGGCCTGCGGGCTGCTGCCCAGGCTCACACTACGAAAGGAGGGGGCCCTGCTGGCCCCGCAGGATCCCATCCCCGATGTGCTGCAGAGCAATGAGGAGGTGAGTGGCGGGAACCAGGCCCCGAGTGTGGGCGTCCCTGGTGCTGGGTTCCCCGGGGCTGCCTACCTATGGTGCTTTCAGGTGTTGGCTGAAGTGACCTCATGGGACCTCCCCCCGCTGACCGACCGTTACCGCAGGGCCTGCCAGAGCCTGGAACAGGGTAAGGGCCCAGGAGGCCCACAGTGGCCTGGGTAGAGGGGCTGGGCACGTGGGCTCCACCTGTTACTGCCACTGCCAGGTCCCCAGGTATCCACACCTGTCCTTGGGTTTTCCTCCCCTACCAGTGCCCCTACTATGAGCAGTATGTGGGGGAAGCTGTGTGGGGTGAAGGTGGGACCTTGTAGAGACCTCAGAGCTGAGAGGCTGGGCCGGGCCAGAAGTCTGGCACTTCTGGGAGCCGCCAGGCTGAGAGGTGGGGAGGGCCTTCCTGGGCAGATACAGGTCTGCACACCACCAGCCTGCATGGGGCCCACCACCGGCTGGGAGCAGGTGGGCTCGGGAGTGAGGAGGGCTGTGCAGGTTTCAAGGGGCAGACAGGCCGGCTCTGGCCCTGGTGACACCACATCCCCTTGCAGGGGAGCACCCGCAGGTGCTGCAGGCCATGGAGCGCCAGGGTGTGGGCCCCTTGTTCAGCGCCTGTTCCCTCGCCCTGCGCCAGGCCCAGCTCACCCCCTTGCTTCGGGCCCTCAAGCTGCACTCGGCACTCCGGGAGCTGCGCCTGGCAGGGAACCGGTTGGGGGATGGCTGTGCCACTGAGCTGCTGGCTGCCCTGGACACTTTGCCTGGCCTGACCCTCCTCGACCTCTCTTCCAATCACCTGGGCCCTGAAGGCCTTTGCCAGCTTGCCTCCGGTTTGGTGGGAAAAGCCACCCTGCAGGTAAAGGCATGGGGAGCAGCAGGCCAGAGATGGGTGGGAAGGCACACCTGGGGTGCTGACTGGTACCC
>NW_005357294.1:615538-618142 GCF_000412655.1 Myotis brandtii | reverse complement strand
TCCAATGGGGGGCCTGTGTCTTCCCAGAACTTGGAGGAGCTAGACTTAAGCATGAACCCCCTCGGGGATGGCTGTAGTCAGGCCTTGGCTTCGGTCCTGCGGGCCTGCCCTGCACTCAGCACTCTGCACCTCCGGGCCTGTGGCTTCGGCCCTGGTTTCCTCCTGAGCCACCAGGCAGCCCTGGGCCGGGCCTTCTTAGGTGAGTGTGAGCTGACCACACGTCCACTCCCTGGCCCCAGGGTTCCAGTTGCCATCAGTAGGGCGGGTCCAGGGACTCGGAGAGCCTTGAGCAAGAGGGGCCTTGGGGCATCAGCCTGGCTGCTGGACGCATGGAGGTAGACAGACGTGGTAGAGGCATCCGGCACTTTCCCAGCCAGATCGTACCACAGGGCAGAGTCCCAGCCCCACTGCTCTCACCAGCTGTTCCGTGGGCCGGAATCATCCCCCGTACACCCAGCAGGGCCGCAGAGCCAGTCTCAGCACTTCCCAGAGGGCCTTTCTGCAGCAGTGGTGGGGCTGTGAGCAGCAGTGGGGGAGGGGTCTGGGGTTAGGGCAGTAGAGGAGTGTTCCCCGGCCCCACCCACACATCCTGCCCAGGGCCTATCTCAGGTTTCCTGTGCACCAGGTCTCGGTGACAGCTCCCCAGAGGGTCCAGGACTCTGCAGCTGGGCTGGGTGGTGCTGTGTAGGGCTGACAGCGCTTCTGGCCCCTCGTTCAGATGCCAAGCACCTGAAGACACTGTCCCTGTCCTACAACATCCTGGGCACCACCGCCCTGTCCCAGACCCTGCAGAGCCTGCCCGCCCAGACCCTCCTGCACTTGGAAGTCAGTTCCATGGTGGCCAGCAAGACTGACCCGGGCCTGGTGGAACCCGTGGTCAGATACCTGACCAAGGTACATGGTTGGGCCAAACACCGAGCCGTGGGAACCCTGGGCCACCCGGCCGAAGCCTGGGCAGGGGCAGGGGCTGGGAGAGCGTTGCAGGTTCTGAAGAGCAGCCGTGGGGAAGCTCCCTGACCTGGGCTGTGGATCCCAGGTGGCCCCCTGGCCCCCAAGCAGGTCCAAGGGAATGTCAGGCCTCCCAGTGCTCTCTCTTGGGGGTACTTCCAGGCGGGGCGGGGTACCCATGATTCTCAAGTCATTCTGATCTGCAAATTGAGGTGATATTGCTTCCCTCTGATGCCCCCTCACCCCCAAGAAAGAAGGAAGTTGTCTGCCCTCCGCTGTGTGGGCCTCTGGGAGGCAGGGAGGACAAGCACCCGCTCACTGCAGCCTTGGGCCTCTGCTGTCTAGGAAGGCTGTGCCCTGGCACACTTGAACCTGTCTGCAAACCACCTGGGTGACCAGGCAGTGAGAGACCTGAGCAGGTAACACCACCCTGCCCGTGCCCCGCTTCCTGAGGGGGTTCTGATCTCCAGGCCCAGGAGCCTTGGGTTTGGGGGGGCACTAGTCAGGCAGGAAAGGGGAGCAAAGGTGGTGCTAGCTCCTTCCTGAATGTGCCCCAAGCCTGGTCACTACAGCCTTGGCCCCTGGCAGTGCCCTGACAGCTGTGGAGGAACACCTGTGCCTGTGCCAGGCTGGGGGCAAGACCTGTTGGGCTTATTAGCTTGGCCGACAGAGCAGTGGGTTGTCTGGAGCAGCTTTCCCTAGTGATGGGGGCCTCCCTCCCTGGAAACTGACCCCTTCACTTCTTCCCTCACCCCAGATGTCTCCCTCTTTGCCCCTCACTTGTCTCACTGGACCTGTCTGCCAACCCCGAGATCAGCTGTGCTGGCCTGGAGGAGCTCCTGTCTGCCCTGCAGGCGCGGCCCCAAGGCCTGAGCTTCTTGGGCCTGGCAGGTGAGCTCTGGGGATGGTGGCCACACCTACCACACCAGGGCTGGGGACACCGCTTCCTCCTCAGGGACCTGCCTGCAGCCCAGGTGCCTCCTTTGAAGGGGCTGGCACTGCCACTGGCCAGAAGTTGAGGGTGGGCTGGGCCCCTTGCAGCTGACACAGGACAGGTAACTGGAAGGGGGAAAAGCTGCCACTAAGGGACCTGCCCAGTTCTTGGCAGGGGCTCCTGTGGCTTGTTCTCACGGTGGGCATGCCCGCAGTACCCAGAGCTGTCTTGAGGGTGACCCAGGGGAGACCGCCCAGCAGCCTGGCACATTCAACTGGGGCAGGACGCTCAGCTCTGCCCTCCAGCTGGAGGGGCTGGGAGTGGGGGGCTCAGGGGCCTGGTTCTTCCTGCTCCTCCAAGTGGCAGATCTCCCACCTGGCCTCCTGGGGTTCCACCTTCACCAAGCCCCTGAGACTCACAGGCACCCCTACTGTGCGCACATTATGGATGGAAAGACCCAGGCGTCGTCATGGACACTCGGAGGCACAGATGTGGACGCAGTGTTTATTTCACCACCCTCCCTCCTGCCTGGCCGCCTGGGAGAGCACACCCTTCCTTCAGTGGCCCCCACCTCTCGGGGCATCTGGTCTCGAGGAAGGAGGAAGCATATGCGGGCTGGGAACACCCTGGGGCCCGGCTCCCGCGGGGCCGCCTGGCTTTGCGGGGAGCAGCTCCCTGAGGCTTGCTCCCTTCTCCCCCCGCAGGCTGCACTGTCCGGGGTC
>NW_005357294.1:611682-614731 GCF_000412655.1 Myotis brandtii | reverse complement strand
CCAGCCTCGCCCTCCCTCCCCGCTGCCTGCCCACCCCCGCGGACAGCACCGACTCGGCACTGCCCTCCCGCTGCCTCGGCACACGTCTCGGTGTCTAATGGAGCCTCAAACCCAGCACGTCCGAACCCGGGCACACTCCCCCCCCCTGCCCTGCAGACCTGCTCCTCGCCCGCCTCCACCTCAGCTCCCCTATCATCATGGCACCATCGGACCAAACAAGAGCGCCCCTCGTGACTCCTTATGCCCCGTTCAAGCCCTTCCGTGGCCCGGGGGGTCCACCCGCAGACCCAGCTGCGCACCCGTTCCCGCCCACGGCGCCCGCAGAGTCTTGTCCTCAGTCCTCCGGGAGCTCCTGGCCCTGCTGCCCGCCTTCCTTCCCCGGGAGACCCCTTGCTCAGACCCCCGGCTCGTCTGTTCTCGCGAACCAGGCCTTACTGGTATATGAGGATCTCCGGACCCTGCCAGTGGGCTCGGCGTCACTGGTTCCTTTCAGCCCCGCACATGCCGGTGCCGGCTGGATCCCCAGTAGGGGGCGTGCAGGAGGCAGCCTGTGGATTTCTCTAACGTGGGTGCTTTTCTTTCCTGCCGTCCCTTCTCTCAAAAAAAAAAGACCACCCGTTACCTGTGCTGCTCCCTCTGCCCAAACGCTCCTCCTGGTCGTCCATCCACGTGCTGCCGCCGCCTCTGCCTGGTCACCAGGCTCGGAGCAGCCTGCCCTTCCCCACACCATGGCTGCTCTCCTCTAAAAATATTTTTTTTCTTATTAATTTTAGAGAGAGAGTAGGAAAGAGAGACACTGACTTGTTGGTCCACGTATTTATGCATCATTGGTTGGTTCTTTCTTGTATGTGCCCTGACCAGGGATCAACCCCCAACCGTGGTGTATGGTGAGGACGCTCTAACCAACCGAGCTCCTCGGGCAGGGCCCTGGCTGCCTCCCCAGGAAGGGCGGCCCCCACACTGCACCCACTGCCCTGGTTTGTTGCTGTTTCTCATCTGTCTCTGCCGAGAGCGGAAACTCCTCACAAGGCATCAGGGGTGCCTCTGAGTTGGTGCTGGTCCTGCTCCTCAGGTCTCTGCTGTGGCTGCTGAGCCTAAGGATGTTCCACGGGATCCCAGCCACGCCAGGCGTGGGAGGTGAGCTGGGTCCAGGGACGGGAAGGGCCCAGACTTTCAGCCACTGTAGCAGACTGACCCGAGCCGTGGCCGAGGGTTATGGGAGCATCGATAAGTGTCCCCCCCATACGGGGACGTAGCCTGGGGGTAGTCTCAGGAGGGGCTGGGGTGGGTGGACAGACTGCCAGCTCTCTGCCTGCTCTGTTACAGCCCCTGGAAACAAGCCAGAGTTGTATGAGGTGAGTGGCGGGCACCTGCCTGGTTGGCACTGACCCATCAGCATATGCCCATGTGAACACCAGTCTGTGCCAACATGCTGCCCCTCTCTCCAACAGGAAGTGAAGCTGTACAAGAATGCCCGAGAGCGAGAGAAGTGAGTCCAGGGCCCAGGTTGCCCCCCCAGCACACCCCCTCAGGCCCATGCTCCTACCCTGAGCAGCCTTCACACCCAGGGTCCGAAGGACGTGGGTCAGAGCTCTGCACAGCGGACGCACCCAGTGGGGTGGTGCCTGGCCCTGGGGGCCTCGTGGCCTTGGCCTGATGGACACACCCTCCTCAGGTACGACAACATGGCGGAGCTATTCGCCGTGGTGAAGACCATGCAGGCCCTGGAGAAGGCGTACATCAAGGACTGCGTCACCCCCAACGAGTGAGGGCGCTGCCACCCACAGATGGGTGCCTGGCCCTGGAAGCCGTGTCTTCCCTCCAGGGCCAGGGTGCTCAGGAATGAGAGGGGAGAGGGGTCTGCATGTGGGCATCTGCCTCCCCCGTCGGGCTGGCAGCCCGGGCACCGTCTGCAGCGTCCCCACGGAGAGGTGCCCACCGCCCCGCTCCCCTGGGTGCAGATGTCCTCGTTGGTGAGGCCTTCGGAAGGCGAGCACGAGTCGGGAGGGCGCGGCTGAGCCCGGCACCTGGGAGGTTCATGGAGCCTTTATTCAGTGGGACAGGCCCCCAGAGGCCACGAGCTGTGGGTGTGGAGACATGACCAGCACAGTCCCGGAGAGCAGGCACGGGGAGAGCCTCTGCAGCGCGGGGCTCCGGCCGATCTGCGGTCCAGGCCTGGTTCCCCCCAACACAGAACCTTCCCGTGTAGACCCGATGAACGGTCTCGCCCTCAGTGGTCCAGCTCTGACTCGTCACCCAGCCCCCCTTCTCCCCAGAGCGGCCCTGGGTGGGGGCAGGCAGGGCGGCCGTGCTGGTCCTGAGCCCGTCCTCCCCCCAGGTACACCGCGGCCTGCTCCCGCCTCCTGGTGCAGTACAAAGCCGCCTTCCGGCAGGTCCAGGGCTCGGAGATCAGCTCCATCGATGAATTCTGCCGCAAGTTCCGCGTGAGTCCGCCAGGGGGGGGCGGGAGGTGGGCGCGATGTGGGTGCTGTTGGGAAGGGGCCTGGCCAACACCCCTGTGCCCCTCTCAGCTGGACTGCCCACTGGCCATGGAGAGGATCAAGGAGGACAGGCCCATCACCATCAAGGACGACAAGGGCAACCTCAACCGCTGCATCGCAGACGTGGTCTCGGTGAGCCCGCCATGGCACGTGCGCACGGCCTGGCTTCCCTGGAGCTGCACGGTCCTGGCTCCTCACTGGCAGGGCCTGTGGCTCAGAATGAGGGGGGGCAGGCTGCTCCCCTGGGCCTTGTCCAGGAGGCCTCCGAGTCCCCTCCCTGCCTGAGACCCAGTGGGACGGCCCTGGGTCAAGGCCGCCGCCAGAGCTCCCGCGGGCAGCAAAGTGGAACAGAAGTGTGGGAGGAGCCTGAGGACCAACAGCCCAGGCTGTGGAGGGAGAGGATGGGTTCCTAGGGAAGAGAGGGGCTGGGGGTGGCCTGGGCCAGATCCTGCGAGGGGTCGCCCCCCCCCCCGCCCCCGTCCCTGGTGGGGGTATTGCCTCACACACACACTTGCCCCCAGCTCTTCATCACGGTGATGGACAAGCTG
>NW_005357294.1:609217-611020 GCF_000412655.1 Myotis brandtii | reverse complement strand
GGGCACCGTGTGTGCAGATCCAGCCCGACCTGCGGGAGCTGATGGAGACGATGCACCGCATGAGCCACCTGCCGCCCGACTTCGAGGGCCGCCAGACCGTCAGCCAGTGGTGAGTGTCTGGCCCTTCCAGGTGGCCCTGGGGTCCCTCCCTCCGAGCCCACTCCAGCGCTGTGCTCCCGCCCCCCCAGGCTGCAGACCCTGAGCGGCATGTCCGCGTCCGACGAGCTGGACGACAACCAAGTGCGCCAGATGCTGTTTGACCTGGAGTCCGCCTACAACGCCTTCAACCGCTTCCTGCACTCCTGAGTCCTGGCTTCCCTGCCCGTGCACGGAGCGGACGGAGGAGTGGACGGAGCGGGGGTTCTCAGCCCAGCCCCCGGGAACCCAGCCTCCCAGGACGCTGTCTGCTTTTCTAGCTCCCTGGGCTTTCTGTGGCAGCCCTGTCTGTGTGTCTACATGTCTCTACCTGGGACCCCCCTTCCCCACAATAAAGATGTTTTCTGACCTTCCTGCTGCTGTGGGCACCCACCCGGTCTGCCTGGCATGTTTGTCTGCCATCTGGGCCTCGAGTGGGACCCTGCCATCCTGGAGCTCACAGTTCATCAGGGAAAGGTCAGGGTGCCCTTCAGGGGCAGCAGCCTGGGCAAGCAAGGGGGTGGTTGAGCCTCCACCTGGCCCAGGGGTGGCGGCAGCCCAGGCAGACAGCAACACGCCAGGAGGCCCCGGCTCTGGGTTCCAGGGTGCACCGTTTCACCTGTTAGCAGCTGTGGGTAAGGGATAAGCCAGAGTTTCATGGTAGCATTTTCTCCTTCTGAACTGTCCTCTTGCTACCTGTGGCCACTACAGGCCATGAAAGAAGGCATCTCACAGCGTTTTACAGAGGGACTGGCCTTGGGGGTCAGAGCCAGGGCCGGCGGGAGGGTTGATGGGGACCTCGGGTGTGGGTGTGGGCTGTGCTGGGGGCACCTGTTACTGTGAGGGAGGCCTGGCCCTGAGCAGGTCTGCCTCGGGCTGGCCTGGCCTTTGTGGGTTCTTGACTCGGTGCCGGGAAAGTTTCACAGCACGAGTCCAGATGGATTTTATTTGATTTTTTAAATATATTTTTATATTGATTTAAGAGAGGAAAGGAGAGGGAAAGAGAGACAGAAACATCAATGGTGAGAGGGAATCATCACTAGGCCGCCTCTTGAACATGGAACAGAGTGGAATCTCGGAGGGAAGGCGGGAAAGGGTGAGTGGGTGGGAGGTAATCAACCAAGGATCTTGCATGCATATATGCATGGCCCATGGACACAGACAATGGGGTGGTGAGAGCCTGGGGTGGGGAGTTGGGGCGGGCTGGATGGGGTCAATGGAGGTAAAAAGGGGACATATGTAGAAAGATAGAAACATCAATGATGAGAGAGAACCATTGATTGGCTGCTTCCTGCACGCTCCACACTGGGGATCAGGGAATCCAACCGTGACCTCCTGGTTCATAGGCTGATGCTCAGCCACAGAGCCACGCTGGCCAGTTTTCTTCCTGTTTAAGGCTGAATGCTGTTCCATTACATGGACAGGCCAACACTTGGTATGTGAGTGAGGTCAGCAGGAAACACTTGGCCCCGGACCCAGGACACTGCCCTGGGACCACCGGGAGCTCAGTCAGGGGTACCGACCAGGTGCAGGTGAGGAGGGGCTGCCCAGAGGCAAGGCTGGCTCCCTGGGGCCTGCCCCTCCCGCCAGGTGCCAGCGAGACAGAGATGAGGCCAGGGGTCAAAGGTCTCAAGAGGCAGCTGTAGGGCCCCCCCCCACCCCCCCCTG
>NW_005357294.1:604369-609205 GCF_000412655.1 Myotis brandtii | reverse complement strand
AGCAGCAGGTGTCAGGATTCCCTTTGCTGCTCAGGCTGAAGAGGACAGGACCCGTATTTCCGTGCAGACGAAAGGGGCCACATGCTGACCTGTCAGCTCGGGAGGCCTGCGTGGCCGCCTTGCAAACTCAGACCGAAAGTCACCACAAAGGAGGGTCTAAAATTAAACTTTAACTAAAGCAGTGATGGTGGGTAGTCACTCCTAGGCCGGTATCTGCACTGACAAGATCAACAACCTTTACCTTCACTGAGCCTGTCTGTCTTTTTGCATCTATGACAACATGTCCTTGAAATGTCCGGTAACGTGTGACTTCCCTTTCTCCGGACCCCTCGGGGCACAACCTAATGTGCTGGGCGCCAGGACAGAGACCACAAATTCCTTCACTGTTATCTCGTTCCTGCATCCACTTAAGTATGTCTATCATTCCGCTTTTTATCCAATCCCAGGGGTTTCCCTGCTTTGCTTTCTCCCGCCTCTCTAGTCTATCACCAATGGATTTCATGTGACCGACCTAGGTCCCTCCTTTGATTGCGATGTATAAACGCAGAGGTAACGATAATCCGCTGAGGTTCTGCTTCCTGGCAATCGTGGACAGTTTGGCTCAAATAAACTCACAAAACTTCTTCACAGGTCTGAGTGTTTTTATGTGAACACACGTGTCCATCTGTGAGCAGACACCTGTTCCCCACGTTCTGGCTGCTGTGACTAACGCTCCTGTGGACATGGGCGTGTGGATGTTGTGATTACAATGAGTTTATTAGATGGGACGATGCCCGAGGGGCCTGGGGACGAAGGAGAGGGCCTGGCACCCACTGGACAGCACTGCACCAGCACAGAGGCCGCTGGGGCCCCCTCTGCCCCGGCCGCCCAGAGCCACGCGGGGCATCAGTGGGAAGAGGGGGGGCAGGCAGAAGCGGAGACCTTTCCCGGAAGCTAACAGGCCCCAGGCAGTGGTGGCCTCGGCTCCAGCCGGCGAGGGGTCCTGGTGCAGGGAAGATGGGCTCAGCCGTCAGAACGGTGCGAGGGGAGCCTGAAATCCAGCTCCCCTCCTCACTGAGCCAGTGTCCCAGAATCACCTGAACCCCCCGGGGCTCCTGCCCCTTCCCTTGCCACCGCCCTGCCACCCCCGCAGATGGCCCGTGGCATTGTCCTGGGACTGGGCTCCTGCTGCCGGGAGCTCCCCACCCCCCACCCCCACCTCACTCAGGCAGGGCCCGGGGTCAGGAGGCAAGGCTGGCCCTTCCCCCAGATGCCAGCTCGGCAGACGGGTCAAAGGCTGAGAGGGAGCCTCGGGGAGCGGCCAGGCCAGACGCCACACCCAAGAGGCCCTCCCCAGCTGCCGAAGGAGAGACAAGCAGGCTCCCCGCGGGCTTTGGCCATTTCCTGAGGAATTCTCCAGGAGCCTGGGGGAGGGGAACATGACTCAGCCCACCTCCCACAGGGAGACGCAGCCCAGGGCCCAGGAGGAGCGGCCCCACGTTCTCAAGGCTCTGGGGGTGCTTCAGCTCCCGGAGCCAGGGAGGACCCCTGGGAAGGGGTGGGAGGGGGCCCTCAGGTGGAATGTCGGGGAGCATCCTCGCTTGGGGGCACCCCGAGAAACAGCACTGCAGGAGGTGATGCCCGAGGCCCTCAGGGGAGCAGCAGGCAGGAGTGGACCCCCGGGCCATGCGTCCAGGGGCGGGGGCCCTCACCCCCGCAGGCAGCGGCTCCTGGGCCCGGAGGGGACCTGTCCTGGATGCTCAGCCCGTGTCAGACAAGCACAGAGGCAGCAGGAAATTCCAGGAGAGCTTCTCCCGCCCCACAACCACCTCAGGCCGCTCACCCCCCAGGCAGTGGCTCCTCGTTTTGGGGAGGACCTGCCCCTGGAATGGTTAATCTGCGACTCTGCTGACAGCCAATCACAGAGCCCAGCAGGAAATACCTGGGAGAGAGCCTGAGCCTAGCCCCAGTCTGGCCCCAGGCAGCCCTCTCCCAGTGTACCCGCCTCTGTGGCGGTGGCTTCGGCATGGCGGTCTGGACCCCTCAGAGGCCAGGGCTGCTGCTGACGGTGCTGGTGGTGACCGTGGCGGCAGCCCGGCCTGCTCACCTGCTGACTTCGAGGTCCTCGGCCCAGGGCGCTCTGGACCGCGTGGCTCTGGGCGGCCTGTTAAATACGCTTGCGGCCCGTGTGCACTGCTCCTCGGGGCCGTGTGGAAAGGTAAGCGCCCCACCCCCACCCGAAAGGTCGCCTTGGGCCCGGCCCTGCCCGCTCCTCCCCAGGGACAAACTCCAGGAGGCGGGCAGAGGCAAGTGCCCCAGTGCCGTGGCCCTGCCTGGGGCTCCAAGCCCAGCCTTCTCCTGCCTGGGAGCGGGGCCGTGATGGGGACTCGAAGCTCTGGGGACCCAGGGCCACCTCTCTCGTCGGCCCCAGGCAGTGATTCCAGGGAGAAACCACCTGGAAGGGGGGACCACTGCCTGGGACCCCTGTGTGTGCACCCCTGTAATTGAGGGGAGTGTGTGGGAGCAATGGATGGGGGTCGGGGTGGGGGCGAAGCAGCAGCCCCCAGGTGCCTGGCCCCTGCTCACCTGTCTCTGCCCACAGTGCCTGTCTGTGGAAGACCTCCTGGCCCTGGGCCGGCCTGAGGGGCCGGGGCCAACCCCAGTGTCGGTCCTGGAGCCCGAGCACATCCCCCGCCTCAGTGCGGCCGCTGCCCTCTATCTCAGCGACCCTGAGGGCACCTGTGAGGACATCCGGGCTGGCCGCTGGGCCTCCCGAGCTGACCACCTTCTGGCCCTGCTCGAGGGCCCCGAGGCCCTGATCCCAGGCCTGAGCAGGCTGCTGCGGAGGATTCAGGTCCGGACCGCCAGCCTGCCCTCCGCAGAGGAGGTGAGGGCCAAGGGGGACCGAAGGGAGGGGACCCACTCCGGAGGGTGGGCTTAGCTGGGGGTCACCTTGGGTGTTCACCACTGAGTGGGGCAGGGGCTTCGGGAGCCCTGGAGGGGCCCTGGCCAGGGGACAGGGAACAGAACGGGCTCCTGGGGCCCCAGGAGAGGAGCTCAGCTCAGGCCTCAGGTGAGCAGGAGGCGGGGGTGCCCTGGGGAGGAGACTCTGGGGGCCAGGAGGCCCACACGGAGTGCGGCCTCAGCCCTGCCCCTCCCCCAGGCCTGCGTGGACCTGCCTTGGCTGCTGGACCAGGCGGCGGAGGCAGGGGCTCCCGGCAGCCCCGGCCCCGTGTTGGCCGCTCTGCTGGACCACGTCCAAAACGGGTCCTGCATCCACGCCCTGCCGACCCCCCAGTACTTTGTGGACTTCGTGTTCCGGCAGCACCATGGGGACACTCCCAACATCACACTGGACGGTGAGGCCTGGGCAGGCCCCGAGTGGGACGTGCCCCCTGGGAGGGCAGGGCCGGAGCCCACACAGACTGGTTCTGTCCCCTTGGCCAGAGCTGGCGGCGCTGATGCAGCACCTGGGGGTGGGTGGCACGGCCGCGAGCCACGGAGACCACGGCGACGACCATCACCACCATCGTCTGAGAAGGAGGGCCCACCTCGCCCCCTCCAACAGCAGCGCCAGTGTGTGGGACACAGTGAGCAGCCCCGGGGCCGTGGTCCTGGGGATGGGGGGTCCCCCGGGCTGCTCCAGTCCTGACCTCCAGTCCTGCCACCCCCAGGTTTGCCTGGATGCCAGGGACGTGATGGCCGTGTACGGGCTGCCTGAGCGGACGGGGGTGTCCCCAGAGGCGTGGGCCCTGCTGAGCCCTGCGCTTCTCCAGCAGCAGCTGAGTGGGGCCTGCAGCCCACAGCCCAGCCACCCCGCCCAGGACCAGCTCAGCCAGGCGGAGAGTGAGTGCCTGTCCCCCCAAGTCAGCCCGCCCGCTGTGCCCAGGGGGGCTGGCCACATGGCGGAGGGGCTGCCCAGGGAGGAGGGAGTGGGTGCTGGGCTGTGGGAGAAGACAGTGGAGTGGAGGGTCACAGGAGAATGTGGGAGGCCTGGGAGGGAGGGGGTGGAGCTTTAAGGAGGAGAGAGGTCAGCGTGAGCAGAGGCCTGGCCAGTCCCTGACCACCTACGCCTGGTGAGTCCCTGCTCACTCCCCTGGGAAGGCTGGGGGAAGGCCTCACTGGGTCCTCACTGCCCCCACCCCCTCAGAGTACTTGTACGGCTCCCTGGCCACCCTGCTCATCTGCCTCGCCTCGGTTTTCGGCCTCCTGCTCCTCATCTGCACCAGCTGCAGCAGGGCCACCCACTACGTCATCCAGACCTTCCTGGGCCTGGCCGTGGGCGCGCTCACCGGAGACGCCCTCCTGCACTTGACGCCCAAGGTCAGCCCAGCTGGCCAGGACCCTCCCTCCCCACCCCGGGGACTCCCCTGCATGGTCTTCCTTCCAGGCCCACTCTCCTGGGCCCTTCCCTGAACCCTAACCTCTCTTCTTCATCGGTGGGGGGGAGACCCTGAGGCAGCCAGCCCCGTGCCCCTGCCCCGCCCCCAGGTCCTAGGGCTGCACCAGCATGGCGGGCACAGTGAGCTCGGAGGGGACCACGAAGACCACAGCGCGCAGCCCATCTGGCGCCTCCTGGTGGCGCTCGGGGGCCTGTACACCTTCTTCCTGTTCGAGAAGCTCTGTGACCTCCTGCTGCCCCAGGAGGTCAGGCTTGTGGGGACTGGGTGGGGAGGCCGGTGGGGAGGGGGTACAGTGGGCCCTAAGCTGTTGTCCCCACAGGACCTGAAGGAGGAGCCCTGCAGCCACGGTGACCACCACGGCAGCCACGGCCACAGCCACGGCCACAGCCACGGCATGTCTCTGCAGCTGGCGCCCAGGGAGCTCCGCCAGCCCAAGCAGCCCCAGCAGAGCTCC
>NW_005357294.1:601773-603492 GCF_000412655.1 Myotis brandtii | reverse complement strand
CCCGATGCCCCCTCCCAGCTCCCGGCCATGCTGAGCACTCGGGACCAGAGGCCCTGGCTGCTCTTCCTGCTGCACAACGTGGGCCTGCTGGGCGGCTGGGCCATCCTGCTGCTGCTGTCGCTGTACGAGGACCACATCGCCCTCTGACGCCTCCTCCCCACTCTCCAGCCTGGAGCCTGGCTCCTGGCCCCGCGCCGGCTCCGTCCCTGGACCTACAGCCGGGGACCTGGAGGGCCCAGGCCGCTGAGCACCCCCTTCCCCATCCCCCGGCAACCTGGTTCCCAGACATTCCTGGGCCGGCCGCCGCGGCTCCGTGGTAGATCCTGGGCTATGAACCAGGAGGTCACGGTTCGATTCCCAGTCACAGGCCCGGGTTGTGGGCTCCATCCCGTGTGGGGCGTGCAGGAGGCAGCCGATCCATGATTCTCAATCATCATTGCTGTTTCTGCCTCCCTTTCCCTTCCTCTCTGAAATCAATAAAAATATATTTAAAAAAAGACATTCCTGCCTTTGTTGCCCAATCTGCTCTTCCTTCTGAGGAGGGAAGGGTCCCCAACAAGAAAGGCCCATGAGGGGGGCAGTGCCAGGGGCTCTGGTGAGCAGCCCACAGAGCCGTGCTCAGGGGTTTCCAGGCAGCCAGCCAGCACCCAGCCTCCAGCCCTCCCCTCCCTTCCAGGCGACTCCGCTCATGGAGGAGGAGAATCCTCTGCCTGGGTTGGAGCTGCACCCCACCTACCGCTGCCCCCCCGTCCCACGCTGCTCCTTCAGGGTCCGTCTCTCTGAGCACCGGCCACCTCTCTCCCACGACGAGTTCTTGTTCCCTTGTTGGGGCACTTGCCCGGCCAGTCTGACCGGCCTGTGGGCCCAGCCTTACTGGGTTATCACTGGTCCCTGTGATGTGGGCACCAGACTGTCGGTGGGCTGTGGATGTGGGAGTTCGTGTTCTGCCTCTGCTGCCTCCTCAGCACGTCCCCACAGTCCTGGCTCCAGGACTTACGACTCTGGAAGGGGTTTGGTGTGGCTCCGAGGTCACCCACCCCCTGGCATCCAGGGGCCCCTCCTGCACAGCTGCCGGGCCCAGACGGGGAGCCTGGTTGCTGACGTGAGCACGTGGCCAACTTGCATGCAACACATTTATATCCCATGTTCTTGGGTGTGTCTGTATTTTCTTTAATATATTTTATTGATTTTGTACAGAGAGGAAGGGAGAGGGGTAGAGAGTTAGAAACATCGATGAGAGAGAAACATTGATTAGCTGCCTCCTGCACACATGCCCTTGACCGGAATCGAACCCGGGACCCTTCAGTCCGCAGGCCGACGCTGTATCCACTGAGCTAAACCGGTTACGGCTGTATTTTCTTTATTTCTTATGATTCCGTTTCTAAGGCCCAGGCCTATCCGAGCACCTGGGGCGACTCCCTACCAGGGGAGGAGAGGTCCGCTTAGCTGTGTGCGGTCCTGGCTCCAGGCCCTCAAAGTGGACGATTGCGCCATGCCCGGGACGGGAGCAAGGTCAGGAGAAGACCGCTGTGCTGGGGGGAGCGCAGGGAGAAGTGGGGGGACTGGGCCTTCAGCGCCCGGTTCGGTGGTCACGGTGCGGAGGTTGCTCTGCGGGCGGGAACACAGCTGAGACGCCACGCGGGATGTGTCCGGAGGCTTTCCTAGCCCGGGCTGGTCGGGGCTCCCCCACACCGGCGGGCGGCACCTGCCGGGGGCCCC
>NW_005357294.1:600335-600627 GCF_000412655.1 Myotis brandtii | reverse complement strand
GGCGGGCAGCCCCGAGGGAGCGTGTGCACCGGGCGGAGGAGACGGGGGAGTCCTGGCGGGAAAGGAAGGCTCTTGGCCAAGACGAGGGAGTGGGCAGCGTGTTGGCAGGAAGGGAAGGAGCCAGCAGAGCAGGGTCGGAGGGCCCAGCCCCGAGCCCTCAGGAGGCCGTTCACACCTTCAATGGCCGTAGAAACCCCGAAGGAGAGTCCTCGACAGACTCGACGACAAGACGTGGCTGCAGAGGCGGCGCCCGGCCTCTGCTCTCGGGCCCTGTCCCGAGGGTACCCTGCGG
>NW_005357294.1:598646-600186 GCF_000412655.1 Myotis brandtii | reverse complement strand
TGGGCCTGGCCCAGCACAGTGCCCTGGAGCCCGAGCAGCTGTGCCCCTGGCCACACACCTGCGGGCGCGGAGCGTCACAAAGCCGTTCCGGTCCAGCCATCAACGCTCTTCATCTCAAAGATGCAATAAGCTTCTCACTAGACTTTGTGATCTGACGCTCACATTTACATGAAAGAGACAAAAGTTAAGAATATTCAGGGTCATTTTAAAGGTGGCCGCGGTGGGGCACTTGCCCTGCAGGATTATCGAGGTGTGTGTGTGTGTGTGTGTCTTAAAGCTGCTTCGTGAGACAGACTCGGGGTGATGTTATACTTTTTCAGTAGCTTTTGCTTGTGAACTGACCTTTTAGCCACGAAGTGTCTCTTTTTAACTCGAATGCTTTTACCTTCAGACCCACTCTGTCCAGTAGTAACGTGTTCTCGTTGGGGTGTTTGTCACGTGGATGTGGTTCCCGGTAGTTGGGGCTCACTCAGCGTCTTTGTGTTTGTTCTTTATTTCTTACTGTGTCCTCCTGCTCGGCTTCGCTTTGTATCAGTCAGTCCTGTGTTTTTATTTCGTTTTTGTTGCACGTTTTGTGTCATTTCCTCCCTCGTTACATTGGAGATGCAGCAGGCCTCCTGGATTTATGACGTTTTGGCTCAGATGAGTGCTTTTGCCCCAAGTGACACGGAACGTTATTGCTCTAGCCCCGTTTACACCCCCCCCCCTTAGTTCTGTGGCCCCGTGTTCCACTCCGTGGGGGCAGAGCCAGGCAGGTTGGGGCTGCGTAGAGCAGCTGCCCCACCTCTGACCCTGCATGGGGTGGGCTCAGGAGAAGCCTGTGTCCAGGTTGGGGACCCAGGTGTGAGCCTGTGGGGCTGGGTGTGCGCGGCTCTCCATAGGCCTCGTGCTCCCCACCACACTGAGGGTGCAGTCGGGGCAGCCCTGGTGGTCTTTCCTCCTCGTCCTTCTACGAGGTGGGGCCACTGGTGCAGCAGCGCCTCTTCACTGCGCCTCCCCTCCTTCCTCCAGGCCCCGACCAAGAATGACAGGAGCACAGGTGAGCACCCGGGCGGCTGTGCTGGCCACATGCCTGAGGGTGGGCGGCTGCGGCGAGGGAACCAAACCTGTACCCACCTCCTCTCCCCCAGAGGGCAAGGCTCACAGGGAGCACCGCGAGAAGCTGGAACTGGTGGCTTCCTTCTCCTTCTTCGGCAACGTCATGTCCATGGCCAGCGTGCAGCTGGCAGGCGCCAAGCGGGATGCCCTGCTGCTGAGCTTCAAAGACGCCAAGGTGGGCGGTGGGCTTGGTGGGGTCCTGGGCACAGCGGTGGGTGGTGGTCGGCAGGCTGGGCAGAGCGCAGTGGCGGGTCGAAGCTCTGACCTGCTGCCCCCAGCTGTCTGTGGTGGAGTACGACCCGGGCACCCATGACCTGAAGACACTGTCTCTGCACTACTTTGAGGAGCCGGAGCTGCGGGTAGGCAGGCTGCGCCCCACCCCGTCTGACCCTCTTCCTCCCCCACCGCCCTGCCCTCGCCCGCCCCCTTGCTTCCCTCGAGG
>NW_005357294.1:594616-597550 GCF_000412655.1 Myotis brandtii | reverse complement strand
GGGGCGGGCTGCTGGGTCCCTGACACCCCTCCCCCGCCTCAACAGGCACCCAGGAGGGCGTGCGGATCACTCTTGACTGTGCCCAGGCGGCCTTCATCTCCTACGACAAGATGGTCATCTCCCTCAAGGGCGGAGAGATGTGAGTCCCCCTTCAGGGAGCCCTGTACCCCCAGTTTCGTCGTCCCATCCGCCCCCACCCTGGGAGCCTTGCCCAGCTCAGCGTCCCCCTCCCACAGCTACGTGCTGACCCTCATCACCGATGGGATGCGCAGCGTCCGTGCCTTCCACTTCGACAAGGCCGCCGCCAGCGTGCTCACCAGCAGTGTGAGTGGGCGCTGCGGGCAGGCTTGGGTCTGGGTCTGGGTCTGGGTCCAGCCCCCCTCACCACTGCCCCGCCCCCTCTCTCAGATGGTCACCATGGAGCCTGGGTACCTGTTCCTTGGCTCTCGCCTGGGCAACTCCCTCCTTCTCAAGTACACGGAGAAGCTGCAGGAGGCCCCGGCCAGTGCTGTCCGGGAGGCTGCTGACAAGGTGGGTGCCGGGGGTGTCTGTGGGGACTCTGCCCCTGTGCAGGGTGTCCCCAGGGCTGCTCACCGCCCTCCTGCCTCACAGGAAGAGCCTTTGTCAAAGAAGAAGCGAGTGGACTCCACAGTGGGCTGGTCAGGTGAGGGGTGAGAGGGCAGGGGGCAGGGCCGGTGCTGGGGCCAGAGAACAGGGCATCTCAGAGCTCCGTGTGCCGCAGGTGGCCAGTCCGGGCCGCAGGACGAGGTGGACGAGATCGAGGTGTACGGCAGCGAGGCCCAGTCGGGCACACAACTGGCCACTTACTCCTTTGAGGTGAGGTTGTGCCCAGAAGGGGCCCCACCCTGGCGGGCCCACCCGCCTGACCACTGCTCTGCCCTCAGGTGTGTGACAGCATCCTCAACATTGGACCCTGTGCCAATGCGGCCATGGGCGAGCCCGCCTTCCTGTCTGAAGAGGTGCCCGGTTTGGGAAGGCGGGTGGGGGCGGTGTGCAGGTGGGCGGGTGGCTTGCCTGGGGGCCCTGTCCTCACCTCGGCCCCTACAGTTTCAGAACAGCCCCGAGCCGGACCTGGAGATCGTGATGTGCTCTGGCTACGGCAAGAACGGGGCCCTGTCCGTGCTGCAGGTGTGTGGGGGGCAGGCCAGGGTGGGGCCTCCTGGGGACCTGGGTGGACAGTTGCACCCCATTGTCTTTCCAGAAGAGCATCCGGCCCCAGGTGGTGACGACCTTTGAACTTCCTGGCTGCTATGACATGTGGACAGTGGTTGCCCCTGTGCGCAAGGAGCAGGTGCGTGCACCCCAGGCTGCAAGAAGGCCCGTGGGGCGATGACCGGTGCTGCCTCTATGAGGACGAGGAGGCTGAGGCAGGCCCTGCTGTGCAGGTCCCAGCAGATGCGTCAGAACGTGCTCTGGCTCGGCTGTGGGGCTGGGTGGTGAGGTGTGTGCTCTGCCTGCTCTCCCGTCACAGGAGGAGACCCCTCAGGGCGAGGGCGCGGAGCAGGAGCCCAGCACCCCTGACACAGAGGACGACGGGCGGAGACACGGGTTCCTGATTCTGAGCCGGGAGGACTCCACCATGGTGAGGGGCCTGGCAAAGGGGTGCTGGGGTGGGGCCCCCTGCCAGGGGTGTGCCTCACCACCGTTGCCCACAGATCCTGCAGACTGGGCAGGAGATCATGGAGCTGGACACCAGTGGCTTTGCCACACAGGGTCCCACAGTCTTTGCCGGCAACATCGGCGACAATCGCTACATCGTGCAAGTGTCACCGCTCGGCATCCGCCTGCTGGAAGGAGGTGGGCCTGGCCGGTGGGCAGGTGGGCCGGCGAGCGGGGGCAGGGTGTACTGACTGGCCTGTGTCTGCAGTGAACCAGCTGCACTTCATCCCTGTGGACCTGGGCTCCCCCATCGTGCAGTGCGCCGTGGCTGACCCCTACGTGGTCATCATGAGCTCCGAGGGCCACGTCACCATGTTCCTGCTCAAGAGCGACTCCTATGGGGGCCGCCACCACCGCCTGGCTCTGCACAAGCCGCCGCTGCACCATGTAGGCCCCTTCACCCCCGGACCCCTTGTCCCCAACCGCTATCCCCGCCCCTCCTGGACCACTGAGCCCCCTCCCCCCACAGCAGTCCAAGGTCATCGCCATGTGTGTGTACCGTGACGTCAGTGGCATGTTCACCACCGAGAGCCGCCTGGGCGGGGCCCGCGATGAGCTTGGGGGGCGCAGCGGCTCCGAGGCAGAGGGCCCAGGCTCAGAGACCAGGTGTGTGGGGGGGCTGGGGTCCTCGGGGCTGGGGTCCCCGGGGCAGGCCACCCCTGATACACGCATGTGCTCCCCAGCCCCACAGTGGATGACGAGGAGGAGATGCTGTACGGGGACTCGGGCTCCCTCTTCAGCCCCTGCAAGGAGGAGGCGCGCAGGAGCAGCCAGCCTCCCACCGACCGGGACCCCACCCCCTTCCGGGCTGAGCCCACACACTGGTGCCTGCTGGTGCGGGAGAACGGAACCATGGAGGTGGGTGGCGCCCTGTGCCCACGCAGCCGCCCCTCCCCATCCTGCCTCCACTAAGCACCCGTCCCCTCAGATCTACCAGCTCCCTGACTGGCGGCTGGTGTTCCTGGTGAAGAACTTCCCGGTGGGGCAGCGGGTGCTGGTGGACAGCTCGTTCGGCCAGCCCGTGGCGCTCGGGAGTCGCCAGAGCCGGCCCTACCTGCTGGTGAGCACAGGCAGGGCCCCCGGCCCCCATCCTGGGCCTGCGCTGTCCAGGCCCCTGATGACCCGACACCATCCCCAGGTGCATGTGGACCAAGAGCTACTCATCTACGAGGCCTTTGCCCACGACTCGCAGCTCGGCCAGGGAAACCTCAAAGTTCGCTTCAAGAAGGTGCGGGGGTGGCCGGGGGGCACTGG
>NW_005357294.1:569300-585128 GCF_000412655.1 Myotis brandtii | reverse complement strand
GTGGCGCTCGGGAGTCGCCAGAGCCGGCCCTACCTGCTGGTGAGCACAGGCAGGGCCCCCGGCCCCCATCCTGGGCCTGCGCTGTCCAGGCCCCTGATGACCCGACACCATCCCCAGGTGCATGTGGACCAAGAGCTACTCATCTACGAGGCCTTTGCCCACGACTCGCAGCTCGGCCAGGGAAACCTCAAAGTTCGCTTCAAGAAGGTGCGGGGGTGGCCGGGGGGCACTGGGCAGGGTGGGGGCAGGGACGGGTGCTCACAGAACTCCCCCCCAGGTCCCCCATAACATCAACTTCCGAGAGAAGAAGCCTAAGCTGTCCAAGAAGAAGGCGGAGGGTGGCAGCGCCGAGGAGGGGGCCGCGGCCCGTGGGCGAGTGGCGCGCTTCCGCTACTTCGAGGACATTTATGGCTACTCGGGGGTAGGCCGGGGACTGGGGGAGGCCAAGCAGTGGGGCTTCGCCCCGCAGGCTCCTCATGGTGCTGCCCGCAGGTCTTCATCTGTGGGCCTTCACCTCACTGGCTCCTGGTGACCAGCCGGGGGGCCCTGCGGCTGCACCCCATGGGCATCGACGGCCCCATCGACTCCTTCGCCCCGTTCCACAACGTCAACTGCCCCCGCGGCTTCCTGTACTTCAACAGACAGGTAGCTGCCGGGTTGGGCTGCCAGGGCAGGTGTCGTGCTGGGCTGGAGACAAGGCGCTGGTGACGAGATGGAGCTGCGGGGGGGGGCGGGGGGGGGGCTAAGGAGGCGAGACCTGGGCTTACTGCTGGGAAGGTTGAGGGCACCTGCCTGGGCGACCGGAGTTCAGGCACTATCACTGCTCTGGCAGCTGAGACCCCAGCTCTGCCCCGTCGGCGCTGTGGCTGGCTGAAGCGCTCACCTCTGAGCCTCACTTTCCTCCTCTGTCACCCGAGAACTCAAGGGATGATGGTGCTGATGCACCCGGGACTGGGTGAGGGGGGCTGGGCCTGGCAGGGGCCCCTCGCCTGTCTGCAGCCCTGGCATGGCCAGGGCGGGCCACCCTTTGCCTCCAGTGCTGTCGGGTCCTGGCCCTCCCTTGCCCTGGCTGACCCCAACTGCCTGCTCACCATGCTGCACAGAGCGGGGTCTGATCCCAGAGAACCCTGTGGGCCTGGGGTCACCTGTATTGCTTTCAGTGGGTGCCTGGCCTTACTGACCCCCTCAACCCCCAGGGCGAGCTGAGGATCAGCGTCCTGCCGGCCTACTTGTCTTACGATGCCCCGTGGCCCGTCAGGAAGATCCCGCTGCGCTGCACAGCCCACTATGTGGCCTACCACGTGGAGTCCAAGGTCTGAGTCCCCCTGAAGGCCAGGGACCTTCTGGGCCTGGTCTCTGGTCTGTGACACCTCCACTCCCCCAGGTATATGCTGTGGCCACCAGCACCAACACTGCGTGCACCCGGATTCCACGCATGACGGGCGAGGAGAAGGAGTTTGAGACCATCGAGAGAGGTAGGAGACGTTCAGGCTGGGCCTGCTCTTGGGGCCGTCTCTCCCTGACCGAGCCCTGTCTCTGCAGATGACCGCTACATCCACCCCCAGCAGGAGGCCTTCTCCATCCAGCTCATCTCCCCCGTCAGCTGGGAGGCCATCCCCAATGCCAGGTGAGGCTGGGTCAGGTGGGGCGGGAGGGAGGGAGGCAGGTAGCAGGGCTGCCGCCTGACCCTGCCTCCTGCAGGATCGAGCTGGAGGAGTGGGAGCACGTGACCTGCATGAAGACGGTGTCGCTGCGCAGCGAGGAGACCGTGTCCGGCCTCAAAGGCTATGTGGCCGCGGGGACCTGCCTCATGCAGGGGGAGGAGGTCACCTGCCGCGGGCGGATCCTGATCATGGACGTGATCGAGGTGGTGCCCGAGCCTGGCCAGCCCCTGACCAAGAACAAGTTCAAGGTCCTGTACGAAAAGGAGCAGAAGGGGCCCGTGACCGCCCTTTGCCACTGCAACGGCCACCTGGTGTCGGCCATCGGCCAGAAGGTGGGTCCCTGCCCCTGCAGCCCGTGACGACCCACGGCCCCGCCTGCCTGCGAGCCACTGGCTGCCACCTCTCCCACCACAGATCTTCCTGTGGAGCCTGCGTGCCAGCGAGCTGACCGGCATGGCCTTCATCGACACCCAGCTGTACATCCACCAGATGATCAGCATCAAGAACTTCATCTTGGCCGCCGACGTCATGAAGAGCATCTCGCTGCTGCGCTACCAGGAGGACAGCAAGACGCTCAGCCTCGTCTCCCGGGTACCCTGGGTGTGGGGACGGCCCTGTGCCAGGTGGTCCCTGTCCCCAGGGGGACCTGATGTGACACCCACCCCTCGGTCCCCAGGACGCCAAGCCCCTGGAAGTGTACAGCGTGGACTTCATGGTGGACAGCACCCAACTGGGCTTCCTGGGTGAGTGCAGGACTGGGGTCTGGGGCTGTTTGAGACTGTGGTGACCAGGCTGACTTGGGGCTCTGTTTCCAGTGTCTGACCGTGACCGCAACCTCATGGTGTACATGTACCTGCCGGAGGGTGAGTACTCCCTGACCCAGGGCAGGGGCTGGGTGGAGGCCGGGCGGGCTATGACCTGAGGTCTCTCTGGTCCAGCCAAGGAGAGCTTTGGTGGCATGCGCCTGCTGCGTCGGGCAGACTTCCACGTGGGTGCCCACGTGAACACCTTCTGGAGGACCCCGTGCCGAGGTGCTGCTGAGGGGCCCAGCAAGAAGTCGGTCATGTGGGAGAACAAGCACATAACGTGGTTTGGTGAGGGCCTTGTGGGTGGGGACAAGGGGCAGTGGCACGGGTGGGCAGGTGGTGCTGGGATCACTGGGCTCACACTGTCCCCTGCAGCCACTCTCGACGGCGGCATCGGGCTCCTGCTGCCCATGCAGGAGAAGACCTACCGGCGCCTACTGATGCTGCAGAACGCGCTGACCACCATGCTGCCCCACCACGCTGGCCTCAACCCCCGCGCCTTTCGGTGAGCATGCCTCTGCTTCCCACCCCCACCTCCTCCCCCCAGGTCTGCCCAGCTCCCCATGCCTAACACCTCCCCAGGATGCTGCACGTGGACCGGCGCACCCTGCAGAATGCCGTGCGGAACATCCTGGACGGAGAGCTGCTCAACCGCTACCTGTACCTGAGCACCATGGAACGCAGCGAGCTGGCCAAGAAGATCGGCACCACACCTGACATTGTGAGCAAGCCCCCTACCTCCCCGTCCCGCCCCACCCCGCCCCGCCCTGCTCTGCCCCTTACCTGCCCTCTCCCCACAGATCCTGGATGACCTGTTAGAGACGGACCGGGTCACTGCCCACTTCTAGACCCCTGGATACAGCCACTGCCACCACCCCTTTTTGTACAAAACACAGGAGAAAGATTTGTTTGGTTTGAGAAGTACGTGTGGTCATTGCAGGGCCTCCTGGCCCTACCAGTGGTCAGAGCCCCCAGGGTCCCCCCCACTCAAGCCGACAGTTGCTCCAGTGTCCCGGGTTGGGGGGCGTCCACATCTCCAGTCCGGGCCTCCTGCTCTAGGGCCCTAGGTTGCAAGGTACTCATATAGCCCCTCGTCCCTGGGCATGAGGTCCAGGTGCATCAGCACTCGAATCATGAGGACTGTGAACCTCATGGACAGGGTCTCCAGCCTGGGCGGGGGGAAAGGAGGGGTAGCAAATCAGTGGGGAGCAGGCCCTGGCCCCCCATGTGCCCGCTGGGCCCCAATTGTCCACTCACCTCAGGGCCACTTCAAACTTGAACATCTCCCAGATGACCCTGATGTGGCGCAGGAGGCTGGTGCCATAGACACTCTTGTGCGCTGAGCCTGCCAGGCGGCTCCAGCCCTTGACAGCACTGCCAGAGACATGGTCAGCCCAACCCAGCTCTCCCCTGCCCCCAACCCCAACCCCACGGGCTCCCTGCCAACACCCACCTCTTGGCCATGATGAAGTAGCGATCGACGGGGGCGCCAAGGGAAGTGTTGATGGCGCGGACGGTATTGATGTTCCGCAGCACGAGCAGCATGGGCCGCGGCAGGGCCTTGAGCACGGCCATGATGCCCTCGAAGTGCTCCCGCGCCATGGCCTGCATGTAGGCCGCCTCCTCTCGGCTCAGCAGGTGGGAGCGCCACAGCTGCCCCAGGCGCACAGGCCTCTGCATGAGCACCTCCGCGAACAGGAAGTAGTCTGGGGGCGGGCTGAGTCAAGCTGCGTGCCCGTGTGCCCTTGCGTGGGCATGCACACACACACACACCGTGCCTCACCTTGCACCCCAAGTGCCGCCGCGTGCGTCTTCATTGAGCTGTCGTCTCTCAGGATGATAGCCCGCCACAGCTGGCACAGGGCTGACCGGTCCCTGTGGGGCCCAGAGTGAGTCCAGCTCAGCGGGACAGGCAAGACAGGCTCAGCCCTGCACCCCCAGCACTTACTTCTCATCCAGGAACTGGTAGAGGCCGTGGTCCAGCAGCACCAGCTCTGCCTTCCCGTCCGGGCCTTTCCGAACCAGCACTAAGGACAGGGCACACGGCTCATGCTGGCCCGCTCCAGCCCCAGCCCCAGCCCTGCCCACTGCAGCGCTGCCTACCGTTGCCAGGGTGGGGGTCGGAGTGGATGAAGCCCGTGTAGAAGATCTGCTCAGCAAAAGCCTTGATGAGCTTCTCTGCTATCTGGGGCAGGGACAGGGCCACGCCACTGTCACAGGGCACATGAGGCACCCCCTCCCTCATGCGACTCGCTGCGCACACGGCACACCTGTGTCCCCACCGTGCACACGACAGGCACACGCACTCACATCCTGCACGGCCAGCCCCATGGACTTGATGGCCTCCACATCGTTGACCTTGCAGCCCTCACAGAACTCGGCTGTCAGCACGCGCTGGGAGAGAGCGAGAGGCTGAGCTCAGCAGGTGTGCGTCCCGGCCCCCACCCGGAGGGCACCCAGCCCACCTTGCTGGACACATCCCAGAACACGCGGGGGACCACGACGTAGTGGAAGTGCTTCAGGTCCTGTGCACAGCGCTCAGCGTTCCGGGCCTCGTTCTCAAAGTCCAGCTCCTGGGCCAGGATCCCCTTCAGGTCCTGGGGGCCACATGGACGGGCAGGTCAGGGCCAGGCACAGCCCAGCCCAGCAGCGGGTGCTGCTCCTGCCCAGGGGTCGTTACCTGGAGGACCCAGCTGAAGCCGAAGCTGGGGTGCATGAACTCCACCAGCCTGAGCAGGAGCTCCAGGGTGTGGATGTCGCCATCGAAGCGGTCCCGCAGGTCGATGTACTGCACCTGCACGGGCAAGGCACTGCACCTGCTGCCACCCAAGCCTGCCGCCGCCCCAGCCACCACCAGCAGGGGGACCCTGTACCTTCACAGCCACGACGGTGCCATCGTGCAGCCGGGCACGGTGGACCTGGGCCAGGCTGGCGGCGGCAATGGGCTGGTAGTCAAACTCCTGGAAGAGCTTGTGGGGTAGGGCGTGGAAGTCTTCAAGGAACAGCTCATCCACCTGGTGGAGAGGGTTCTTAGGGCAGCGTGGAGGCCGGGCCGAGCCCCGCCCAGCCTCTGCTCCAGGGT
Organism: Myotis brandtii; assembly: GCF_000412655.1. Classification (NCBI taxonomy): domain Eukaryota; kingdom Metazoa; phylum Chordata; class Mammalia; order Chiroptera; family Vespertilionidae; genus Myotis; species Myotis brandtii. The sequence goes on along the minus strand of NW_005357294.1, from coordinate 579,576 downwards.
GGGGCTCACCTCCCGGAAGCCGCGCGTGAGGGCCCTGTCCTCCAGCACACGCAGCGTCTGGATGTACTCGGGGGGCAGCAGGTGGTTGAAGGAGCATAGCCCTTGGCCCAGCTTCACGTAGAGGCCCCCATTGTAGATGGCCCCGGACACCAGGGCGTCAGCCGCCCGCTGATGACACGCAGACATCACCTCCAAGTACTCCGGGCTGTTCTGACCACAGGCATGGAGGGGGGATGGGGGCAGGCAGGCACCTCCTCAGTCCACCCAACACCCAGCTCCTCCAGAATCCCGCCCCACAGCACAGACAGGCCCAGCTGTCACCCAGGACGCACGGACAGACCTCTTCCACCCGTCGCAGGACGACGTTCGTGCACCACCAGTAGTCTGCGGAGATCTGCAGGCCGACCCTCAAGGACCTGCCAGCACAGGCTCCCTCAGCCCCAGCAGACGCAGTCTCGGGGCCCCCCTCCGCCCGCCCCTCGTGGCCCAGGGCCAGAGGAGGCTCGTCCCAGCCTCTGTGCTCTGTGTCCATCAGCTCCTGGTCTGCAGAATAGGCCACCTGCACCCACTCCACCCTTCAGCCCCTGAGCAGTGCTGCCCGGGGCCCAGGGCCCATGGGAGTGAGAGCTGGCGGGGGGGGTGGGGGTGTAGTCTTTTAGAGGACACTCGTCCAAAAGGAAAACCCACCCAGGACTGGGCACACTTGCGATGGCCAGCTGGCCAGCTCCCATGTGAACACACCCTTGCCCCAGGCCCGCACACTCCTGGCCCTGCCTCCACTCTCTCCCAGGCAGGGCCCGTGGACAGGAGCCCCAGGGAGTCGATCGATTCCCAGATGGGGATCCCCACTGCTCTCCTGCCAAGGCGACAGCCCAGCGCAACCCAGGCCCAGGCCCCTTCTGGTGCCTCCAGATCTGTCCAGGGCCCTGTTTCTGAAGAACTGACTACTGAAGAGGTCTGGCTGCGGCCCCAACTCTAGACCCAAGACACAGACTCTAGACGGACCCTGGTGCTGAAAGGGCTGCTCCTGGGGCGTGTGGTGACAGGGAAGGTCAAAGGTCATGAGGTAGCAGCTTCCTGGTTGTGCTTATGAAGGAGAAAGTCCTAGTTTAGGAAACACTCAAGCTTTCGGGGATGATAGGGCATGACGACAACTTGCCTGCAAAGATCCCAGCAAAAAGCTGTATTATTCTTGCAACTTTTCTGGACATTTGAAATTGTGACAAAAAAGGTGGGGGGGGGTGGCAGAGACTGTAAAAAGGTCCTAAAGCAAACCTCCCACCCACCCCAGTCTGTGCACGGGGCACCTGTGACACACTCTGACCTCGGCCTCTGGCCACAGAACAAGCATCGGTGAGTCATGGTCAGACTCAGCCCCTCCCCGCGACCTCTGTCCTTCCCTGGGCTCTTGCACCCATGCTGCCCATTACCCAGGACCTGCTGTGTGTCCTCCATCTGCAGAGGCCCCGTGGTCACCCAGCACCCGCCACGACGCCCCATCAGGCCTGCCTGTCCTGGCACCTGTAAGGCTTGGCGCCGACGGGGATACTCGTCTGGCTCCCTCCCTCCAATCCCAGCTCAGCCTCTGACAGGAGGCAATGGGATGTGCTCCCGGGAGCACAGCAGAGAGGCAGGCACGCGAGCCTGCTGCTGGGGTGTCCGACACGCACGCAGAGCAGCCACACGAGGCAGGCAAGACCAGCCCCGGCCAGCCAAGGGGGCTTTTCAGCACCAAGCTGCACAGGGACAGAAGAAAAGGCAGATCCAACTCCAGGCTCGGCCATCAACCTCGAGGCTGGCACAACAGAGGCCCCGCCAGGAACCAGCCCAGGAGGGCAACTGGGAGTTCCAGGCAAACCTGTCAGCTGCCCACCAGGGAGGAGTAATGGGCTGGCTTCAACCTGGAGGCGGAGTGAGCAGGCGGTCAGCCACCTGGCATCTCCAGCCTCGTGTCAATCTCAGCGAAGCCTCTGGCGAGGTGCCTCAAGGCCTCTGTGGCCTCAGCCGTCCAGGGGCTACGGCCCAGGCCCAAGAGGCAGCAGGTGTTCACAACGAGCAGATCGGACACCTGCCCCAGCAGCACCCTTAACTAGGGTCTCACGTGAGCCCTTTCCACAGGGAGGCCTGGACACAGTGCGTTTGGGTAAACGACAGTTTTACTCGGTGCCAAGAGCTGGTTCTTAGGCCTTTGAGGCTGAGGAATTCCTGGATCGGACCAAGAGCAGGAGTGCTGACCGCGGGGCTCCTCCAGGAGGTCAGCCCTGCCCCCGAGTGTCAAAGAGCCTGAGGAGCAGACAGCACCATGTCCACTCCAGTGCCCTGGGGTGGGGTGAGACCTCTGGGTGCCAACTCTGGCGGGGAAGTTGGGGCGAGAAGACAGGTGAGGAGGAGGGTGGAAGGCACCATGCCCCTCCTTACCTCCCACCAGTTAGGGCTGATCTGGAGGGTCTGTGGAGGCGTGTCCAGTGTGACCACTCACCTGCACTAGGCCCATGAGGGCAGGGCTGTGCAGGGAGAAGGAAGGGCCACGCCACCAACCCTACCTGCCAAAGCGCGTGACACCGTCCACCATGAGCCGCATCTTTCTCCTCTCCTGCGGCTCTGCGGTGAGGTAGCGGACGCCCAGGAGCAGCGGCAGCCCCACGGCTGTGGAGGTGAGCACCTTCTTCCATAGGGGCAGGGATCCCAGGGGCCTGGAGGGACAAAGAGGCATGCTGGCTGCTTGCCGTCTGCGCCCCATCCCTGCCTGGCCTGGTTGTGCAGGTGACGTTGGTCCCAGATGCTCTCTGACCACGGTGCCCAAGTCACCTCACCTGAGCCCACAGCACCCCAGATGCTAGGCTCCAAGGGGCCAGTGGATGGAGCAAGTGGGTCGCTGACTACATGGAAAGCCACTCACAGGACCAGGACTGCTTACCCTGTAGTCACCCCACCAAACACCTCGCCAATGGCCCACTGGACTGCAAGCGCCAGGATGGCAAGGTGTGCAGGTAGCACACACGGAACATGGGAGAGGTCAAGGCAAGGACCACAGTGGGACCAGCACCCACTCCGAGTGGCTGCCCCGCCAGGCCTGACTCTCACCTGCGCCCCGAACTCACTCTGCCCATCCTGCAGAGGCGGCCACGCGCCCTGCCCAGCACTATGGGCCCTGGAACCTACCACTTAGTCTTCCCTGGCTCTAGTCTCAACCCTCGTGCCCCGTGTACTGGCCCCACCTCAGCAGCCCCTCCCACTTCCTGCCTGAGCCTCAGCTCTGGCTGCCCTCTGCTCATCATGCTGTGAAGGGGTCCTGGCCCTGGGGCCCCAGTCCCAGGCCCTCCCACCACACCAGGAGCAAACACATCCCGTCTTGTGTGTGGAGGGTGCACAGAGAAGATCCAGCCACAGGCCCACAGGAGGTCGCCCATCCCTGCCTGGAGGCTGCAGAGAACTCACCACTGAGCGGGCGGGACCCTGAGGCTTCTCCTGAGGACGGCGGTGGGGCCCAGACGGCGCTGCGGCCGGCCCTGCAGGGCAGTGCAGTGCAAGTGGCAACGTGGTGACTGCAAAGTGAACAAGAGCACAGGGTCAGAGGAGGCGGCCACCGCCCTGCCCGGCACCGCGGGGCCTGGGAACGAGCACTCGGCTTTTCCTGCTGCCGAGACCCCGGCCCAGCCCGAGGGAGGCATTCCGCAGGAAGTGCCAGGAACCTTAACCACACAATCAGGAGGACGCGGGGGAAGCGGGCCTTGCTATGGTCGTTCTGAAAGTGGAGGAAGGAAGGCACCAGGAACTCATTAGGCCACATGGAGGCGCCAGCAGGAGAGGCAGAGAAGCTATGTTCCCAGGAGGCGCTCTGCCTACTGGCAGCCTTGGTCCCCGCATCTGACTTGTTACGAGTCTTACCAGTTCCTCAACTACAAATTTTCCAACTGCAAATTCTCAGTTTCTAGGGGGAAAAAACGCTGTTTATAGTAAGTCATAGCCCACAGCACAGATGTTAAGATTATCATTGTGTGCCCAGCCGGCGGGGCTCAGTGGTTGAGCATCGACGTATGAACCAGGAGTTCATGGTTTGATTCCCGGTCAGGGCATGTGCCCGGGTTGGGGGCTTGATCCCCAGTGTGGGCCCTGAAGGAGGCAGCTGATCAGTGATTCTCTCTCATCATTAATGCTTCTATCTCTCCCTTCCTCTCTGAAATCAATAAAAATATGTATTTTTAAAAGACATCATTGTGAACTCTGGGCCATATAAGGAACTGACTTTCCAATCACTTTCTGGCCAAAGCATGCAGCCCTGAAGACAATTTCAAGGACAGCAAAACAAAGCAAAATGTCCATGACCTATTGCCCCGAGAGGAGGACGTGCTGGCAAACCTCTGTCCAGCAAGGCCACACACAGCGAGGCCAGAGCGGACAGGCGTTCTGCACCCTGCTGCCCCTCTGACCCGGCCACATGACGGCACATGGCCATGCCGCACAGAAGAGCAGGCCCAGAGAACATATCTGTGCGCACGCACATGGTGGTCAGTTCTCAGAACATCAGTCAATACCTGCAGAATGGCTGGGTCCAGGCTGGGGTCCCAACCACCTCCCACTGGGCATCCAATGGGGGTTTGTGACAAGCACACGTGCCAGGAGGGCCAGCCCCACCTGCTCATCCCAGGCCCGTCTCCAATGCAGCTCTGCCCAGGCCCCGCCCAGGCCCTCCTGTGTCCCTCACCTGACTGGTATCTACTACTCACATCTACCGCCCACCCAACCCTGCCGGGAAGACCAGCCTGACAGTGGGCCCTGCGTGTGACCAGGGACCACAGACATACGTAGACAGGGCCGTGGGGACAGCACCGGGTGCCGGGGACGGGGGGACCCTGTGGCCTGGCAGCAAGGGGACATCCGCATGGACACTGGGTTTTCTAGGCAGAGGACACGCATCAGTGAAGGCCCGAAGCCAGGAGAGGACAGGGCGTTTCTGAGGAGACCGGCCTGTGGCTGGAAAACCGTGTGCCCAGAGGAGAGGAGGGAGCTGCCCAAAGAGGGAAGGGGGGGCGGCAAAGAGCCAGAGAGAGGCGGGCGTCCCAAGGCCCTCACCAAGGTTTTCCCCAGGGAGGGGGTGCTGTGCTGGGGGCGTCAGCCTTGGGGAAGGCAGGGACAGGTGTCCACTCAGAAGGGCTGAAGCCCAAGTTAGAGCAGTGGCCGGGAGGGGCTGCTGGGAGGAGCCCAGAGTGTCCTGGGCAAGCGTGAGGAGCCAAGAGTGCAGCCACCACAAGCCCACAGCCCACGAGCAACAACCGACAACAGCGACGCTGCCAGCCGCCGGGCTCACGCTCACTACCAGTGACCCTGAGGAACCCCAGCAAGCAGGTGCGAGGGGGCCTTCTCTCAGCACCACTGGCCTCTGCAGAAAGGCACCAGGACCCCTGCGTGGGCTACTGGTGCTGGGCACAGTCATTGATCAAGTCTCTCCACTTCTGTAAATATTTCCAGTTGTTCGTAACAAGACGTTAAATAAAAGGCTATTGGGAAAGTGTGGGGGACGGCTGTAGGTCAGGAGGCTACAGAGACGGAACCCCAGCCTCGACCCGGGAGAACCCCACCCCAGACAGCCTGAATGGGCCCGGACTGCAGGCGCACCTCGGTGGGGCAACTTTTACAAATTAAAGGTTTGCATCCACCAAGCCTGTCGGCCCCGTTTTCCAACAGCTCATGTGATGGTCAGCATTTCTTAGCAATAATAAGCTTCCACTAAGGTACGTACGTTCTTTTTTAAGACACAATATTCCCGCACACCCACTCAATAGGCTACATGACCAAGAAACACAAAATCCACGAGACTTGCCGTACGGGGACGTTCGCATTACTGCCATGTCCCCAAGGTCTGCCTGAGCTCTCGGTATGTGGGGCATGATAAAGTTTCCGTGGTTACGGAGCATATGTCCTTGTTCCGGGAACGCACAGTGAAGGCTGGAGAGTGGTTCCCAACCCTTTCTTGGCCGCGTCCCACCTAAGCGCCTCTAACATCCCGATGCCCTCCCTGTGGCGTATAATCCTTATTATTCAAAAAGTGAGCTCCTGTTCATGTGGAGAAAACCTAAAAGGCCATTAACTTGGTCTAAATAAGCTTCCAAAGAACATGGCATCCATGAAAGAAAAAAGAAAAAAAACGAAAGGACAGTTGAAGTGCTGAGGAAGAAATCACTAAGAAATTGTTACACATGTAATAGAGAACTGAAAATCAATATGTTGTCACAATATAGCCGAAACCGGTTTGGCTCAGTGGATAGAGCGTCGGCCTGCGGACTGAAAGGTCCCAGGTTCGATTCCGGTCAAGGGCATGTACCTGGGTTGCGGGCACATTCCCAGTGGGAGATGTGCAGGAGGCAGCTGATCGATGTTTCTTTCTCATTGATGTTTCTAACTCTCTCTCTCCTTTCCTCTCTATAAAAAATCAATAAAATATATTTTTTTAAAAATGTCACAATATATATGTATATACTGTATATGAGGCCCCTAGAACCACAAGAAATGCAAAACATTCATTTAATTCATCCTCAAATTGCCCCCTTTAAAACTCAAATTGCCCCGTGGGCTTGTGCCCCACATTGGGAACCGCTGGTCAGAGGGTATGTGTCAGAATGTCTGTGTCTTACTATCAAATGGTCCAATGACAACAAAACATGTTTTCAAAGAGAAACAGAAACATCTGGGGCAAGACGTTAGCAGTGGGCAGGCCGAGGTGGTGGCTGTCAGCTGGTACCTATATGCCTATGTGTTCACGAGAGAAGGCTCGAAGCATCTGCTGTCCTACTGGATGTCCCTGCCGGGAAGGTGGCGTTTCGGAGCCAGGCAAGGGGTCCTCGCATGGACGGTTCTGTGCTGGGCATCGGGCACTGTCTGCAGACACTCGGTTGTCACCACTCGGGGGAAGGGTGCTCCTGGCATCGAGCAGGTGGAGATCGGGCCCACGACAGCCGCCCAGGCCGAGCAGCGGGGGCAGGCTCTGGATCTGGACATCAGGGGCTAGAACTGGGATCCAGGCACCGGCATTACCAGCCAGGCTTCCCTCTCTGTGCCTCAGTTTCCCTGTCTATGAAGTGGGGACCACCGCACTGGCAAAGTACAGATCAAGTGAACGGAGGCTTGCAAAGCTCGGAGCACAGGGCAGGCAGCAGTGCGTGCTGAGCTCCCCTGGCGTCAATGCGCCGGCAACTCTCCCAGGCTCCCTCCTCGCTGTGCCCAGCCACCTGGCTGTCCCCATGCCCTCCCCTCCCCTCAACAACCCTCTGCCTCGCCTGACACAAAGCAGCGCACACTCGCTGGGCCGAAGTGAACTCGGTTAGCACCGCTTCCCACAGCTTCTTCCAAAGGAAAAGAAGGGCTCATTTTGCCAAGAAGAGAAGAGAGACTATTCCCAGTACATGAGCTTGGCGAGAGGTTATATGTAGGATGTAGAGTGGAAGGACCAGAGTGGACGGGTGGCAAGGTGGGGTCTGCTGTAAGCCCCATGGGGTTCACCATGGCAGACCAAGAAGGGAACTTGCCAAAGCTGGCCAACTGCACTCATTCTGAGAAATCAGCGTTCAGAGCAAAGGTCCACAGGTTGTCCTAGCAACGGGCCAACAATCAGAGAAGCAGAGCCAGGGGCCTGGATCAGAGGTTGTGTGTGCAGCACCCTGAGCCTTGGCACAGGAGCCCCAAGACCACGCCCAAACCCAGCAACACCCAACCCCCCAGGTGCCCCTGTGAAGGCTGAGCATGTGGCTGCAGGTGCTCTGGGCACCTGACTCAGCTGGCAGGAGCCTGCAGCGGAGGAGCGCTCCCAGAGGCTCGGCTTCAAGTCCTGGCCCTGGAGAAGCCCCCGCCCACCAGGGAGGGACGCAGTGGGAGGGCTCATCCCCAAGGAAGCCTGTGCAGCCCCGCCAGGCACAGGCTGGTGTGGTCACCCCGGGAGACGGCACAGGGCATGCAGGTGGCTCCTGGCTCACAGCAGCCTTGTGTGGATGGGGTGTCACGAGTGGGGAAGGGTCCCCGAGTGCCCAGCTCCAGGATGGAGGAACAGGCTGGTCTGCAGCCTCAAACCACCACCTGGTGCCGGGCAACTGCCCTCCTGACACCTTTCCTCTCTGAATGGGTAACACTCCACCTTGCAAGGCTGGGAAGGTGAGAGGTGGTGGAAATAAAGCTCACTCGGGGCCTGACACCAACAGGGGCTCAGCAAAAGGAGAGCGTTTGCTGACGGGGCCCGGCCCAGCCGACACCATCCTGGCCCCACACAGCCCACCCGGAGGCCCTCCAGAGCAGCGGGTCCTCACAGCCAGCGGGGCACACTGTCCCCGGGGCAGTCAGAGGCCGGGTTTGGTGGGACAATGTCAAGCCACCTCACTCACAAATAACCTTAAACATTCACGTCACCCCCAATAAATTCAGTAAAAATGTTTTTAAAAGATTTTTTTCTGTTCTAGCATAAATTATCAATCAATCGATAAAACCTACAGGATTGGCCCTGGCTGGGCAACTCGGTTGGTTAGAGTGTCGTCCGATACACCAAAGTTGCGGTTTCGATACCCAGTCAGGGCACATCCAAGAATTAACCAGTAAATGCAAAACTCAGCAGTACAACAAATAGATGTTTCTCTTTTCTCCCCCTCCCCTTCCACTCTCTTAACAAAAATCGATGGAAAAAATACCCTCAGGTGAAGATTAACAACAACAACAACCCCACGTACTGTTCCTTTACAGAAAAGAATGCTGCAATGGAGTCATCTTAGAGCAGAGCGTGAGGCCCTGGCTGCGCCCCAGCCTCCTGACGACCGTCCATTGCTGTCACGGGCTCCGGTGAGGAAGCTGAGGACCAGCGTCCACAGCCTCTGAGCCGTACAACCCGGTGCCAGGTGCACGTGGACGGACCACCTGGTAGGCGCTCTGGCTGCATCATGTCCTCCCCACCTCGCTTCCCCGCACGCGCTCTGCTGGACGAGCAGAAGCTCCACGGGTGCTGAACTGAGATCAACAGTGACAAGCACAGAACGAGCCGGAACCCACGTGGCCCCGCCGAGGACACGGGCTGAGCAGCAGGTGGAAGGACGGTCTAGCAAGAGATGAGCGGCCCCAGAGCAGCCTGGCCCCAGACAGGACTCCTAGATGAGACGGCTCCACAGCACCCACAGGGGCCTGCCTGGTGGGGATGCCCAGTGCTCCCCAAACTATCCCCATCACCCAAGAGACATCCCCAAGCCCAAAGAGATCATGTGGCTATAAATGTGGGCAGAGCCTGCAGCTAAACCTGCCAGGGTCCAGTCCAGGGGAGATTCCAGCACATCACACGTAACCTGAGCCCACCCAGGGCCTGAGCACCAGAGGCATCTGGACACAGGTGCAGAGAGGGCTACGGGTCCCAGGAAATCCTCCCACATGCCAGCATCTGCTTGTCCCTGCACCCCTCCCACTCCCCAAGCCTCCAGTGTGGACAAGGGGAGATGGGCTTCCCGTCCCCTGGCCTGTGCGCACAGTGTGTCTGCAGAAACCCAGGGCTCATCAGAACTTGGCTAACAACGTACAAAGCAGCAAGATCTCTGAGCAGCGACACTCAAACGGATAATGGCTGTGTGTGTGCTTGGGTGCAGGACCAAGAGCGTGTGGTCACGCACTCGGCCCAGCTGAGCTGCCTGCTTTCCTAGCACCGCGTGGATCAGACGGCTGATGAGAAGGAAGAGAGATGTCACTGCGGACAAGCTGCCCAGGGCAGTAAGAAGCCCCCACCGAGGCTCCTGGTGATGCTGTAACAGAAACCTGCACAGCCCTGGCTGGTGTGGCTCAGTGGATAGAGTGTCAGCCTGCGGAATGAAGGGTCCCGGGTTCGATTCCGGCCCAGGGCACACGCCTGGGTTGTGGGCTCGATCCCGTGTGGGGCGTGGAGGAGGCAGCTGATCCATGAGTCTCTCTCATCATGGATGTTTCTCTCCCTCTCCCTTCCTCTGAAACCAACAAAAATACATTAGAAACAACAACAAAGAAACCTACACCGACCGGGAAGGACCCCTGACCTTTAGTAACAGGGCAGCAGCCCGAACCCTCGCCAGGAGGGGCGACCACACAGCCATGTCCTCAGGGTGAGCGGGAATCTGGGCCCGGGGAGGGGCCTGGAGGACCCCCTCAGCCCCTGGGTCCCACTCGGTCCAGTGGCTGAGCAGCTCTTAACCGGGGGCTAAAGCCTGCCCCTCGCCCTGGCCCCGCGCTCGGACCGGACCGGACCGGACCGATGGGTGAGAAGCTGCAGACACTGTGAGGCGCGTCC
>NW_005357294.1:562432-568249 GCF_000412655.1 Myotis brandtii | reverse complement strand
CACAGCTCGGTCTCCTCGCCGCGGAACCAGGCCTGTGAACTGAAAGGTCCCGGGTTCGATTCCGGTCCAGGGCACAGGCCCGGGTTGTGGGCTCGATCCCCAGTGGGGACTTGCAGGAGGCAGCTGACCCATGATTCTCTCTCATCGTGGATGTTTCTCTCTCTTTCTCCTTCTTCCTTCCTCTCCGAAATCAATAACAATTTATTAAAAAAATAGATACAGAGACAGAGAAGCATTGAACAGAGGGAAGGCGGGCGGGGGGAGTAAGAGATCAGCCGAAGGACTTGTATGCACGCATATAAGCATAACCAGTGGACACAGACACTAGACGGGTGAGGGCACGTGCTGGGGGTGGGGGTGGCTGGGGAGAGGTCAATGGGGGGAAAAAGAGATGTAATACTTTAAACAATAGTTTTTTTAAATTGCTCCAAAATAAATAAACCAAAAAAGAAAGAAAAAAGAGGAAGTGTGTATTAAGCATGACTCTCACGCAGATATGAGTGATGTGTCCACGTTCTAAGCTCCAGAATCTGTCCTGTGACTTTCCTTGGAAATAGGGCCGTTACCGATGTAATTAAGGTCCATGAGACCATCCTGGATGCGATGGGCCCTGAACCCAATGACTGGTGTCCTGAGGCGGAGAAGGAGGTCGGAGACACAGGGGAAAAGCCCCTATAAAGACAGGCAGAGGCGGCAGAGATGTGGCCACCAGCCAAGAAATGTCAAGAATTGCTGGCAGCCACAGGAGCCGGAAACGGGCCTGGACGCTGCTCCCTGCGAGCCTCCGGAGGAACTAGCCCTGCCGCCACTTTGATTTCTGACCTCCAACCTCTGGCTCACGGCAAAATGAACCGTGGTCATTGGAAGCCACCAAGTCCCTGCTGATGTGTTCCAGCAGCAGCTCAAAAACTAACACAGTGCTCCTAATATAAGGTGACAGGGAAAGATTTGACTTTGGGTGGTGGGCACGCAGTGCAATAGACAGAGCTTGTAAACATAGAAACCCACACCTGAAACCTATACGCTCATGTTGACCAATGTCACCTCAACCAATTTAATATTTTGTTAAAAACTAGTACAGTGTGCCAAAGGTTTAAGTCACTAACTAATGAGAGAGCCAGAAATGTAGTTACAAGTTCAAAAGAGAAGTTCAGAACCACAGATTTATATGGAGTGAAGGAAGGCAGAAATGAATTTTATAAAGATGGAGACTTGTTCTTTCCACTGGGAAAAAACGAAGCACATTTGAATCTCCCCTGGGCCAAATTTATCTGCATATGTATAAATGGAAGGGGGCCCGGCTGGCCTGGCCCAGTGGTTGAGCATCGACCTGTGAACCAGGAAGTCACAGTTGGATTCCCTGTCAGGGCACATGCCCAGGTTGCAGGCTTGATCCCCAGTTGGGGGCGTGCAGGAGGCAGCCAATCAATTATTCTAATCACCAATGTTTCTGTCTGTCTCCCTCTCCCTTCCTCGCTGAAATCAATATGTATATATAATTTTTTAACCACATTCCTGGCTGGTGTTGCTCAGTGGATGCGGCGTTGGCAGCCTGTGCGGCTCCTGTGCTAAAGGCAGGCCCCACCTTCAGTCAGTCGCCGGAGCAGGAGCCCTGTCCCGGGACTCACCGCAGCCCCAGCTGCAGTGGCCACGCAGGAAAGGAGGTGCCCGTCCAGGCCCTGGCTGCTGGTCTGGTTTTGAGGAACTGAAGGGCCTGCTCCTGGTGGTGGAAGGACAGCAGTGGCCCTGGTGGCTCAGGCTCCACTGTCCCCCAGGGGGCTGCCCTCCAGAGTCTCCTTCTAATGCCCCAGCCCCAGGCCTGAGAGGCTTTTGGGCAGAGCTGGGAGCTTCAGAGCCGCTGACACCTGCTGTCCAGCTGGAGGTTTGTGTTCTGGGACAGGCACTGGGGCAGGGCCCAGCTCTGAAGGTCCTGGCATGGGGGCTGCCCTGCCTCCCTGGCCGGGGGCCTTGGCTCTGGGCAGCCACAAGGAATGGATATGTCAGGTGGCTCTCAGGACTTGGCCCTGCAGCGTCTCCTCCCCTTGGTATTTTGGCCCCTGTCCTGTTTCCTATGGGCACTGACCAATGACCGGAAGGCCCTGCAGACTTCAAAGGGCGGTGGCTTCCTCAAACCCCCACCTCCAGCTCCAGGGAAGCAGGAGAGGGGAGCTGTCGGTGTGAGGCCCCCATCTTCCTCCCCCTAAATCTTCACTCACCACCACCAAAGCCCCCGCCTCCCAAAGGCCAGCAGCCAGGCATGTGCCCCTGCTCCACCCCCGGAAGGAAGGCTGGGGCCTGGCGGGTGGCCTCCTGCCCTTAGGGCTGGGCTGTGTCTGAGCCACTTGGGAGCCCACCCTCGGTGCCGGATGGAACTCCAGACCAGAGGCTCCACCGTCCAGGCATGGGGCCCCTCCCTCCCACAGGGAGGCCCTCATGCTCAGCTGGTCCTGCCTAGGCGGGTGGCGGGTGGCGGTTGAAGGGGATGAGGGAGGAGGCAGCTGAGGCCCTCAGAGGCCCCCACACAGGCTGAGTCAAGGAGCTGTATCTCCCAGCACCCACTCCCCGCGCCTAGTGGCTGCAGGGCTCCTTGCAGAGGTGGGCCCTCGTCTGTCCTGCCCCCCCCCCCCCCGCAGCCCCATCAGCACACCCTCTGCAACCCCTGCAAGCCCTCTGTCCTGGCTCAGGCGCTCACTCCAGCCGGTGGGAGAACCGCCTAGTCCTGGACAGACCGATCTGGTACAGAGGTCCCACCCCTGCAGGTGCCGGTCCCGGTTCCCAGGCAGTGCGCTGCTCAGGAAGGAGGTGATGCTGGTCCGCCTGAATACTAAGGCGCTGGGGGCTTTGATCACAGAAGGAGCCAGAAACGAGGCTGGTGGCTCGGGGGAGGGGTCAGTGTTCTTGAGCAGAAAGGTCCCGACGGGCGGGAACCTTACACCAAGGCCCCAGAAGTCCGACGCACTGAGCCCCTCCTGTGCCTGGACCTTGCAACAAAGCCCTGGCGTCAAACCCCTCGAGCAGCGGGCGAGTGGGCCGCGCCCAGGTCCCAAAGCAGGGCCAGCCCATCCTGTCCATTGTGCCTGGCTGGCTCGGCCACCACAGGCCTGCAGGTGCTTGTGGAGCAGCGGCCCAGCTGGGAAGAGGCCCCACCATGTAGCTGCGATCCCAGCGGGCTGACACTGGTGGGCACCACGCTGCCTGTGTGGGTCCTTGGCCCAGACTCCAGGCCCTGGAAGCTGGCCTTTGCCCTCCCTCTGGGCAGTTCTCAGGGGGCCGGGGGAGTCCAAGAAGCAAGGTGTCGGGGGCAGGAGTCCTGGCTCAGAGGCCATAACCCCAGGAATATGAGAACAGCGTGGGGGTGGCAGGCACCTAGGAACAGCCAGACCATGACTGTGGCCGGGGGAAGTCTGTCTGCACAGGACAAGGTGCTCCTGGGGTTAACAAGTCTGACTCAGAAAAAAAAATGCTTTACTGTGCAAACCCCACACAGGGCCCAGGCCCAAGCCCCGTCCACAGCGCCAGTCGGGACCTGACTTGGGCCTGCTCTGTGGTCCCCAGCCTGGCCTGAGGTGCCAGGCTCTCCTGTGGAGTGTGCAGGTGTCCATGTTCATGCCCGGCGTGGGGAGGGCCTCCCTGGACCGTGGGCATCAGGCACAGTAGCAGCCCCAGCCTGACCACAGGTGGGATGGAGTGAGAGCCCCACCTGCCCAGCTTCAGGGTCCACACAGGTCCACACAGTCCTTCCCGCTGCGGAACACGTGGTAGATGCTGGTCGGAGGGAACATGGCGACAGCACCAAGCAGGGAGCCCACCTGGATGGCCACACCAACTGCCAGCAATGCTGGCCGCCCGCCCCCATGCAGCAGGGAGCTGGCAGCCACCTTCACATAGGAGAACAGCCCCAGACACAGCACCCACGACAGCACCTAGGGTGAGACACAGCAGCAGACTGAGCATAGAGCCGCCGGCTCGGGGCAAACCTCCCCCTGCCACCCTCTTTGCTCCAGTGTCCCGTGCGCTTACCACAAGGACCGTCCCTGCAGTCGTGCCCACGAGGGGTGGGCAGGGGCTCAGGATGGCCAGCGCCATCAGGTAGCCCCCAAAGAGCAGGCCCAGCAGAGAGAAACCGCCCAGCCCGGCCAGAGACCTGCCAGGGGTAAGCAGGAAGTCAGGACTGGCTGTTCCTGGCCGGGGTTCCCATCCCGAGGTTCCAACCCCAGTGGCTTAAGGCCCCTTGTGCACCTGCACAGCACGCCCATGGCCAGGAAGCAGGCGAGGGGGTTGGCGGCACTGCCCAGCACCGCGGCCAGGTGGTAGGCCAGGCGCCCATAGGGCAAACAGGAGAAGCTCTGCACAGCTGGCAGCACGCCATTGGTCAGTGCATTGGTGACGGCCAGCAGGCCCAGCAGGCAGGCACTGCGGGCAGAGAGCAGTCGTTGGGCCTCAGGGTCTCGGCCGGGCGTGGTGCCTGCCACCTGGAAAGGTGGCTCCTGCAGTGGTGAGGCCTCTCCCTCCGCCTCCTCCTCCACTCCTGGGGCTCCCACCCGACAGCCAGGCCCCAGGCCTTCTGTGGGCACGGACGGTGGTAACGGCAGCAGCAGCAGAAGACCCTGGAAGGCGGCAGCCGAAATGACCAGAAGGGCAGCCAGCGTCCAGAAGAACGTGCTGGCGGAAAAACGCTCCGGGAAGTAGTGGGGAGGCCCCGGGGTGCCGTTGGTGGGGGCTGGTGGGCACTGGAGGCGGCCCACCCCCTGCGCGAGGGCCAGCACGCAGGGCAGCAGGGCACTCAGGCCCTGACCCAGGAAGAAGGACCGCAGAAAGGGAGGCGGCAGGTGGCTCAGGAAGGGCAGGAAAGTGACGTTAGAGGCACAGCAGGCCAGCGCCAGCACCAAGGCCAGCGTCAGGAAGGCCACGGAGTGATCCTGCCCGGCCACGGGGGCCACCTGCTGCCACAGGGGGGCCAGCAGGGCAGTGCCCGCCACACTCAGTGCCTGCACCACCTGGATGGGGGCCCGCTCGCCCTTGCCTGGGGACAGTCGTCTCCACAGCGTCACCACCAGCAGCCCCAGGTTCCCCAGCGCCACCAGCACAGAGAGGTACGAGGGGAGGCTCCAACCTGCCGGGAAGGGAGGGGCCACATCAGAGGCAACGCGGCTGCAGCCCGGCTCCCGGGCCGCCTGGCCCGGGCTTCTTGCCTGCAACTCTCACTCACCCTCGGGGAGGTCTTTCACCACCACGGGCAGCTCCACCCAGATCCCGTTCACGGCAGCCCAGGAGCCCATGCCGAAGAGGGCTACCAACAGGTGGGTCAGCACCAGACGGCCGAGTGGGGGCGCTGCCATTCGCCAAGGCTGGGCCCCCAGGACAGGGCACAGGTCAGCTCCTCTTGCCCCACCTCGGTCCAAAGAAGGCGGGTCCGCTCTTCTGGAAACTGCAGACCTTTTCTAGCTTGAAGGAAACAGACGCAAATTCGGGATCACAAGGAAGAGACGCAGGTGTCAGAAGAGGGTCAGACGGCCAACACCGGGAAAAGTGGAGGGTGCCCGGGGAGGGGAGGGGGCGGAGGAGGGTCCAAAATAGATCCAGTAGCCCCGGCCTCCGGGCCAGGACCCCGACACAGCAAGGCTGGCAGGTGGGGAAGCGGGAAGCCCGGCCCCCGGTGCCAGGGAGGCCCCGCCAGAGGATGACCAAGAGGGAGTTGACCACCCCCCAGAACAGACGTGGGGACAGGGCCCCTCTCAGGCGCCACGCTCACCTTCGCAGCTTGGCGCCACCTGGGAGTGCAGAGCTGTCCGCGGCCCCGAGCCTGAGCCCGGCGGG
>NW_005357294.1:558234-561193 GCF_000412655.1 Myotis brandtii | reverse complement strand
CTGCCGCCCCCGCTGGCCGGCCGATCCACCAAAGGCGGGGCCAAGGCCGAGAAGAAGCTCCTCGCTTCGCTGGAGTGGCTTATGCCCAACCGGTGGGGCACCCCCTCTTTTCCGCATCCGCTCGCTCTACCTGTGTTGTGTGGCAAGTCCCAGGCCCCTCCCTGTGTCCCTGCACCAAGGCGAGGGGCGGGAGGACCCTGAAAACGGCAGCGTGGGAGCCTTTGCAGCTCCGCCTCTGCTGTGCCCCCAGGTTCTCGCAGCTCCAGAGGCTGACCCTCATCCACTGGAAGTCCCAGGTACATCCCGTGCTGAAGGTGAGTGCTGGAGGCTGCCCTGCAGCCAGCTGTGAACCTCTGGGGTTGCCCATGACTTCCAGGGAGTGGGCCAGGCACCAGGGGGTCCAACACTGGCCCATGGGGACACCTGCCTGGTCCGCCTTCCCTCTTGTCTCCTCCGCAGGGAGGGGTCAGAGGTAGGAGTCCCCAGGTGGGCCTGGCCTGGGCAGAAAGGAGGCCGTAGCCGAGGCGGCAGAGTGGTGCTGGTCACTGGTTTCTTTCTCTCGCTGATCGTAGCCTGCCCTCCCCCAATCCCGCGGGGTCTCTGTCCTCTGCAGCTGGTCAGTGAGTCCTGTCCTCGGCTCACCTTCCTCAAGCTCTCCGACTGCCACGGTGTGACTTCGGACACTCTGGTCATGCTGGCCAGAGCCTGCCCCCAGCTCCACAGCCTGGACCTTCAGCACTCCATGGTGAGCCCTGTGTCCCCAGGGGCCCCGAAGAAGCCCAGGCCACAGTGACAGGCACCCCTGTGCTGGGTCCTCAGGTGGAGTCCACGGCTGTGGTGAACTTCTTGGAGGAGGTGGGGCCTCGAATGCGCAAGCTGTGGCTGACCTACGGCTCCCAGACCACTGCCATCTTGGGCGCCCTGCTGGTAGGTTGGCGATAGGCAGGAGCTGAGTTGGTGCCGAGCCAGGGACTGCCAGGCCACTGACCCCCTGGACACCCCCCACTTCTGCAGGGCAGCTGCTGCCCCCAGCTCCAGCTCCTGGAGGTGAGCACGGGCATTCACCGAAACAACACTCCCCTCCAGCTGCCCGTGGAGGCCCTGCAGAGAGGCTGCCCCCAGCTGCAGGTACCCGACGCCCCACCTCTCCCACCGGGCACACCCCTCCCCACCTGCAGCCTGGGCCTTGCTCCCAGGTGCTGCGGCTGCTGAACCTGATATGGCTGCCCAAACCATCGGGGCGAGTGGCGATTCCTGGCCCAGGCTTCCCTCGCCTCGAGGAGCTCTGCCTTGCCGGCTCCACATGCAACTTTGTGAGCAACGAGGCTCTGAGCCGCCTGCTCCGAGGTTCCCCTGGCCTGCGCCTGCTGGATCTTCGAGGCTGCGCCCGCGTCACACCCATCGGCCTGTATGACCTACCGTGTCAGGGTCAGCTCCCCTGGGTGGCGGCAGGGCAGGTGTGATGTGGGGCCCTTGCCCACCCCACAGCTCATGCCCACCCCTCTCGCCTGCAGAGTTGGAGCAGCTGCACCTGGGCCTGTATGGCATGTCAGATCGGCTGACTCTAGCCAAGGAGGGCAGCCCCCTGTTGACCCATAAGTGGTGCCACACTCTGCGGGAACTGGACTTGAGTGGCCAGGGCTTCAGTGAGAAGGACTTGGAGCAGGCCCTAGCCGCCTTCTCAGGCCCCCCCGGGGGCTCACCCCCAGCCCTGTGCTCCCTTAACCTCAGGGGCACCCGGGTCACACCAAGCACAGTCAGGTCAGCACCCCTCCCCCTGCCCCGTGGAGCCAGGATAGCATGCCTCCTGTCCTGCCTGGCTTGCCAGTTCCAGGGTCTGAAAGGGGAGCATATACTGGCAAAAACCCTACTTGGAGTCGGGCTCGGGGACATCAAGAGAACTGGAATTGGGCCTCGGTGGCTTGGGTGGCAGAACCAGCTGTGGTGCATGGGCAGAGAGGGCTCCCCAGCCTGGCCGGGGTCTCCTGGGAGCCAGTGGCTCAGTGCCCCATGGCCTACCTTGCTCCCACAGCTCTGTGATCAGCAGCTGCCCAGGCCTGCTGTACCTCAACCTGGAGTCCTGCCGCTGCCTTCCCCGGGGCCTGAAGCGGACCTACCGGGGCCCAGAGGAGGTCCAATGGTGCCTGGAGCAGCTGCTCACCTGCCCCCCTGCCCCCAGCTAGGCCGCCTGGCCCTGCACCCTTTTCCAGTTTTGGATGTTGGAGCATTTTGTTACAATAAACATTTTAAAAACCGTGTGGTCTTTGGTTTGGGGTGGGGGTGGTCAGGGCTTATACCTGAGGGAACCACTTGAGGCTAGAGCTGGCCGGGGGTCTGGCTTTTTTGGGGGGGGTGGTCCCCAGGATCCTGAATCTGCCTGTGACTGTGCCTTGGACTGGAATCCTGGGTTAAGTGTGTGTCCCACCCTCGGAGATGCCGCGCTGAGCTGCCCTCGGTGGTGAGGCTCTGGCCTGGGCAGGCGTGATGCAGGGGACGGCCCTGCTCAGCTATGGGGTTTGGTGTGGGGTGCCATCCCTCAGGAAAGGTTTTGAACCAGGTTGTACAGGAGCCTCCCACAGGTGGGGTGGGCCTGTGAGTGCCCACAGCAGGGACCTGGCCAGGGGACTCTCCTGAAAAGGGGTGGTCAACAATACAGACCCTTCTAGAACCCAGCACCCCAAGCTTCTAGAACCCAAGCGCACCCCGCAGCCCAGCCTAGACTGCCACCTGGGGTCTCCCCTGCCGATCCCCTGAGCGCTCCAGCTCCCTCCTCACTGCAGCCCTCCGCTTATGCCTGACCCAGGCCCAGGTCCCCGATGACCTCATCATCAGCCTTCCCACTCCCCCTGGCAAGCGCTTCCAGCTCTGGGACCTCGGGCTCTTCTGCACCGAGCGCCAGTTGGCCAGGCGCCTCCGGAACAACAGCTTCTACCCATTCACGCAGCAGCAGCCCAACGGT
>NW_005357294.1:556854-557111 GCF_000412655.1 Myotis brandtii | reverse complement strand
GCCGCTGCTGCGGCTGCGAGAGCTGAGCACCGCCCGCTCGCTCCCCCAGCAAATGGAATTCCTGGGCCGGCACATCGCCCGGCAGCTCAACATTAACTACTTCGACTTCCAGACCACCTCCTACCGGCACGTGATCCGCCACTGGCCGCTGGGGGTCACCTTAAGCCCAGGCGGGGAGCTGCAAAGCTTACACCCCCGCAGGGGCACTCAGTTAGACCTGGACGTGTGACCTCCACCTCCTGCACCGCGAACATGCC
>NW_005357294.1:550615-556681 GCF_000412655.1 Myotis brandtii | reverse complement strand
CTCTCCTCCCCCACCCCACCCTCCTCAATAAAGCTGCCACCTGCTTCTCGGGGTCCTCTTCTCTGTGGGGGAGGCTCCCCCTCCGCGTCTTCTAGTGCGCACCTCCCAGGGCCTCCAGGCTGCTGTCAGCCAGCAATGCCTCTGGGTTGAAAGGTGGGGGTGGCCCAGCCCGTGTGGCTCAGTGGTTGAGTATCGACCTGTGAACCAGGAGGTCAGGGCACATGCCCAGTTGCGGGCTTGATCCCCAGTGTGGGGTGTGCAGGAGGCAGCCGATCCATGATTCTCTCTCATCATTGATGTTTCTATCTTTCCCTCCCCTTTTCTCTCTGAAATCAGTAATTTAAAAAAAAAAAAAAATGGTGGGGGCAGCGGTGGGAACGAAGTGGAGGAGTGGCCAGAATCTAGGAGGTGGGCCTGTCCTCAGGCAGTGTGGACATACTGCCCCTCTTGGGCAGCGGCCTGAACTGGCCTCAGGTGCTGACCCATGAGTAGAATCCAGGAGTCAGATGGATGGGTGCCATCTGGGTCAGGTGCCTGCTCCTGGTCCAATCGGCAACGGGATGGGGCTCGGCCGCAGGTCCAAGCCCTGTGCCCGGAGGTAGACAGCCCCAACGTGCCTGCCGCAGAGCTGGAGGCCAGGGGTTGCCACCTGCTGGGGTGGGACCGCATGTCTGTGTCTGCTGGGACCCCAGGCCATGTTCCCTGGTCCAGTGGGTGTTTCTGCCTCCCCGGTGCTGAGAATAGAAAAGGCTGTGGGCCACGGGGACCCAGGAGGAGTGGTGCCTGGCACTGTCCACCTGGTTCTCTGGGTAAGCATTCTCCCTCACGGCCGTGCTGGGGACCCAGTCTTTGTGAACTGTGTCTAGCGAAGTGTCCCTGGAACCAGGACCAGCTGCACAATGTGCAGGGCCCCATGCAAAGTGCAGGTGCGGAGCCCGCTGTTACACAGTTAAGCATTTCCATGAGACTGGCCGGGCCGGGGTGTGAGTGGGTGGTGTGTGCCGTCCCTGCCCTGGGAGGTTGCGAGTTTGATTCCTGTAGGGGATGTGCAGGAGGCAGCCTACGGATGTTTTAGTCTCACATCGATGTTTCTCTCTCCCACTCCCTTCCTCTCTCTAAAAAAAAATCAATTTAAAAACTGGGGGGGGGGCCCTAACCGGTTTGGCTCAGTGGATAGAGCGTCGGCCTGCAGACTCGAGGGTCCCAGGTTTGAATCCAGTCAAGGGCATGTACCTTGGCTGCGGGCACATCCCCAGTGGGGGACGTGCAGGAGGCAGCTGATCGATGTTTCTTGCTCATCGATGTTTCTAACTCTCTGTCCCTCTCCCTTCCTCTCTGTAAAAAAATCAATAAAATATATTTAAAAAATAAAAACCGGGGGGGGGGGGACCTTGAGTGTGGGCTGGATTTGGTGACTTACTTCCAAAGAATAGAGCAGCAATGCCTGGCCGGCGTGGCTCAGTGGTTGAGCAAAGACCTATGAACCAGGAGGTCATGGTTCGATTCCCAGTCAGGGCACATGCTTGGGTTGTGGGCTCGATCCCCAGTGAGGGGTGTGCAGGAGGCAGCTGATCGGTGTTTCTCTCTCATCCATGTTTCTAACTCTCTATCCCTCTCCCTTCCTCTCTGTAAAATCTATTTAAAAATATAAAAATAAAGTGACTTCCCTGTTGTTCTCTCTCTCAGCATCCTTTAATTAAAAAAAAATCAGCACACCAGTTGGAAATTGCTGGAAGAGAGCAGAGAAAAAGAAAAAAAATGTACTTTTATAGCAGAAACACTTGGCAGCCACCATCTTACCCACGTGACTGAGGTAGCATCACCCGTGGTGGCTCGCTCAGGAGGACCGGCCCTCTGCTGGGATGCAACGACCACCTCACCTCTGTCTCCTCTCCCAACCCAGACCCTCGGCTAATCACAAGGACATCAGACACACCCCAACTGAGGGCCATTCTACAAAACTGACCAGTGCCCCTCAAAATGGCCAAGGTCATGAAAAAGAAGGAAGACGAAGAAACTGGAGCACAGGAGACGAAGGAGACACACCCCTGAGTGCCACGTGGCCCCTTCAGAGCCACTCACTGGTGCCCTTCTGGCGCCCCGCCCGGCCTCTGCGCTATCCGGCTCTACATTCACTCCTACATTGGTTATAAATCCCAAAGTCTCTGCTGTCGCCGCTGTGTTACAGCTTCTGTACTTTCCTTCCTTTTCGGAGAGTAGATTTTCATCTGGGGTCCTTTTCTTCTGCCTGTGCAACTTGTGGTGTAGGTCACCTGGCAATGAGTTCTTTCAGCTTCGGTCTGTCTGAAAAGTCCATGTGACCCCATCTCTTTTTTAAAATAGTTTATTGACTTGGAGAGAGAGGGAGAGAGAGGGAAACAGATGTGAGAGTGCCACATGGATTGGCTGCCTCCCATCGAGGATCGAGCCTGCAACCGGGCACGTGCCCTTGACCAGGAATCGAACCAGCAACCTCCTGGTGCATGGAAAGATGCCCCATCAACTGAGCCACGCTGGCCCGGGTGCCCCCATCTTTTTAAAATTTTATTGATGGATTGATTTCAGAGAGGAGGAAGGGGGAGAGAGACGGATTTTGTTGTTCCCCTTATTTGCATTCATTGGTTGATTCTGGTCTGTGCCCTGACTGGGGGCCAAGCCCAGATCCTTGGCTTATCGGGTCAAAGCTCCAACCAACTGCGCCATCTGGCAGGGCCTGACTCTGTTTCGATTGCTGACTCGTGTCCTCGTTCTGAGTCGTTCTCCTGGCCCCGTGAAAGCCTGGTGACTTTTCACGGGGGGCCCACCGTGGACTTGACCCTGTGGGGCTCCAGATGGTGGTGTCTTCCTACGAATGGAAGGCACCTGAGGTTGGCTCTGCAGCCAGTTTGCTGGGAAACAGTGTGAGCCCATCGGGCCTTGCTTCAAGCTTTGCTAGGAGGTCTGAGTGTGGTTTTTGTTTCGTGTTAGCTTCCCGCTCAGTGAAGAAAACCCTTGTAAATGCTCACCTGTCGGTGATGAGCTTCCCAGCCTGTGGGAGCTCCAGGGGCTGTTCCTGCTCACCCTTTCATGGGGTTCTTTCCCCAGACTCTCCTCACACACCCCTCCCCTCTGGCCTAGGGCGTGTGCGCGCACACACACACACACACACACCATGGTGGCCTCAGGACCTTTGCACAGGTGTTTCCCTCCAGTACTGTGGAGTCTCAGCACCCTCCATGCCTGTCTCCACCCCAGGTCCGGCTTCTCCTGTTTCATCATCCAAGCCATCACTGTCCCTCTTTGTCCTGGGCTGGACTGTGCCCTCGAGGAGCACCTGCTGCCCTGGCCCCGAACAAGCACTGCAGAGCACGGGGTGTTCAGTACAGGGTTGTAAGGTGACGGCAGAAATGGGTCCAGGCATGCTCACACCTCCCAGTGCTTGTTAACGGCACCTGCACCAGCCCCAGCTTGTCCCTGGCAAAGCCCAGCGACAGGCCCGGCTGTGACCCGGAGGGGGGACCTCCGGCACCGGTGCAATGATTTTGAATCCTGAGCTGCATGCAGGTGGGGAGGGGCTGCACAGAACCCCGAGTCCCGTTTCACAGATGGTTCTTCTGGGGCCGGCTTCAAGGAAAAGGAGATGCTGAGTGCTGGGTTTGAGATCGAACAATGAAGCTCTGGGCTCTTTAGCAAGTCCCTGAGCCTCTCCTTTCACTTTTTAAATATATATATATTTTATTGATTTCAGAGAGAAGGAAGAGGGAGAGATAGAAACATCAATGCTGAGAGAGAATTGCTGATTGGCTGCCTCCTGCACGCCCCCTACTGGGGATGGAGCCCAACACCGCAGGCATGTGCCCTTGACCAGAATCGAACACAGGACCCTTCAGTCCACAGGCCGACGCTCTATCCACTGAGGAAAACCAGCTAGGGCTGAGCCTCTCTTTCCTTACCTGAGTATTGGTGGTAAAAATCCCTGCTACATTCCTTAATTAAAAATGCACACTGTGGCCCTAACCGGTGTGGCTCAGTGGATAGAGCGTCAGCCTGCGGACTGAAGGTCCCAGGTTCGATTCCGGTCCAGAGCATGTACATTCCCAGTAGGAGGTGTGCAGGAGGCAGCTGATCGATGTTTCTAACTCTCCATCCCTATCCCTTCCTCTCTGTAAAAAATCAGTAAAATATATTTTTTTAAAAAAATGCATACTGTCTGTAGGTAACTATATTACCTCCAAGATCTGCCAGAATCAGCAGATGCGGGGCTGCCCATCCATGTGGCACCCAGGACACCAGGACTCCCAGGAAGGCAAGACACCCCATCACGCATTCTGTGTCAGAGAAAAGGCTGGGGCCGGGGGGTGTTGAGGTGTCAAAGAGCCAGGCCAAAGGAGGCTCCTAGCCAAGGGAGGACCAGGAAGCCAGGGAGGGAGCTATCCAGGGGCGGGCCCTCCAGGCTGGGCTGGGCAGAGCCCCACAGGCAGAAGGAGGTTGGAAGGTGACCCTAGGGTCCACAGTGGGCACACACAGGCTTACCGGCTCTGTTGGAGCAGGATGCTGGGGACACATACTCAGAGTCTCTCCCTTCAATATGTATTTTTAAAATTGACTTCGGAGAGGGAGGGAAAGAGAGAGAGAGCTAGAAACATCAATGATGAGAATCATTGATCGGCTGCCTCCTGCACACCCCACACTGGGGATTGAGTCTGCAACCTGGGCATGTGCCCTGACCGGGAATTGAACCCTGACCTCCTGGGTCATAGGTCAACACTGAATCACTGAGCCAGGCCGTAGTCTCTCCCTCAAAGCCTAGCCTTTCAGCAACAGGGGGCCTGCCCTGGACTGCAGGTGGCACACCCAGAAGCGGAGGGACATAAGACCAACACTGCATCCCTCCCATCCCACAGGGAGAAGGGGCCGGGCCCAGCTGTACCCGGACTGGGGAACAGTCCCTGAGGCCGGAGGCTCGGTGGGCGGCCAAGCACAGCTGGTGTGTCCAGGGCACTGGAGTGTCCTGCAACCAGGCTGGGTCCGTGGGGGCATCCAGGAGGTGCCTGGGGACCCCATCTCCTCTCCTGCAACAAAGCCCCTCTCCCCTGGGTCTCCTGCTCTCAGAGGGCGAGGCTCGGGGTGGCCTCCGGGGTGGCGGGCTGAAACTTTCCCAAGTGTAAGCGTCAGCCGGCCCGCGGCCCGCGAGGCTCAGTGGTTGAGCCCGGACCAGGAAGCGAGGTGTCCTGTTGGATTCCGGGTCAGGGCACATGCCCAGGTTGCAGGCTCCATCCCCAGGACAGGGCGTGCAGGAAGCAGCTGATCAATGATTCTCCCTCATTGATGTTTCTATCTCTCTCTCCCTCTCCCTTCCTCTCTCTCTAAAAATCAATGAAAACATACTTGAAAAAATGTAAGAATCACCAACTGTCCCTTCCCAGCCTCTCCTTGCTGGATCCTAGGACTGGGGCACGGGGCCCTCGGGATTTGGGGGGGGTGTCAAGGCGAGGAGGCCCAAGTAATTGAGCCCGACGCGTGTGCGCTCCACACCCAGGTGGCTCCGTATTGATGACCAGGGCCTGGGTCCAGCTGCCCTCCTCGCATGGAGAGCCCTCCCCCCGCCCCATCCCGGAGGAGCTAGAACCAGGGCCTTCACAGGGTCCTCTGGGGAGCACTGGCCGCGGGACCCATGTGTGGGAGCTCTGACGCCTCCTCTTCCCAGAGGGTTGGAGGCCGCGGGGGTGGGGACGTGGACTGAGAGGCAGGGACGTGCACAGTGAGCGGAGGCAGAAACCCAAACCGGGGGAGAGCGAAGGTCGATCAAAAAGAGGTGACGAGGGAGGGACAAAGGACAGGGACCCAGCGGCAGGAGGACTGGGGTCGGGGATGCAGCTGGGATGGAGGCAGATCGTGGCGAGGAGGCTGGGCGCGTGGGGAGAGGGGCTGAGCAGGGCACGTACCGCCGGCACCTGGAGGGTTCGCCCCATAATTAGGCTTCGGTCCAGATGGGCCCCCAGTCCCGCAATCAAAATGCTAATTGGCCCTGGGTCTCCGGCTGCGCCTCGGCCCGGCCCCCCTGGGGGATGCTAGTCCCCGCCCCCA
>NW_005357294.1:549457-549706 GCF_000412655.1 Myotis brandtii | reverse complement strand
CCTCCGCATCTGAAAGCGAGGTCGTCCGGCCCAGCTGCCTGGCGTTCCTTCCCGAAAGACCCCAAGTCCGGGACTCGTGGGTCCCAGGCCGATCTCCCCCGCTCCCCCCACCCCGGACAATGCCGCCGACCGCCGGGCCTCCATTCCCGGAGCTGCACCGGGAACTTCACAATGCGGGAGCCGCGGCATCCCTAGGACCCTTCCCAGGAGGCCTTGGCGGGCCGGCCCCGCGCAGCCATTTCCGTCCCG
>NW_005357294.1:546356-548300 GCF_000412655.1 Myotis brandtii | reverse complement strand
TGCGGGCCGAGGCCGGCCGGCCGGGCCACCAGCTGACGCTGGGAGGGGTGGAGGGGCAGGGGCCCCAGGAAAGAGACCCTAGGGAAGCAGACTAGCGGGAGGTGGAGTGGACAGAGATGGGGGTTGGGGAGAGGCAAATGTAGGGACAGGCCCGAGCTGGCCTCAGGCCCAGCAGGGGCCATGTCTATGCCAGAGAGAGGATGGGGGGTAGGGGCCGGGACCAGCAAGTGCCTGAAGGTGCACAATGACCCGCACCACGGCCCAGGCGGCGTGGACACCTGCTGACAGACAGGACCTAGGAGTGCATGCAGACCCACACCCAGAGACCCAGGCCTGGGCGTACCGCCTCTCTGCTTTGGCGACCCCTCCAGAACGGCAGGCTAGGGCCAGCAAGGGAGTTCTGTGAGCTGCAGGGAGTAGGCACGGGGTCCAGTGGGGGCTGCCCACCTGTCAGGGAGACGGCACTGGCAGGGGCGGCGGCAGCATCCTCCCTGCAGCCAGGGTCAGGAGGAAGGAGGTGGGTAGGCGGGCGGTGGGCAAGGGAGGCCCAGAGTGCTGCGAGGAGCCGGGGGAGGCTCTTTGTGTGAGGGAGCCCAAGTTCAAGGACAACTGTTAGCATGCGGGCGAGCCAGGATGCCAGGAGTGCCAGCCACACGGGGTGGCAGAACCAGTGTGACCTGCAGGAACATGAGCCCGTGTGTGTGTGTGTGTGTGTGTGTGTGTGCCTGTGTGCGCCCATGTGACTGCGTGTGGCCATGTGACTGTGCGTGTGTGTGTGACCCTGTATGAGGGTGTACCTGCCTGTGTGCCCCTCCAAGGGACCCTGTGATCTGGGGGCCGCTGTGCACCCATGTGACCGGCGACCCCGGCGGAGCTCATGTGAGGTGGGGGGTGGCTGCATGTGTGACCCCGCATTAGTGGGTGATGTGTTCCAGGATCAGGGGACCCCAGGGTTGACAGTGGCTGGTGTCCCCCTGAAGAGCAGAGCCTGCATCGTGTGGGGTGTGCACTGTGACTGAGGTTGTGAGAACCATCTTGTGCCTGAGAACTGCAGTTTCCAGTATGAATGCCAACCTGCCTGCAGCTTGTCCCTGAGAAGGTGTCCCCTGGTGGACACCTGCCCGGGCTGCTGGCCTGGCTTAGGGAGGCCCCCACAGGGGTTAGGCCTGGGGGAAGAGAGCGGTGAGGAGCAAGGTAGGACCCAGGGGTGCAGGGTATAGCAGGGACTGCGGGGAGAAGCAGATGGAAGGAGGAGGATAGGGCTGGAGCCAAAGGGGTCACGTCCAGGGGTCCAGGGCCTGGGGCCTGGGGAGATGAGAGGTGGTGCGAGTGAGGGCTGGAGGGCCTGCGGGGTCCATGCCTTGGAGCCTTAGGGGACAAGAGAGGGTCAGCATCCAGGCTGGCTGCAGGCTCTGCCCCCCCCCCCCCCCCCCCAGCCAGTGGGAACCCCCAGAGGCGGTGGTGACGGGGTCCCTGGGCGAGCCCTGGCTTTGTGCGCTGCGGGTCTGCAGTGTGTTGCATAATCAGAGAAAACTGCTGAAGTGGGGAGAACCCGAGGGGGAGGGGCGGGACGGGGAAGGAGGGCGAGGGAAGCACCGCCCCTCCCCCCTGACCTTGAGGCGCTGCGGAAGGGGGGCCTCCTCCTCCCCGGCGAGGGTGGGGCCCCGGGCGGTGGGGTGGGGCCCAGCTGGGCTCGGTCTCACTCTCCTCTCCTCTCTTCTCCTCCCGCCGCCTCCATCCTCCCTGCCCCCTGGTCCCTCGGCCCCTTCCCCTTTGTCCTTCTCCTTGGACCCCGGTGTCTCCTCCGCTGCCCGGTTGGTTCCTGTCCTGCTGTCCGCCCGTCTGCCCGCCTCGGCCTGCAGGATACCTCAGCGACTACGCGGGGCCCACCTCCGTCTACGATGGCGATGCCGAGGCGGCCTTGCTCAAAGGGCCGTCCCCGGA
>NW_005357294.1:545063-545326 GCF_000412655.1 Myotis brandtii | reverse complement strand
GCAATAGGGGGAGGGGGCCCCCGCCCCGCCCGCCAGGGGCCTGGCCGCCCCTTCAAGCAATAGGGTCCCGAGGGGAGACCCACCCGAGCTCCCTCCCTTCCCCTCCAGGGTGCCCCAGGCTTTTCCCCAGCAATAGGGTCGAGGAGACCCAGAACCGAACCTCATCTTAGGTTTCTGAAGACGGGGGCGGGGTGAGGTCGGGAGCGCCCCTCCTCCCTCCTCGGCACCCCGGATCGCGTCGCGGAGACTCAGGTCTTCCCCTG
>NW_005357294.1:543896-545041 GCF_000412655.1 Myotis brandtii | reverse complement strand
GTGAGTGTTAGCCGCGTGGGGGGCCGGGGAGGGAGGCGGACAGCGGCACCCTTCCCCCTCGGGTTCCTTCTGGGGCCTCAGTCCGAGCCGCTCTCTCACCCTCGCCTCGCATTCTCTGCCAAATCAAATTCTTCCAGCCCAGCTTCCCGGGCTCTGTCCTCCATATCGAATATAATGACGCATATCGAATCGCATGGCGCCCCCGGGGTGTCCGCGCTGGAGGACGAACTCCCGGGGCCCAGCAGGCAGGCCTGGGCGGCCCCCCACACACCTCTCTGTCTTCGCTTTGCGGGTAAAGCCCCCGGGGTGCGGATGCGTCGGGTTTTTCTTTCTGTATTTTACGTTTTATTTATGAACGGATTGCACTCGGGTCAGGGAAGGGGCGCGGAGGCCAAAGCCTCGGCGGCGACTCCGCCCCAAGGGCCCGCCCCATTGGCCGCCGCCTTTGTGACGTCACTGCATGCAGCCCCAACCCTCCTCCCGTCCCTTCCCGGGGCTGCCCGCTCCCTCCTCCTCTTAGTTAGTCCGAAGCCGACTATAGAGCAATAATGCGCACTGCATGCGAAGCTGCCGCCGCCTCTAGTTACTGAGAATCAGGTATCCCCCGCCCTCCTGCCCCATAGGCCCCTAGATCAGGGATGCTGCGCGGGGCCGGACGCGCAGCCTTTCTCCCCCTCCCTGCCCCCACCCCCCACGGCAGAGCCCGGCGGTGTAATGGTGTCAGGGGGTTCCCCCAGGACCCCTCCTTCAGTTGTTCATCACCCACTGAGCGGGCATTGGGTCCCTCCTAGGTGCCAGGCCCATTGCCGAGTCTGCCAGGGCCTGGGCGACCTGCGGGGGTGGCCTGTTTGTGACGGGGCCCAGCGCCCTGGGGTGTGCCAGGGACAGTGGCAGAGGCGAAGAGAGAGGCCGGATCCCTAAACCCAAATCCGCACCCCACCTTCCCACCCCGGGCCAGTGCTCGGCGCAGTCGGTCTCTGCCTCTGACTGGGGCCTGGCTCGGGGCAAACACCAGGCCCCAAGGTTGCCCACATTGACCCCAGGGACCCCAGGACTTCCACGCCCTGGCTCTGCCGGCTCTGCCCGTGGGGACAGGGCCCCAGGCCAACCGGAAAGGTGCAGGCTGGCGCCTAGGACTTGGTCAG
>NW_005357294.1:542103-543523 GCF_000412655.1 Myotis brandtii | reverse complement strand
CGCCCACCCGAGGGCCCAGCAGAGCAGCTCCCACATCCCCAACCCCTACATCCCAGGTCGATGCCCACACAGCTCCCAAGCCGGGGCCTGCCCGCCTGTGCGGGGCACACTCGCATGCACATGCACACACAGGCCCCGCCTCCCCCCACGCCTGTCCACCTACCTAGGGAGAAGGCCGGAGGCAGTGGCCACCAGAGCCTCCTGCTCACATACTCCCACCCGGAACAGGCCGGGATTTTTACTCGGGCCGCGCCCCTCTTCCGCCCCCGTTTGGGGCCGGGCCGGCCGGACAGACGGACGGACGGACAGACCTCCTTCCTAAGCACAATAGCACCAGCTCCCCGGAGCGCCGCACCTCCACGAGGAGAATAAACGCCACTCTTGATAGAACTCGGAGTGTCGGCTGGTGTGTCCAGGGCTGGACCCGCACTGCAGGGGGTGCTGGCCACGTCGCGGGGTGGGGGCGGGGTGGACAGGCCAAGGGAGGGCGGGCTCAGGGAGTGGCAAGCAGCCTGCTCACGCGGTCCTGGGGGCACGCTGCTGCCTTTTGCTACAGTGCAACCCATGTCCGTGTCCATTTGTGTCCCCTTTTGCAAGAGTGTCTTTATAAGCCCCAGGGGCAACCCCCCCCCCCCAAGGCAAAGCATCTGTCATGTCTCCCGGGGCAGGTAAACCTCCTCTCTGCCAGGAGTTGGAGGAGCTCCGGCTTCCAGCATGAAGCCAGGGCGGTTCTAGAATGGCCCGAGTGGTCCAGCAGGGCCTGGAGTCCCATGGCCTGAGGTGCCCCCACTCTCCCTGTGGTGGTTCCTGCTGCAGCCGCCAGCAAGCCCTCTTGATGCCAGTGGAGAAAAGTGGAGTTGACAAGGGTGCGAGGTCTGATCCCTTCCTGCAGCCTGCTACCCGCATCCTGACCCTCAACCCAGGGGACAGGTTCCCCCATCCGAGGAGGCCTCCATGGTTCTGGGGAGGAGGTTCCCAGGGTCAGAGAGGCTTCCACCAGCACCCACAGCCCCCTCAGCCTGGAGAGGATGAGTCAAGCTGAGGAGATGAGGGTGGGGCTGTGCTGGGTGGGGACAGCCCGGGGACAGGGATCACCTACCCCACATGCCCCGAGACACTTAGACAGGCAGGTATGAGCTGAGAGGCCCAAGGGGAAACCCGGTCAGCCCACACTGGCAGGGGATAGGCCCACCCAGACTCCCTCAGGTGGACAGCAGGGAGCCTGACCAGCAGCAGGTCGGAACCCTGAGGCCAGTTGCTCAGGGTGGGGCTTACGTGGGCCCTGCTCCTGGGGGATCGGAGGAGGTTCCTCCTTTTTGGTGCGTTCACAGTCCGTGCCTTCCCACTGGCTCCTGGCCCTGCTTTCCTGGCCCTCAACTTCAAGGCTGGAACCTTGGCTTCCCCCTCCCCCACGCATCCC
>NW_005357294.1:540589-541956 GCF_000412655.1 Myotis brandtii | reverse complement strand
CATCCCCCCCAACCACCCCTCCATCCCCGGTTCATTCTGGTCACCTTCTGTCGCCACTTGCCAGCTGACTGCTTGCAGCTGGGATGTGGACATAGTTATTAGGCCACCAATACGATCTTTCACTTAAAAAAAATTTTTTTTTATTGATTTCAAAGAGGAGGGGAGGAGAGAGAAATATCAATGATGAGCCCTAGCCGGTTTGGCTCAGTGGATAGAGCGCTGGCCTGCGGACTGAAGGGTCCCCGGTTCGATTCCTGGTCAAGGGCACATGCTCAGGTTGTGGCTGGATCCCCAGTGGGGGGGTGTGCAGGAGGCAGCCCATTAGTGGTTCTCATCACTGATGTTTCTGTCTCTCCCTTTCCCTTCCTCTCTGCAATCAATAAAAATATATTTTTTAAAAAATAAAAGTTTAAAAACCAAAAAATACCTGCCAGTTAGGGATGCCAGGCTGGCATCAGCCCCAGAAGGTCCAGTGGCAGCACTGCCACCTCTAGGACGACTGGGCGCCGGAGCAGAGGTGGTGGTGCAGGGGTGAGCGAGGCCGGTTGGAGAGGCCGCTGACCTGAGCTTGCTACAGGTGTTTTTAGGTAAACCAGGCCTGAGCCCCCAGTAAGCCCCGAACCCTGAGATCCAGGATGCTCGCATTCCATGCCCGTGAGAGATGAGGGCTCAGCCAAGGTGGAACGCGGACTTGCCTGCCCAAGGGCCGCATTTTGTGGTGGTCACGGTGGCTTAGTTTCATTTAAGGACAGGGGCGATTGCAGACTATACAACGACACCGAAGCATCCGGTCCTCCCCGAGATTCGGCATCCCCTGGCTAAACTGGCCCGGGTAGGAAACGGGGGCGGCCCCGCGCGTCTGCGGACGCGGGCCGGAGGGAGGCCGGTTGGAGGGGGTGCCTACTCCGCTTGTCAGCACCGTCTCCCTACCCCGGCCGGGCCCTGGGAATCCACGGGCGGGCTGGGCGGGCGTCCCGGGGACACGGGACCTGGGACTTTCTCCCGCTCCATTCTCTGGCCTGGAGCGTGTCTGACAACCTACGCGGAGGAAAAGCTGGTGCCCGCGGTGGAAACCACAATCGTGCTCCGCAAGGTGCGCTCTCGGGACCGACCCGCTGGGGGGTGGGCGAGGCGAGCTCCCACGGACAGGGCTCCGATCGATCGGCGGCCGGACGGTAACGCACCGTGGGTTTCATCACTAACCTCCGTCCCCACTCTCCGCGCCTGTTTTTGCGGAGGGGGCCATGGGGCAGCCCAGCGGCCAGGCGGCGCACAGCTGCCAGCAAGCTGTGGGGAGCAAAGTCCTCCGCGCTCCGGTCCGCGCCGGAGAACTACAACTCCCAGGGTGCCCCGCATCGGGCGACCAC
>NW_005357294.1:537189-538741 GCF_000412655.1 Myotis brandtii | reverse complement strand
CCCCGGCCTCTGAGAAGGACAAGGACCGAGACGCCGATGTGGGCAGCGGCTCCTGGGACCTAAGGTGAGCGGTGCCACTGACTCATAACCTCTGACCCCTGACCCAGGCCCCTGCAACCCTCCCTGTTCCGGGGCATGGCCGCGGCAGCGCCAGCTCCGAGTCCGGGAGCCTGGTCCCCGGACTTGGCGTAGCCAGGGGTGGCCCTGGGGCTCCCACAGGGAAACAGGTCTAGGGGTGCAGGTCGCCTGCCGGGGTCACTCAGGCGGGGGCGCCGAGGGGAGCCGGCAGCAGCCCCGCTTGCAGACCCTCCTGCATCTGCGCATCCTCAGGGGGGTCAGGAGCCGGGCGGCGTGGGGGGCTGGTCCCCGCCGAGCTCAGGTTCCCTCGGTTCGTCCGGAAGGAGACGGTTCGGATCTGGGTTTGCGATGAGGGTGGTCTCCTGAGGGCTGTGAGGGTGCCTTAGGGGTGGGGGGCCAGCAGGAGACGGGCTGCCTGAGGACGGGGGGAGGGGGCAGTGACAGGCTGTCCTCTGGAGGAGGAATCGGGGTCCCTTCCTTTCCCGGCGCTTTCATCCCTCGCCCAGCGCTTGGCGGGCTGGGGCCCTGCTGTTCCAGGAGGAGTGTTTGCTGTGGGGACCGCTGGGCCTTGGTTGGGTGCAGGAGGGGGGCCCACCCCCAGGTGGACAGAGAGGAAGGGACGGAGGAGCAAGTCCAGGCCGACAGGACCTGGCTGCCTGGCCACGGCTCCCCCTTCGCCGCCCCGGGGCTGTGGACTAGAGGTTATAGAGGAGGAAGCGGGCAGTCGGTCACCGGTTGGCAAGGATTTGCTCTCCGTGGTTGAGAACTGAGTCTTTCCTCACGGGCACCCTGGGGACGTGGTGGGCGAGGGCAGCTGGGGTGTGGGCACTGCACCTGCCCTTGGAGCGCTCACAGTCCACCTGAGCGATAAGATAATCCCCGCGGAGCAGGGTGAGCAAAGGTCAGACACGAAGTTCATGAAGGCTCTAGGGCCCTCTGCTAGCTCCCCGAGTTATCTTCTCCAGGGGGCGGGGGCATGGCTAGCATGATCTCTGGAGGAGGTGGAATTCCGACCTTTTGTGTGAGATGGGTGGGGGCGGGCATGCTGGCTCCACTCTGGGAGAGGCAGTCACTGTACATGGGCCGGAACCGGTCCTGTCCTTCGCTAGCTGGGCGAGGGGGAGCCCACCCTGGAGGCCTGGACCCCTGGGAACGGAGCAGACGGTGCCAGGGATGGGCTGCCCAGGGCTGGAGGGGGAGCTGGTGACCGCATTCCCTCCTGGTTTCCAGGCCATGTGTGCTTGTCTCTCAAACCAGGATGCCACAAGGTTCGGGGTCCCTGGGGCTGTGGCCATGGTTGGGGGGTGGGGGCTGGGGGGCTGAGCCTGCCTTGCTCTGGCTGCCTTCCTGGGATTGGCCTCTGGCACTAGGCCACCTGCCTGTCCTCCTCCCTGCTGTGTTGCCTGTTCTTTCCCCTTCCTGCCCCCCCCCCCCCCCCCCCCCCCCCCCCCCCCCCCCGCCCGCGCGGGGCGCG
>NW_005357294.1:529653-537175 GCF_000412655.1 Myotis brandtii | reverse complement strand
ACCCTTCCTGCTCACCTGGGCCTGGGCAGGCGGGCCAGGCCCTGGTGTGAGCTCATTTCTTCCAGCCCAGGGCCAGGGTGTGGCTGTGGGCAGGAAGGAGAGGACACCCCTTTCTGCCCTGCCTGGCTCACTCCTTCCCAGGGCTCCACACACTCTCCCTCAGTGCAGGGCTCTCCCAGGGGGTTTGCCTCTGCCTCTCCCCTTCCAGCAGGTCCGAGGCTATGGGGAGCTCACTCAGCCACCTTGCACCCAGGCTTGGCCCAGAGGTTGGGGGGGTGCTGAGGAGATGCAGCTGGGGGTGAGCTGGCACTCTGCTCCCCCTTTGCTCTGCTTGGCCCACGAGCTGGCCCACGTGGCCCTGGGTGTGGCTCACAACCGGGGCTGTGCCTCTGCGCCGGCTTCAGACCTTGTTGGGCCTCGGTTTCCCTGTGCCCAGCCCCCGGTGCTGATGTGCGGGTTGCGTGAGGCGACACACATGATGGTTAGAAGGGCCCTGCTGGCTGGGTGGGCCTGGGGCGTGGGTGTGGGCGCTGGCAGAGGCTGGAAAGCCCCTGCAGGAGGGGAGAAGGTGAGAGTCTGGTGTGGGGGCAGAGCCTGCCTCCGGTGCCAGCGTGCCCGTTTGCTCTCTGGCCCTGCTGCTGATGCCTGGCAAGGCTGGGCGTCTGTGGGCCTCTGTGGACGGTGTGCTTTCTCCCCTGGTCGGGGTCTCTGACCTGGGGTTGACGAGGCCAGGAAGCTGGTGGAGGGCCCTGAGGGGTGGCTGTGGGCTGTTTGGGGAAGGTCTGAAAGGGTTCTATAACGTTCACCCTTTGTCCACCCCTATTTTCACCTTAGAGTCTGACGCAGATAAAGCCAGCACAGTCTTGGTGGCCCAAAGGGGGCAGGGGTCACGGTGTTGTGAAAGGCCCTGTGGGTGTGCCCCGCTGGGCGGCTTTGGGCTGGTTCCAGTGAAAGCCAATGGGCTTGGGCTTGGGGGAGGGCGTCTGGGACAGGCTCAGAGACCCTCCTCTCTGGGGAGCTGGGCCTCGGACCCCTACCCGCCTCACGGAAAGGCAGGTGCAGGGCCTCAGGGGGAAGAGGGCCTTGGGTGGAGGTCACAGCCTCCCTGTGAGGCCAGGAGGGACCTGGAAGGTGGTGCCAGGCCAGGGAGAGGCTGGGAGAGGCAGGTGGGCCAGGCAGGTCCAGCCTGGGTCTGGGAGGCAGGAGTGCGTGTCCGCTGCTGGGGCTGAAGAACGCTGAGCAGCATCTTGGCTTCTTGGTCCCTCGCCTCCCCTCTGAGTGCTGACCCCAACCACAGCCAGGCTCGCCACTGCTTCGCCCTCCGGTGCCTCTCAGGCAGGGATGTGTCTGCAGGAGGGAAGGGAGGCCCCGGCCTCACCTGTTTCAAAACTGGAGGTCTTGCTCAATGTTTGTGGGCCTTCCTGCTGGGGTGAGGCTGCGCACAGCCTGTGAGCCAGCTGTGGCCCCTCCCCCCTCTGCGGCACCTGAGGATCAGGCAGGGATGTGAGGGTCCCCCATCCCTAGCACTGGGTGGGAGCATTCCTGCCTGCTTCTATGGGAGACCCCAGCTATCAGGTGCGCGGCCCCCGATGGGCTCCTCTCAGCCCCCAGCCCAGCAGGAGCACCGCGCTGACCTGTGGTTGGAGGCCACACTGCTCCCCGAAGGTCACACCAAGCTGGGTGCTCAGCTGGCCCTGGCAGGTCCCTGTGCCCGCTGAGCTGTGTAGGCCAATGTGGGGAGGTGGTGGTTTGAGGGGGATCCCTTCAGCTCCCTGGTAGGTGGGATGGGCTGCCCACCCCACCTCTGCCCAGCCTTGCTGGGTGGACTCTGGCTGTGGGCCCATCACACTCCGTAGCTCGTGTGGGTGGCGGCAGCTGGTGGCCTCTGGAGCGAGGCTGGGTCCGGGCCTACGGTGCTCGGGCCGACGTTGCCCTGGGCTGGGCAGGCCTCTGCCTGGCTCCCCTCAGACTGTCAGGCAGGAGGGTTGGAGTGGGGAGTGGACACAGCTGCTGGGCTGGGAGGGGTGGGCAGTTTGTGGCCCTCCCCGAGGTTCTCACTGCCTCCTGCCCTCAGGTGCCACCGCCTGCAGGATTCTTTGTTCAGCTCGGACAGCGGCTTCAGCAACTACCGTGGCATCCTGAATTGGTGTGTGGTGATGCTGGTGAGTGGGATGGTGGCTGGTGGGTTTGTGTGGGAGGCTTCTGTGCTGTGAGCTGTGGCTGAGGGGCACTGGGGAGCAGAGAGGAGTGAACAGGAGGGGTGGCTGGCCCTGGGCTGATGGGCTGCGGGGTTGAGGATGGGGTGTTCTGTGGGTACGGGGCTTCCTTGGCAGCATGTGTGAGTCGTTTGGGGTCCCAGAAGAATCCCCTCTGCTCCTGAATGGCCCTCGTGGGTGTGGAGCCCCTGGCTGGCCTGGCCTGGGTCGAACAGGGCTGAGAAGATGGCTTTTGGGCTCAGCACAGCAACCCAGCCATTGCTCTACGGGCCCCAGTCCCTCTCCCTTAGCCCGGGTCGTAGGTGCCCCCAGGAAAATGCCTCTAACGTACCTTGTGGCCTGGCTGAGGCCCCTGCTGCTGGGGCCCAGTTCCTGCTGGCACCTTGTGGGGGTGGGACTGGTAGTGCTGGCCTAGGAGCAGCTGGAGTCCAGGGCTCAATGGGCAGCATGCAGGGTGGGGCTGGGAACAAGGGTCTGTTTGGGCTGATACGGCCCCAGGCCTTCAACCCTCAGCCTGAGACACACCTGCCCCAAGGCTCCTGGCTGCTCCTACGGAGGCCCCAGGCACACCACACCCTCCCTGCGCAGTCCTAGGAGGCGCCCTGGGAGCTGTGGGCGCACTGCCTGGTGGGTGAGAGGCTGGTGGGATGGGGTTCTGGTCCTCTGGGGCCATTGCAGGCCTGGGCTGGGCTGGCAGAGGCTTGGCCGCGGGCAGCACTGCTCGGCTCAGCCCCACAGCCTTTGCCCTGCTTCTGGAGCCTCTGCCATGCCCGCCGCGGATGTGCGCCTCCCTCTCTTGCAGATCTTGAGCAATGCACGGCTGTTCTTGGAGAACCTCATCAAGTGAGTCTCTTCCCCAGGGCCCTGGCCCCACCTCTGAGGCCCCGCAGCTCTCACTGGCCACTCGGGCCCCCCTCACCTGCTCAGGCCTTCATCTCCCCACCCCCAGGTACGGCATCCTGGTGGACCCCATCCAGGTGGTGTCTCTGTTCCTAAAGGACCCCTACAGCTGGCCGGCCCTGTGCCTGATTATTGGTGAGCTGGGCACTGAGGAGGGTCTTGGGTGGGGGAGGGCTTACTGGGCCTGAACCGCCCTGTGCTCTTCTGTCCACAGTGGCCAATGCCTTTGCTGTGGCCGCCTTCCATGTGGAGAAGCGCCTGGCAGTGGTAAGCAGTGCCCGCATGCCGCTGCCTGGGCCAGAGGTCCTTTCCTCACAGGCCTGGGCTCAGGGCAGGTGCCACCCTCCCCACTGTGTGTGGCTCTCCTGGGAGGGGCTGCACCCTCGGCCTGGCAGTCTTCCCCAGGGGGACCCGTGGTCCAGGGAGTGGGCCCTGGCTGAGTGCTGCCCCTACCCCCCAGGGTGCCCTGACGGAGCAGGTGGGGCTGCTGCTGCACGGGCTGAACCTGGCCACCATTCTCTGCTTCCCAGCGTCTGTGGCCTTCCTGCTGGAGTCCATCACGCCAGGTGCCCCCCATTCCACCTGTCCCATCCCAGCTGGTCATGGGGGGACCCCAGGAGAGGCCCAGGCCAGCCTCAGGGGCTGCCCCTGGCCGCAGCTCTCCTGTGGGTGGTGTGGGAGGCCACGGCCTGACCCTGCCTTTCCTGCAGTGGGCTCCGTGCTGGCCCTGATGACGTACACCATCCTCTTCCTCAAGCTGTTCTCCTACCGGCACGTCAACCTGTGGTGCCGAGAGCGCAGGGCTAGTGCCAAGGCCAAGGCCGGTGAGGCTGCCTGCCAG
Organism: Myotis brandtii; assembly: GCF_000412655.1. Classification (NCBI taxonomy): domain Eukaryota; kingdom Metazoa; phylum Chordata; class Mammalia; order Chiroptera; family Vespertilionidae; genus Myotis; species Myotis brandtii. The sequence goes on along the minus strand of NW_005357294.1, from coordinate 533,218 downwards.
GGGCGGGCGGGACTGGGCAGCAGCGGGGCCTCACCTTGCGCATCCCTCTCCTTCCTTCCCTTGCCACCTCCCAGCTTCTACCGGGAAGAAGGCCAACGGTGGGGCGGCCCAACCCCCGGGCACCGTGAGCTACCCGGACAACCTGACCTATGGAGGTGAGGGGCCTGCAGCTGGCCTGGAGGTGGGGGACAGGGGTGGGGTCCGCAGGCCGGGCCCTGGTGCCAGCTCTGCCCTCCCGTTCCAGATCTGTACTACTTCCTCTTTGCCCCTACGCTGTGCTACGAACTTAACTTTCCCCGCTCCCCCCGTATCCGAAAGCGCTTCCTGCTGCGGCGGCTACTTGAGATGGTGAGGCTGGGGGTGTGAGGGGCTGGGTGGTCCCAGATGCTGGGGCTCAGTTTGCTGCTCTGCTTCCTCCCCCAGCTGTTCTTCACCCAGCTCCAGGTGGGGCTGATCCAGCAGGTATGGGAGCAGGACGGGTGAGGGTGCAGAGGGGCTGCCTGGTGCTCTGGGTGGAGCTGACGCTGTGCCCTCCTTTGCAGTGGATGGTCCCTACCATCCAGAACTCCATGAAGCCCTTCAAGGTGAGTGGCCAGGCTCCCCTGTGGCTGGAGGGGGTGTGGCCTGGGAGCCAGCTGAGCCTTGTCCCTGCAGGATATGGACTATTCCCGCATCATCGAGCGCCTCCTGAAGCTGGCGGTGAGCAGGCTGGGCTTGGGCCGGGGGGGGCTGAGGGGGGGTTCTGGAACCTGACACCACCTGTCCCCCAGGTCCCCAACCACCTCATCTGGCTCATCTTCTTCTACTGGCTCTTCCACTCCTGCCTGAATGCCGTGGCCGAGCTCATGCAGTTTGGGGACCGCGAGTTCTACCGGGACTGGTGGTGGGTGACCTCAGTGGGGGCTGGGGCTGGGGCTGGGGCCAGGGCCAGTCATGGCGCCCTCTGATCATGGTCTCTTACCCCAGGAACTCTGAGTCCGTCACCTACTTCTGGCAGAACTGGAACATCCCCGTGCACAAGTGGTGTCTCAGGTGGGTGTGTGGTGGGTGGTGGCAGGCCCTCGAGTGGACCTGGGCACCTGCCCACGGCCTCCTCCTCCCACAGACACTTCTACAAGCCGATGGTCCGGCGTGGCTACAGCAAGTGGGTTGCCAGGACCGGGGTGTTCCTGGCCTCGGCCTTCTTCCACGAGGTCAGTGCTTTGTGGGCACCCTGCTTTGGGCCCGGAGCTGGGGTGCTGTGGCCCTGAGGAGCCAGCTGACAGCCCTCTCTCCCCTCACCCAGTACCTGGTGAGCATCCCTCTGCGCATGTTCCGTCTCTGGGCTTTCACCGGCATGATGGCTCAGGTGAGCACCAAGGCCTCTTCGCCTGCCCTGTTATGTGCCCGGGGCAGCCAGCCCGCGGTCACCACGGTCAGCTGACTGCATATCCTCGTCCCCAGATCCCACTGGCCTGGATAGTGAGCCGTTTCTTCCGTGGCAACTATGGCAATGCAGCCGTGTGGCTGTCGCTCATCATCGGGCAGCCAGTGGCGGTGCTCATGTACGTCCACGACTACTACGTGCTGCACCACGAGGCCCTGGCGGCAGAGGCCTGAGCTGCTGCCCACACTCCTCACTGCCACCTCGCCTGCCTCACTGCCCATGGCCTCCTCCTGGCCCTGGGAGGCCTCTCTGCCCCTATGGGGCTCCTGCCCCTCAGGAATGGGAGCAGCAGCACAGGCCAGTGCCTCAAGGACCTGTGCTGACCCTACCCAGGGTCCGAGGGTGTCAATAAAGTACTGTCCAGCGTAAGCTCGGCCTGCTGAGGGCGCTGGGTATGGTCTCACCACCTGGTCCAACAGCGCTGGCTGTGGGGGCAACTGCTCGTCGACTCAGAGGGCCTCAGGCTGTGCTCTTGGGATGGGGGACCGGGTCCCTAGGGTCCATGTGCTGGGAGGACAGCGCCCTTGGGGTGGGGGCCAGAGGGGCTGGGCAGATTGCACCTGACGTCATGGGTGGCAACTCTCATTGCCCAAGGTCTGCTGTGTCCAGACTTTCTGCCCAGAAGCCCATTAACACCATGTGTGGGACGTGGCTCAGAACTGGGTGCCCAATCCTCCCAGAAGTGAAGCTGGGCTTGGGGCCGGGCCTGGAGGGGGTCAAGTATTGGCGCCAATCCTTGCCGGGGTCTCCCCCTTGGTGGTGATGTACCCATGTAGGCGGGGGCACTTGCCTCAGGAGCAATGTCTGCATGACCCGAGTGGGCCAGCTCTTCCCACCCTGCTCTCCTGGTCTTGGGCTGGGCTGTCCCCATGGTGCAACCTCAGGACACTGCCCAGATCCTGCCACCTGCCAGGTGGGAGGCAGCCTGGGCCTGGATCCAGCTCCGGATAGAAGAGCCTAGGGCTGTGCCAGGCCAGGTGTGTCACTTGGCAGCTGGGCCCCACAGGGAGCGTCTGAGATGCCAAACAAGAGCCCACTCCACCCAAGTCCTCCTCTCCCTTGGGCCATAGGGGCCTTGGGGGCGGGGCCTCCTGTCCCTGCCCACGGAGGATAGTGAGCACTGGGGAAGCTCCTGGGCGCTGGCTGTCAGGTGGACTGTGCCTCCCCCACTTGGCCAGACCCTCTTCTCCCAGAGCAGGCCCAGCACCCAGTGAAGGCTCTGCTGGGCAGACAAGCCACATCCCCAGGGGCTCCTGGTGGGAGGCAGGGGCAGGGGTCCTGCAGCCCCACCGGCACCTCAATTAGTCCTGAGTGCACACGGGCCCTAGAGCAGGTGTGCTGGGCACCCTCCTTGCCCCCTGGGAGGAAGTGGCCATAGGCCAGTGTAGAGCTTGTCTTGTCCATCCACGGCCATCTACATATATACCTGTATGTTTATTTCTATGAAGGGGGAAGGGGACTCATGTAAAAACCAAAATACACTTTGTGAAAGCCACAGTATTGGTCAGTTCAGCGTGGCTGTGAAGCCCCAAGCAAGCCATGGCATGCGGGGCTGGGCCTCCTGAACCCTTTAGGAGACAGTGGGGTCCTTGGCTTTGGGGGGCTCAGAGCCCGTCAGCAGGGAGATGGTGGGGTTGTCTGCATAGTTGTCCCCCTCTGAGAAGTAGGAGCCCTCCCCCAGCTCGAAGAGCACAGGCAGGTCGCTGCTCCCCACGTCCATGGGGCCGGGGTCCATCAGGAGCAGGGGCTGTGCTGTGTAGTGCACCAGCTGCTTTCCTGGGGGTGGGGATGGGGGGCACGGTGAGGATGCTGGTGGGAGGGACGGGAGGGGACGGGAGGTGTGCAGGTGGGCTTGCTCACCTGAGTCGGGGCTGCTATTCTCTGCCTCGAGAGGCCTGGGGGGCTCCTGGGGAGAAAGGAGCTCCTGGATCTGCTGGGGCAGGAGGGTTTTGAGGGTTCCTGCTCCCCCACCCTCGTCACCTCCCTCCACCCTACCCCCACTCTACACACACTGGCCAGGCTGCTGTCCAGGTCCGGCAGGTTCATGTCTGGCACTGTCACCGAGGGGCTGAACAGCTGGGAAAGAGGAAGAGAGTCAGGCTGGGCCTGCGAGCAGGGTGGGTGGCGGGAGGTGGGCGG
>NW_005357294.1:519776-529561 GCF_000412655.1 Myotis brandtii | reverse complement strand
GGGGGTGGGACTCACGTCCAGCAGGGCACTGGTGTCCACACTGAAGCCGTGGCTGCTCAGCATGGTCTGCAGGTTGTCCAGGTTGGAGTCCATGGCATCCAAGTGCTCACTGAGCTCAGCCCTGGCCGGGTGAGGGGGCAGCTGAGGCATCACTCCAGTGCCTTCCCCTCAGCCACACCCACCCCTGCCTGGGGCCAGAGCAGCAGTGTGTGGACAGGGCCTGGGTGCCTGGCAACTGGGGGGGAAGAGTGGCTTGGGCCACACCGGCTGGCCCGCCCCTGCAGGCCTCCAACAGCATGAGGCTGGGCCAGGAGGGTTCAGGCTTGGAGCAGCCGGGGGCAGCTGTTCAGGCTGGAAGTCTTGCCTTTGCATGGAAGACAGTAGGGAGGGGAAGGCTGTGCTCAGTGTGAGGTGGGCCAGGCTTCCCTCGTGCGGGTGGGAAAGACCCAGGTCTGGTGGCTGTGACCATGGGGTGCCCCGAGGACACTGAGGAGTGGCCAGCCCGCCCTGAGAGAAAGCCAGTTTGCACAGTAGCAGGGACCCGGACAGACTAGTAGCTGAGCTCGCCCGGAAGGCCCCTCGTTGTCAGCCAGTGATTTGGGGAACAGGCTTGGGCCCCAGGGCCGGGGGGCCACACTCCCTGCAGGCAGCCTGGGATACCGTTCACCAGGCTTGGCCGAGTGGTCCTCAGCTGGGGAGGGGCCCGAGCTCTGGAAGAGCCCTCCTCCCTCCCCAGTGGGGACAGCGCTAACCCTGGCTGGAATCGGCCATGCAGAGAGGAGGAGGGGTAGGGGAAGAGGCGGGCGACCCCAGACATCTGTGGAGTGCGAGCCAAACTGCAAGATATAAAGACAAGAGCCCCATTGCAGCCGGGCCCAGAGGGCGCGTGCCCCCGCCCACGTGCCTGGCTCTGGTGGCAGGGCCTCTGCTGGGCGGCAGGACCAGGTGACTGACAGCTGTAGCCAGGGTGGCCCAGAGAGCAGGTGCAACAGGCCACCATCCTCAGCTCCTGAGTGACAAGGCTGTGGGAGCCAGGCTGGTCTCCAGCTCCCTCCCCAATCCCAAACTCGGAGCTGAAGACCACGTCTGCAGCCCTGTGCCCAGCCCTCCAGGACAGTCCTAGCCAGAAGCCCCAGGCACATCCGGGGGGGAGGGAAGTGGAGGGCAGCACTCACTTGTCCAGGCAGGCTACGCTGAGGCACTTCTCAGGGGCCGAGGTGGGCGGGGTTGAGGGGGGCCGGCCCCCCGCATCTGGGAGGGTTGTGGCTGAGGCAGCTGGGGCAGGCTCACTCTCCCGCAGAATGGAGTCAATGAGGGCAGTTGGGGACAGGGGGGTGTCCACAATGGAGGACTGGAGCCCAGGACTTGCCTCCTCCACCGGGGGGCTCCGAGGAGGACTGGGAGGCTCCTCCTTGACGTGCACCAGGGGGCTGCTCGACAGGGGCCTGCGGGTGGGGGCACAAGCATCAGTAGGCACCTCTGTGGCCCCAGCCCTCTTCGGACCACGAGGGAGGTGGCGCGGTCCCCACCGCTCATCTATGCTCCTGCCGGGAGAGGCCACGGGGCTACTGGGAGTCAGCTCGGTGATGTCGGAGATGATGGGTCTGGAGCTGGAAACGGCATCTGGGGAGTAGAGGCTGGAGCTGCTGTAGGCCGGGGACGGAGCCTGCCATCAAAGGAGGGGACACATGTGGCTTGTGCCCAGGCAGCACTGTCCCCGCCAGGCCCGCTGCGCCCAGAGCTCACCGAGTAGGGACCGGAGCCGTGGATGGGCTCCAGGGAGTACTGCCGGCTGTACTTGGGCAAGGAATGTGCTGAGCCACTGTCGTTCAGCATCAGGGGGCTGCGGGGAAGGGTGGGTTAGCTGCCTCCTGGCCCCGGTGGCACCCAGGACCCAGTGCTGAGAGACGGGCACCCGCAGCGCCTCACATCTTTCTTTTCACCCCCAGGATCCGGTTCGACTGCACCAGCGAGATGAGGAACTGGATAAGCTGTGGGGGTGGGGGGAGGCGCACAGTTAGCCCAGCCGAGGAGGTGACAGCAGGCGCCCGGCAGGCCCACCGTGTACCTTGTTGACGACTTTCTGCTGCTGGGCGTGCTTCTGCCGCAGGCTGGCCACCTCCCGCCACAGGGCCTCGTTTTCACTGCAGCAGACCAGGGCGCAGTCAGTGGGGCCAGGTCCCAGGAGCCCCAGATTGAAGGGCTCCACAGACACTCCACCCCAACCCGGGCAGTGCAGGGCTGTTGGTGACCACACATCGCTAGCTTGTCTCTCCACTACGGACAAGGATGGGCTACGGAATGTGACCGGGGCAGGCCAGACCTTGCTGCCACTATCCCCCTCCTTGCTCACCTGCACCTCAAGGGAGGGATGCTCAGAGTCAGGTGTGTGTGTGTGTGTGTGTGTGTGGGGGGGGGCGGTCAGCTGGAGGCTGAGGTCAGATGCAGGCGGAGTGTTGTCTGCACCCCAGAATCCTGCTGAGACCTACTGGGGGCCTTCTTGGCCAGGTGAGCTGGCTGACCCTTGAAGGCCTCCCCCACCCTCGACCTTAGCCCAGCCTGAGGACAGGAAGGCAGGCCAGAGGGACAGTGGTAGCCCAGCTCTCCAGGCTGCAGAGCAGCATATGGGGTTGATCTGTTACCTTTCCAGGGCTCAGGGCCTGAGTGTAGCTCAGAGGTGGCCCAGGGAGTGGGAAGAGCCAGGTGAGCCCACCCTCCCAACAGGTGAGCAGGGCTATGAGCGGGTCTGCCCTCTGCTGGGCCCGCCCTGCCCCCCCCTCCCCCCGCATGTCTTCTTGATAGAGTGGACCCTCTTGGCCTCACCTAGAGGTGCCCTGACTGAAGGCCACGCTCATCTGGCCCCCAATGGGAAGAGTCAGAGCCCAGGAGCCACCTCTATGACAAAGGGGTCACAAGGGCACCAGCACCTGCCCCCTGAGCAGCTTTGAGGTGACCCTGAGCTGAGGACACCACCCTGGCTGGGGTTCCTGAGGTCCCCAGGGCCCTCACGGGCATGGGAGGAAACCCAAGCAGGCATTTCTGAGGGTCTTGGGTGAGGGGGTAGCACAGGGCTGTTATGTGGTCACCAGACATGAGCCAGGGGCAGGGGTTCCAGAAAGTACCTGCTCCCTGCTCCCCAGGCCTAAGGTGGGGAAGGCAGGAGAGGGGACGTCTGTGCTGAGTGATGCCAGGGACAGTGGGAGCCAGCAGGAGGGGCCTGGCCACCCTGGTCTGCGGGGAGGGCCCGGAGGGCTGGTGTGAGCAGGCGGAGTGAGGCCAGTGCTCTGAGGAGCCCAGCTCCGCACGCTGCTGCAGGAGCGGTCAGACCCCACCTCCCGGGGAAGGAGGATGTCCCGGCAGGCCCTCGAGGGTGTGCAAGGCCAAACCTAACTCTGGGGAGCAAAAGGCCCAAGAGCACCGGCCACACCTCCTGCAGGCGGCGGGAAGTGCCTGGCCACGCGGCCCAGCGTCGCACCCTTGTCTGCCCCACCTGCCGCTCGCTCCCCGCGGGACCTACTGCTTCATGGCCAGGAGCTTGGAGTCCATGCTCTCCTGCTTCCCCTTCATCAGCTGCACGTCGGTCAGCAGCTTGGTGACACTGTCCTGGTGAATCTTCATGTCCTCACTCTTCAGGGTGGACACCTGGGTCCCCACAGGAGGGTCACTGTGATGGGCCCCACAGAATCGGGGGGTCTGGACACAGGGAAAGGGCCAGGGGCTGCGGCCTTGAGATCGGCCTTCACTGCAGCAGCTGGCGCGGCACAGGCGGGGGTCCACGCGGACAAGCGGAGGGGGCCATCAGGAAGAGGGCTTGGAGCAGCCAGGCCAGGCCAGCAGGGCACCAAGTGGACGCGGCAACCCCACCGCCGGAGGGAGGTCAGAGGGTGTGGGGACAGGGAGGCCGCTACTTACGCTGGTCACCTTCCTCTTGATGTTCTCGAGGAGCTGCTCCTGGCCGCGCAGGAAGCAGGGGTGCTGGAACTCGGTGTCGTCCCGCTCCGGCTTGACCAAGCCGCCCTGCTCAATGTGCACCACCTTCCGGAAGCCATCTGCACACAACGGGGCACGGGCAGCTCTGCCTTAGGACTGGGACCAGCCCCCCCGCCCCCCCGCACTGCCATCTCAGAGTTCCTGCCCGCAGTGGCTGGGCAGTCTGGCCTGAGCCCCCAGGTGTGCTGGCTCCATGCCACACCCTGGAGAAGAGGGACCACAACCTGGTGGCTCCACCCTGACCACAGGCAGGGCCACTGCTGGCTCCCTCTGCCAGCTGGAACTCGGTGTCGTCCCGCTCCAGCTTGACCAAGCCGCCCTGCTCGATGTGCACCACCTTCCGGAAGCCATACATGTTGAGCTGCCGCACGAAGCTGGCCATGTTGTTGTGCTTGAAGTACTTGGGCAGCACCTCCTTGGCAAACTGGCCCTGGTCGTACACGTGGAAGCTGTTCCCACTCTGCCGGGAGACATGCAGGCGAGTCAAGCGCAGCCGGTGAGGGCACAGGGCCTCCGCGAGCAGCAGGCAGCCATGCTCCCTCCTGGGGGGCGGAGGCCACGGGAGCTGCTCGCCTGAGAGATGGGGACCTCATCGCAGTCAGGGTGCCCCGCCCAGGGTCCTGAAGCTTCCCCAAGGCCAAGGCCACATCCAGGAAGCACCACAGCACTGCAGGCCCACTCTCTAGGCCAGTGGTCGGCAGACTCATTAGTCAGCAGCCAAATATCAACAGGACAACGATTGAAATTTCTTTTGAGAGCCAAACTTTTTAAACTTAAACTATATAGGTAGGCACATTGTTATTAACTTAATTAGGGTCCTCCTAAGGCTTAGGAGGAGCCGCAGTTTGCCGACCACGGCCCTAGGGGAATCCACTTTAGCTGCAGCACGCAAATGCACCCGCGAAGAGCTGAGACCCCACCTAAGGCAGCCAATAAATGGGGCCCTAATTCCAGTTACTCTGGAGGAAAGCTGTGCTCAGAAACGCAACTTCCTCTTCCTCTTGGCATCTGAGATGAGAAACAGGTTGTACAAAACCCCTGCACGACCCGCTTCTCCATGTCCTTCCACGAGGGGTCAGGCAGGCCCTGTGAGGCGCAGGGTGACACGCGACCGAGACTGTAGTGATACACAGGGAGAGCTCCCCACCCCGGGGGAGGGGGGAGAGGGTGAAGGAGATGGGGGAAGGCCCGGATGGTCCCTGCAGCATTAGTCTAGGCCTGGAGCACTTTTTATATATATTTTTATTTTAGAGAGAGAGGAAGGGGGAGAGGGAGAGAGAGAAAAATTGATGAGAAACATTGATATGTTGCCTCTCATATGCGCCCTGACCAGGGATTGAACCCGCAACCCAGGCATATGCCTGAACCGGGACTCAAATCCACAACCCCCTGGTGCAGGGGACGATGCTGCAACCAACTGAGGCACCCAATCAGGGCAGCATTTTTAGATTTTCTTTTCTTTCTTCTTCTTACTTTTTTAACACTTTTATTGATTTTAGAGAGAGAGGAAGGGGAGAGGGAGGGGGGAATTATCAATGTGAGAGAGAAACATTGATATTGGTTGCCTCCTGTACACACCCCAATGGAGATAGAACCTGCGGCCTGGGTATGTGCCCCGAGTGGGAACTGAACCGGCGACCTTTCAGTGCATGGCACAGCACTAACCACCTTCGCCACACTGGCCAGTTAGAGCTTCTTTTGTTATATGCCTTAGGACAGTCTCCAGGGACTAAGTTATTTAAATAAGCTTTGCTGGCTTTGCTGTCTTTGTTTGATTTAACCCACAGCTCTCCCAGTATAAAAAGCCTTTTCTCTAGGATGTCTAATTTTCTTATTTTGTTAATCCTCATCCGAGAATTTTTCCCATTGATCTTCAGAGAGAGTAGAAGGGAGAGAGGGAAGAAGGGGGTGGGGGGGACTGAACCTGCGACCCTTTAGTGCGCAGGCCGGCACTCTAACCACTGAGCAAAAACCAGCCTGCACGGATGTCTAAGTTTCACATCTTTTGGCTGCCTAAGACAGTGGATAGCCCTAGCTGGTGTGGCTCAGTGGGTGGAGCGTCGGCCTACAGACTGAGGGTCCCAGGTTCGATTCTGATCAGGGGGGCATGCCTGGGTTGCAAGCTCAGTCCCCAGTGGGGGGTGTGCGGGAGGCAGCCAATCATTGATTCTCTCTCATCATTGGTGTTTTTCTCTCTCTCCGTTTCTCCCTGAAATCAATAAAAACATATTTAAGAAAAAAAAAGACAGTGGATACCAATTGGGAAAACTTAAAAGGAAGATCTGGGTAGAGCTATCAAGAAGAAATAATGGCCCCAAACTCCCCCAAATTGAAAAATATCCAGTAAGCTAAACGAACCCCAAGACGGGTAAATGCAGAAACCCACACCTGGACACTCCACAGGCGAACTGCAGAAAGCGAAAGATGAAGAGACCGGGAAAGCAGCAGGAGAGGAGACTCCTGACGACCGAAGCTGTTTACGCCAGCAACCACGAGGGCAGAAGGCCACGGGTCATAGAACGCTGCTGAGGCACACTCCCTCCAGGGAGCACGCCGTGCCATCCCCTCTCCCTCTCCTTCCCCCACAGGCATGTACCCCTGAACCTCTAAGTGACCCCATGAGACTTGCACCCCGGGGAGCAATGGGCACCCTCGGAACCTGTCTCCAAGGCTCCCTTTAGTCCGACTTCCCCGAGCGAGCGACCAAGCAGCCCCGCCTGGGCGCCCCGTGGCTTTCTGCAGGCCCTCGGCCGCCCTGTCCCTGGGGTGTGCGCTGTGCTCAGTAAGACTAACCGTGGAAAGGGAAGGAGCGAGTTCCACTCCGGGGAGGGCAGTGGGAGCCGACCACCGAACCACTTCCACGTAAAGCAAGCAGCGCGCACTCAATACCCTGGTCTTGCCTTTGTCCCAAAGGCAAGTAACAAACGAAGAAACATTTATTCAAGAAAATCTACTAAAATTCTGTAGGAACAGTGAGTCTGCAGCACTTGAGCCACCACCCACTCCCCCTTTCACCCCAGGGCCTTGGTTGTTCGGCACTTGGAGGGGCACAGCCAAGACGATGGAGACCACTCTCCCTGCGGCCCCACCCAAGGCCGCCCGCAGCTCATGGAGCAGGCACAGCACCTCACCCGACCCAGCTCCAAGGTGAAGAGGCGAAATGCCTGGTGATTGCAACCAAGAGGCTGGGGGTCCCCTTCTTCATGTTGCTCCCATCCAGGGAATGGAGGCTCTCACGCAGGCATGGCAGGCTGAGAACACTGGGGCTCCCAGCACCCCTCCCAGCTAGCAGGTAGGACAAGCACCCATGCCAGGAGGGGCAAGCTGAGAAGACAGAGGCTACTGCCCTGTCCAGCACCCCGAGCAGCGACGCAGAGAATCTGCTCGGGGGACAGGCCGTCCAAAGGCTAAGTGGACTCGCGCATGCGCCAATCACAGGTGTGTTTCCACCTGTCATTGTCCATCGTGAATTTGGTTGACACTTCTATTATAGAGAAAAGGCGAAGAGTGATTGTTAAAATATTTCTTCTAATTAATTTCCGCACTGGGACACTAGTTAATAAACAATAACACAAGGATGAACTCTGTGCCTTGGCCATTGTGGCTCAGTTGGTTGAGTGGTGTCCCATGCACTGAAGGGTGGCCGGTTTGATTCTTGGTCAGGGTTCTGGGTAGGCTTGGTCCCTGGTGGGGGCCTGCAGGAGGCAGCAGATCCATGTTTCACTCTCACATGGATGCTTCTCTCTCCCACTCCCTTTCTCGCTCTCTAAATGACAATGTTTTCTAGGAATGGAGAGAGTCTTATGTCTTACTTTCCAATCTCTATGTCTTTCATTGGTTTATCTGCCATATTGCGTGACCAGGAGGTCCAATGCATTGTTAAAGAGCAGGGCTGCACCCGACTGGGAGCCCTGCAGTAGTGGTCAGTCCAAGTGTGGCTGGGGGCTAAGAAGCAGCCGGAGTGGGGCCAGAGCTTTCACCCCGTGGGCCGTAGCGGGCAGTCTCCAGTCAGAAGATCTGGAGTTCCTGGCAAAGGCAGGCAGAGAGCAATGGCTGGATGTCAGCAGAGAGAACGTCGACTTCAGAACTGGCTCAACGATTCTCTAGCTCTTACTTCAAGTTTCTTGATGTCTTTGAGGCTCAGTCTTCTCTACAAAAGGGCCATCTGTCACCTCCCCGCATGGCTGTGGATGGAGCACAACTGATACACAGGAGTCAACAAGCACAGCTGTGCTACCCCTCGGTGGTCATCGGCGCAGCCACCCTGGCTCCGGGAGGCACCGAGAGCCTCCAGCCGTGCAGGTCACCTCACATTCTGCTCCTGGAGTGCTGTGACCTGGGGCACCCCTGCAGCATTTTTCATCAAGGGCGGGGCCCACAAGGACCTGTTGGGTCCTGCTGGTTGTCTGAGAATGGGCTTGGCAGGCTTTCGGGCCACGGCAGGCTGAGCCAGGGAGGCGGGTGGGCCTACCTGCCACGGGAACTCTGAAAACAGTCCACGGCCAGCACAGTGTCCAGGTGTGACCAGGCCAATTCTTGGAGTGGTCTCATGGGGAGCTGGTGACCTAAGTGCAGGGACTGCTCTGCTCCAGACTCTCCAACCAGAGACCAGCCCCTCGAGTGACCCTCTGACCACTGGTGGCCTCTGACACAGGCCACGTGGGACGGACCCGGCCTTGGGGACCTCCAGTCACCAGGTCTCTGGGACTTCTCCCAGCCCCACACAACCGTTAGGGTCATTCCTACTTGCAGCGAGAAGAGAACGGCACTGACCAGGCGGGGGCTACAGTGAGGCCCCGAGACACCAGGGCCAAAAGTTAAGCAGGGCCTCCCAGTACAGGAGGCCCTTGTGCTCCAAGTAAAAAGAAGTGCCTCCTCCAGCTGTCCGAGTGCCTCCGGCCTCACCTGACCACGATCCTAGGCTACACAGACCAGGTCAGACACTCAGGCTCCAGCTGTTCTTCGTCCCCGTGAAGAACTTGCCAACCGGGCTCACGGCTGCTGTGGCCACCGTGAGTGGAGGCTGCCACAGGTCTGATCTATCGGACTTTTCTACTCAAAGGCTTTGCCCGGATCACAGACTGCGGGTCCTGGGAGTATGCCAGCAGGGCTCCCCCTACACACCTCACAATCTTTCCTTTTTTAAAATACGTTTTTATTAATTTCAGAGAGGAAGAAAGAGGGAGAGAGAAACATCGATAATGAGAATCACTGATCGGCTGCCTCCTGCCACCCCACACTGGGGATCCAGCCTACAACCCGGACATGTGCCCTGACCGGGAAACCGAACCGTGACCTCCTGGTTCATAGGTGGACACTCAAGCGCTGAGCCACGCCGGCCAGGCCGCCTCACAATCTTTAAGCGCAAACAGCAAGCCGATTAAGGGGCAGGACAAGTCATCCTGGTAGAATTAAGCTCAGATGGCCTCCCCGAACTGGGTGAGAGTGTTCCCTGAGAGCTCAGGGAAGGAGCAGGAGGAGGAAGGCAGAAGAAGGGAAGACAAACGGGGCCATTTCCTCTGGTCAAGGGAAGGGTGGTAACGGGCCCTGTGGGAACGCACCCTGACCCTCGTTGGCGCTTGTGCTGCCCGTGGGAACAGGCCTGGGGAAGGGGGCACCCGCCGCAGGACGACTGCCCTGGGACCAACAGGAAATGTCTCCAGCGGGACTTCTAGCCTCTTTATTCCCAAACACTCTTCCCGCAGGGCCGCGCTTCAGCCACCAGCCGGCCCAAGGGCGAGAGCCTGGCTCGGGGGGCTGCTTCCCGCCCAGCCTTCCCGGCCCTCCCAACAGCT